>NC_134569.1:23336130-23647576 GCF_050947875.1 Dermacentor variabilis
TGCATAGGGAAACTTCGCGGTTTCTGTATCGGAACGTTTCAAGCATTTTTCATGGTCACACCATACTGCAATTCTTCGGAAATAAATTGTTCGAAATTGGTCAGTATTAGTTCTTGACCTTATGCAGGTTTCTTGGCGTGTTCCCCGCTTATTGCAGGCGCATTGAATTCTGCCATTTTGGAATAACTTTCTTTGCAACATGCATTTGTCTGTGGTTTTGATGATCGGTGGTGTTGGAACCCGATAACACCCACATCCATGGCCCATTTATGGTTCAGTTTAGAAGGCGGCAACTTTTTTTTTAACCGTCGGCGCACAAGTCGTACAATTTTCGACAGTCACATCAACTCCCCCTCCCCTTCTTTTTTTATTCTGCCCGTGCTCACAGAAATGAAAACAAAAAGCGGTAGTCGTAGCACGAATAGTTCGTGACGTCAGTTGTAAGGTACATTCCATGCTAGCAAAAGTTATCACTCAGTTTATCGGACTACATTGCTGTCTATAGACACTGCAGGCTTAGTAGTGACCAAGCAAAAAAAGAAAATGCACCGGTCATTGTAGAGGATGGCCAGTTCGTGGTCCGAGTTGCAGAGGAACGCGCTGGACTTCCCGGGGTGGTCGATGTCATGTATCACCGCCGATATGAGGCAGATCGCCTCGTCCAGCGGATCGAAGATGTCCTGCGAGTAACCGATTGATATATCACGAGCGACAACATGAATATGTGCGCACCGTCTTATCGCGGCGTTGTCTAACTGGCATGTTCTCCGGCAGGGTCCTAAAATAAGAGACGTCTGTTTGTAGAAGGGTTGGCGTACGCTGAAAGGCTCAAAACAGCGCGCGTCATGTGAATTCTCGATCTACTCGTTGAACAAGTAATCTTATTGCTTCAGTAATTAGTAGACGCTTATACTAAAGTTTTTTTACATGGGTGCATAATTAGGGAATTACCTTCCCTTCAATATTGAACAAGCGAAAGTTCCGAAGCTTTGCATTATTATGACACAAAAGGCAGTCACTGTTTTGTCAACAAGAAATACGTCCGACAAAAAGAAGAGGCCTGCGAGTAGTCAGCCTGCACGTTACTTTAGCACAAACGCCAGTTGCAGTTTCTAGTTGTACACAAATACCAGCAACAATTCGTAGCTGCAGCAACGACGAAATACATGTACATTGATTCAAAATATGACCCCCTCGAGCAAAGCGGTGTAAGTAGGCACATCATTTTAGACTCGAACTTTGCCCAGTTATATTCTGCACTAATACAGAGGGACAAGAAACAGCAAACTAGGATGCTTTCTAAAAAGATTCCGTTACAAAATGTAGGCTTCGTAGTCTGTATGTATAGCAAGTGAGGCAGTTGCTTGAATGACCCATTTAAAGAAGTGATTACGACAAGCTGCCGGTGTGCTGTCGTCCTTGCCAAATGTTAAGTCACTTCTCGCCTGACCAGCACTGTTGCCTGGCCATGTTCCCGCAACAAGTTCGGCGTTCCAGTAAGTGAAGACTCTTATCCTCCTCGCTCTTAAGAGAAACAGACCAAACACGCAAGTGTTTAAGTCAGAGGTGATACCTTTTTTCGTAACTTGAGCAGAAAATAGGCCGTGGCCTGCATGACGTCGCCGGCGTGCGTTGAGTTGTGGTACGGGTTGTCTAGGTAGTGAGACTCCACCAGCTGCAGCCAATTCCGGATGGTGGCGTCGTCGCATTCCAGGCTGGTGTGCACGTTGAGTTTCGAGAAGAGCGACAATCCCAGCCAGATGAGAGGCCTGCAAAACGCATTGCATCGTTTGCCTGTCGCTCTGTAGAAGCATGGGAACTGCTCCGCCGCTAGCTTTATAAATATTAGGCGCTGTGGTGATAATGAGCCCCAATAATAAACAAAAAAGAACATTCACAATGAAGATAGGCTCGACATGCGTAAAGGTTGTTTCATGTTCCCACAATCAATTTCGAAAACTGCGCAGGATGATCTATGATCCTCGCACCAGTGTTTCGGGCACGAGGCTAACTTATCCGCACGGCCGTATACGCACCGTCGTCCAGTGAGCGTCTCCAGCTCGATGATGTCGAACTCCCACTTGACATCATTCTCCAGCAGCTCCTTGATTTTGGGTGGCGCCGTCTGCAGGCTGGGGAGAACGCCGCTCGAAGCCGTCGCATTCACAACGTTCACTGCGTCCGGGCCGGCCAAGCGCATAAGGATAACGATAATGATAAAAAAAGAGGGCTCTTCCTACACACGCATCACAGTTACCTTTCATCAGCGAAGTCTCGTGGGACAACCGTCGCACGCCCGTCGGTTTCTGGCCCGTCTGCAAGCGAGAAGCACCATAGCGCCGTCACACGCGTCTGATGCCACATGAAGCAAAATAAATAAAGAACATAGTGTTTGTACTTGTTTCTTTCGCTCGTGTTCCTCCTTCAGTCAATGCGTTACGTGCTGGATGACAAATAGCCTGTTTATTACCACCTATGCCTTCTCGCGCTTTCGTTTAGTGAGTATTATATACAGCAAATCTTTACTTCTGGCACAACGCCGAATTTTCCTACACGCAAATACATGCGGACCATAGATACGATAATATCAGTAAGCTCTTGCACCGATTTGGGCACTGGGTTAAGAAGGGAAATTACACAACAAAGGGCGATGAAAATAGGACATTAATTTTTCAATATTTTACAGCAATTTATATTTTTTTAAACACTTGAACATGCAGAAAGCCCAGATTTGTAATATACTGTAGCTCCGAGAAACAAGCAGATTCGCTCACCTAAAGTGCAAACAACTCGGGCTTATAATTCTGGCGAAACTGAAGCCATGCGAAACTCATGCATGTCTGAACAATAAATACGTATGTTCATAAAATCTTGATATCAGCTTTTTTAGAGACCTAGTGAGTCGAGACAAAATGTTACAAATTTTCAATATCTTGCTATTTGCGCCCTTTATTCTAAAGTGCCAAGAATCTAAATAAAAATTTGCTTTCAACATCGTAACTTACTTCGTTTAAGTGTAACTTAATGGCGCCAGAGTGGATGACATGCTGTTGCCTGACAGTATAATTGTGCTTAAGCTGTATAATTGAACATATCTTACGAAATGCACGGGAATGTGAGTGTCATTTGCTACCTACGTTTTGTTAAAATCGTTGCGCTGCCTACAGCCCCGAACGCAGTTGTGAACAGTGCTCGATGTCTTGGGCTTCTCGTGCAGGGATAAATGCCGTCGTATCAAATGCGCTGAGCCACCAGAGCTCATATATCGGGCCACGGAAGGCCGTTGAACCTAACGCACAGGTGAAACAGCCTCGAAAAGCACAAGACTTCAAGGAAGTCGAAAGTGGCAGATTGTTTATGCATATGTTTTTCTCTATCTATCTTTGTTGCGGACAAGTACTGTAGTCGCATTTCTGATGTCTTAATTCACCAGTCATGTATGCATTGTATTTGTCCGTGTATGGCTTTGAGTGCTTGCGTATTACTTTGCTTGTCTGTCTTTTTCCCTAATTAAGTTTCACTGTGCGCATTGTAGCGTTGTTTTGACATATTTGTCGCACCTTCTATGTACATTTTTTTGGTCTTGATATTATTACTGTCAACTGTACGGGTACCGTGGCTTCGTCAGGCCTTACCGCCTTTTGGCCCTGTCCCCACCTTTCCTTGAAAAGAAGAATAAACTTCACTTAATCGAATGGGAACGCGATAGCCTGCTCGCGTAGCCGGCAGCCAGCGCCTAAGCGTGGTGTCATCAAACTACGGCGACGCTTCTGTCCGGATGTAGTTATCTAGAGTGGTAGAGCAGGCAACGCACGTTGATTAGTCCAGTGACCAAGTCAGATGTCATCTGGTCCTCGGACTTGCCCTGGCCGACTCCCAGCTGCGGGTTGTAGAGTTCTGTGGAGCGAAGGATTTCGATGACACGGTCCAATGCCTGAGCCACCATGGCCGAACTGTTCTCTTGTGTCGACACCAGCATGTTGATGACCTGGGCCACGGATATAGCGCCATAAACAAAAACGCCGAGACGTACTATTTACCCCCCCCCCCCCGCTTTCTTTCTTGCCCCGAAAAGCTGCCTCCACCGTTTATTTCCCAATTGAGCTACATAGGATGACCATATCATATCAGATTATGTGCTTGATTGCGTACATGGACGAAGAAAAACAATATTTGTTGACAAATTGGTAATATTTGTTGGTCCTCCTACAGCCTAGTGCTCTCGGACACCCTTGTGCATATTTATCTGCATGCTGTTAAAAACAAACACACAGAAATCACTTGTTCACCCTAAGCATATCGCACCATATGCATACTAAATACTAAATTATCATACGCATACCGCAACATAAACAAGCTAAAGAGGCCGGTTATATAAGTTAACGTCACTTTTCGGTAGATGTCTTTTGCCAAGAAACCTTGGCGTCTAAGGCCTGGTGAATAACGTCGCATATATTCCTGGTTCTCGCTGCCTGTTCATTCACTCGATGTCGCATTTTTACGGTCGTGTCACTCGAGTATACGGTGCAGGGCGTTGGTGAAAGTGTTTCGAAGAATAGTGAGATATATCGGTCACCGATCCAGTTGCATTCAGGCTTTCATGCCATATGTCAAGTTTCTTGCCATGACGGCGAAAAAAAGACCTAGCGTCGTCCGTAATCGACAGCCGCAGACAGCGGTGACGTGACTACATTTTGCATGCAGCTGCATGCGGCTTACCTCGGGTTGTGATCAGCGCGCGACGAGCTTAGATAGATGAACGAATGTCATAAGCTTCGTCTATCTTAACGGTAATCACAGCTGCCTTAACTATATATACTCTTCATCCAGCCCACCAACTTCACAGCTTTCTTGTCGGCTGCGTTGAAACCTAATGGGGAAGATTACCAGGTTTACGCAACGACTTCTTAACAACACCCTTGATCTAGTTTTTGTTTCGCACCCAGAAATGGTCCACTCAATGTCTCGCGCACACGGTCTAAGCGATCACAATATAATTTTATTTAACCTATCAGTATCGAAGCCTCCCCGTAACCCTTCCACTAAAGTTATCCGTGATTATAACAAAGCAGATTTCCCTACTATGAACGCTGAACTCACGAATCTTTATCACACCTTTAAACAGCTCGCTCCTTCCAGGACTGTCAACCAAAACTGGTTAATATTCAAGCGCAAACTCTTGGCACTAATTGAAGCCTGTGTTCCAGTCATATGCATTCGTGGCGATGCTGGCAAACCTTGGTTCAGTAGTTCTCTAACTAAGCTATGCCGAAAAAAAAACGTCTTTTTCGCATAGCTAGGCGTTCTAGTTCAGCCCTCAGGTGGGAAAAATACTTCACATGACTGAAAGAGTATACAAGCCTCTTGAAGACCTCCAAAAAGAAATTCTTTCGTAAGGATCTACTGAACATAATGAGCAAAAATCCACAAAAATTCTGGAATCTGATTTTCCCTTCTAGCTATCAATCGCACAGCATATCTCTTTCTAACCCGGATGGTTCGCATGTGTCGCCTGACGAACGTCCTGATGTTATGAACTCTTACTTTTCTTCGATATTCACTCATGAACCGCACCATAACATCCCGAACTTTTCTGATCCCAAATTTTCTCAGATGCTGCCGATTACAGTTACGGCGGAAGCCATCGCAAAGCTGATCGACAAGTTGAAATTATCAAGCAGTCCCGGCCCCGATAACATATCTGCTAAAGTGCTCAAAGCAACCGCAGTCCCATCAAGTCGTTTACTACAAATAATCTTTACCCAATCCCTCAATGAAGGCTCGCTTCCAGATGACTGGAAGGTCAGCAAAGTAGTTCCAGTATTCAAAAGTGGTAACCGGTCTGATCCTTCAAATTATCGTCCAATCTCTTTAACATGCATTGCATGCAGACTAATGGAACATATAATTTATTCTCAAGTCGCCCTACACCTCGATAACAACGGGTTCTTTTTCGCCATTCAACACGGATTCAGGTCTGGTCTTTCTTGCGAAACGCAACTTTTTGAATTTACCACCGAGCTTCATTTAAACCTTGATTCATTATTTCAAACTGATGTAATATTCTTAGACTTCTCAAAGGCATTCGATCGTGTTCCTTATCTACGACTAATCTGCAAACTCTCTTCTCTCAGCCTACACCCGCAAATTCTAGCCTGGATTAAATGCTTCCTCACCGACCGCTTTCAGTACAACGTTATAGGTGGATGTTCTTCAGCCTCAAACAAAGTATTTTCTGGAGTTCCACAAGGATCAGTCCTTGGTCCCCTTCTCTTTCTCATCTACATTAATGACCTCCCTTGTGGTATTTCATCATCCATACGCTTCTTCGCGGACGACTGTGTCCTTTATCGTCGAATTTCTACTGAGTCTGACCAGGCCCTTCTTCAGAACGACCTGCATTTAATAGATAACTGGTGTACCAAATGGTTGATGCAGCTTAAGATTTCTAAATGCAAATTTATTCAAATTTCCCGCAAGCACACTAACATCACCCATGAGTACTCATTACGCACAGTCAACATCTCGCAAGTACAAACGTATCGCTACCTCGGTATCCTAATCGCTAGCAATCTTAACTGGTCGGAACACATCACGAAACTCATCGCCGACAGCTCTAAAACACTAGGCTTCATCAGAAGAAAATTATCGTTGTCACCCCCTTCCGTCCGTAAACTGGCATACGAAACTTTTGTTCGAACAAAACTTCAATACGCTTCCGCGATTTGGTGTCCACATCAAACATATCTAATCAATGCAATAGAATCGGTCCAGAACCGTGCTGCTCGATTCATATCTTCAAAATATGACTACAAAACTAGTATCAGTAGCATTAAGTCATCGTTCCATTTATCCACATTAGTCTATCGACGCAAGATAGCACGTGTATGCTTATTCCACAAGTTGTACTACCATTTTCAACATCTGCGCGAATCACTTCTTCTACCACCAGCACGTTCGTCACGACGCCTGTTCAATTCACTCAGTTTACAGCGCCTGTATGGATCCCCCCCCAACTGCTGCCTTCAATAAATCATTTTTACCCACAGCAATCCAGGAATGGAATGCACTCCCAGATGCAGTTGTCAGGGAGCATGATCCTGAAGAATTTAAAGAGCGGTTACTTTCACATTTTGGAAACTACAATTGAACGATTTCTCTTTTCATTCCAAGTGTTGTTGCATGTGAAGTTGCCTGTACTCCTATTTTGTTTTGCTGCATTACTTAACCTGCGTTATTTCAATTTATTCTTGATGTAACATCTTTGACTTACGTATATCTATGACTTCCCCCCCCCCTTTACGTAAAACCCTGTAAAGGGTCCTCAAGGGTCCAATAAATGATGATGATGAATGATGACTTCGGTCTAGAATGGAAGAGTCTTTTATTCGGATCAGGATACGTGTTACAAGTTTATGGACGTACAGCGACAGATTAGGATACGTTTTACGCTTAACTGGCGCATGGCAACGTGTTGGCCACAGGGTGTCCGAAATGTAACTGTGCAATGAGAGAAGAAACAAAAATATGACACTAATTGTGAATGACATCGCAGTTTCACGGGCGACACGATAGCGCAAGACCTAAAGCGCTTCTGAAATCACGTGAGGGTGCACTCAGCGGGCGATTGTACGAGAAGAATCCTCACACACTTCAGGAGCCATTACCAAGCACACTGACAGATGACTCAATCAACTCTCCGCCGAGTGCTTAACAGGCAGAGGAAAGGTCAGACGTACTTACTAGACAGGTTATATTTTTGTTTTAATTTATTTTACTTTCCTTCTTTTATGTCCGCCCACATCTTTATTCTGGCCGCGACATTTACTAGACATCTTAAACATCCAAAGTTCATCTTCGTTACGTTTTCTTTGATTTGGGTGCCTGTTAATTTTGTAGGGGGCTGGTCGATCAACAGAACAATCACGAAAGTAAACAAACGCGCAGCTTGGTGCGAGGAATAAAGCGATGAAGTCGCGGGCGTTCGCGCGGGACGCCTACGCCGGCAACTTGCAACAGAAACTACCAGAGTGTCCCGCCTCTAAACAGTATAGGAGCACGAGCCGGGTATCCAGCGATGGCTTGTTCATTAAAACACGAACACAGAAAGAAAATGCACAAATGCTCTCATCACGTAACTGCCAAAACAATCTAAATTACGTACCTCGCATTTAAGCAAAAAGTTAAAATTCTGCTGACCGATACGAGCAAAGCGTTTATTATCCCTTAAACATTTTATAAGAATAGAAATAAATTGCGAATCTTCCAAAAATGCAAAATTCAAGTTTCTAAATTTGTGGCTAGCAGCAGATATAGCAAGCGAGCAGGCCCTGATGAAGTGTAGAAAGTGGACACATCTAAAGGTATATTCTTGGATTTAAATCGCACTGGTACCAGTGAAATTTCTCAAACCTCCCATGGCTGAAGCCACAAATTCACTTGAACTGCAGTATACAATGCCCCATTCATTTGCATTAAGAAACATGAAATGCAGTTTACAAATTGACATGCGAGTTTTTATCACGAGTTTCAAAACTTGCCTGTTTTCTTCGTCTCATTATTATTTTCAATGAAAATAATTTGCGATTATATTAGGAACTTATATTAGGACCCGATTTAAAATTATGGTCCCGTTGGTCAATACGTATAAGGTTGTACGAGCACTGCGATCTTCACAACGGTATATTGCAGTGCTGAATCAGGGGTCGCCAGCGTATTACAGGCTGTTAATCAAGTTAGGTGGCCATCTAAAACACATACGTACGCACCGACACAGATTAGATTTTTTTTTCTGGCTGGGCTAAAATGTGCCAGAGCTGTGAAAAAGGAAGTATGACAGTACAGAAACCAGGCGACTAAAGCACAGCGTTGACAGCGTCTTGCCTGAAAGGAGAGAGAGAGAGAGAGAGAGAGAGAGAGAGAGAGAGAGAGAGAGAGAGAGAGAGAGAGAGAGAGAGAGAGAGAGAGAGAGAGAGAGAAACGAAGAGGAAAGGTAGGACGTGCCCGGCTGGCTACCCTACACTTGGGCAAGGGGAAATTTTGAATCGGGTCCTAATATAAGTTTGATATAATCGCAAATTATTTTCAAAAGACATTTCACTGGTACTAGTGCGATTTAAATCCAAGAATAAACCTTAAGAATAAACGTTGGCTGAGAATTGTACATTGCTGGTTAAAATTTTATGTCGGATTTTCGTAAGCCTGTCACATGCGAGAACGTAACCTTGTTCCAGGCCCGTATTCTACACTTTATTTCATGTAATTTCCCCGGAATAAACGCTGAGTGCCAGAAAAACAATGCTTTTCAAGCTGGCGCTGTGAAGAGAAAGCAAAGATAAAAAGGAAGCCTGCACACAGATTGCGCCGTCATATCGAAGGGCCGTTGCTCCCAACAAGAATCATGCCTTGAAAAAAAAAAGAAGAAAAGAATAAGAAACACAATCGCATTAGGCATTGCCCGCGTCCCTCTTTAGAAAGCATGACATCTCGGGCTTTCCGTGTGGTGGCTCAAAGCGCACTTGCCTGCTATCAAGCATATGTTCGTTAAAGTAGCCGGCCAGTTCTTGCGCGATGGGTGGACATGGTCTCAGAAGTTCACACCTTACGGCGCTTAACTCACCTTTGTTATGGGGGCCTCCAGAGTCATTGCGTGAAATTTTGCGAATGATTGTCGTCTGTTCATTCCAACTGTTGGCGCAAAAGAAGAAAACACCAAGTCAACAGAATCTGGATATCGATGACCATAAGGTGGCCAGCATACACCTAATCTACGAAGCTCTACTACTGCACATTTTGCCTGAGATACTGATAAAACGTCGGTTTTTGCTCATTCACTGGCGCGCAGACGTCTCAGCCCTAACAGCAGCAACACAATGCTAGACAGCAAGCAAAGCAAATGCTTGCTTCGAAGAGCCTTGTTAGTTATCATGCAAACATGCTGGCTAAATTTTATGTCGGATTTTTGTAAGCCTGTCACATGCGAGAACGTAACCTTGTTCAAGGCCCGTATTCTACACTTTATTGCATGTAATTTCACCGGAATAAATGCAGAGTGCCAGACAAACAACGCTTTTCAAACTGGCGCTGTGAAGAGAAAGCAACTGTTAACTTCATCGACAGCTATCAAGTTACTTTATTTTTCTTAGCTGAATAGTTCTGAATTATCGGCGATATAACATATTTATGAGAACCACGGAGCCTACGACAGTGTATCCGTACGCGGCAGAGCAGCAACCTTTCCGCAACAAGTGAAGCAGTTCATGGGGCTCAGCAACACTCAGAAGCGGGCTACACAGCCATTGCAGAGATGCCGAACCGACATCGACGTAAGAGTCGACCGGCGATAGGCAATCAAGCGGCACTGGAAAAAGCGGCAAGTTGTACAACTAGCACAATAAAGCGACGTTCTGGCGACCGCTACTGACGCATCGTTATTCGAGTTGCATTCGCTTTGGTTGTCGGCTTTATGGCGTTAGGCCGCACACATTCACATGACATTTCGCGAGCGCGAAGGATGGCGTTCAGTTTGGCGTGAAGAAAGCAACCGCCAGTCTACAAATCTCAGAGGTCATGCGCCACGACGACGCTTCCGCAGCTGCCAAGAGCGTCTACTCGCATTCGCTTCTTTACAGTTCGGGATGGAGGAAGAGAGAAAATGTTTGGCGTATCAGCGCGGCCCTTTAGTGCAGTTGGCAGATACGGTCAACTACCACGCTCAAGTACCACGCTCAAAGCTGCATTACTGGCATTAGCGAAAGGCAGTCTATATTTAATGACAATCGGTTGTCGAAGTGTAGGCGTAGGATGGCATCACGTCCACGTCGCCGGGTTTGGTTTAGGACACTATATGGTAACGAAGTAACTATTTTAAACATCAGGCATGGCTTGCCAATTCGTCATCGGACGGTTACTGTCGTGTTATTTTTTAAGCGGAGGTCCTTGAGGATCGACCGCTATAAATCTACGTAGAATAGGCGTGAAACAATTTTCCCGTTTATATTGACCTTTAATGAGCCTGCTATATTAGGTGATGTTTATATTTAATATACGAAAGATGACGGGAGAAAAAGCCGCACTGAAGCAGCCTTTATTCTCGCAGTCATAATGCCAGCCACCTGACTTCAACGCGACAATTTAAAAGCCTGACAGTGCTTTCTTAAAACAGCCGCGCGCTACGCGCCGTCTTGGCGACGTTAACTGTTTTCGCCATGCGTTCAAGTGTGCTTGGCTTTTCACATGTTAGGCAACAAGCGGGCCGCCGACCACAGTATACAACGACACTGCGGGTCTGCGATGCTGCAGCCGGACAAGCAAAGCGAAAGCTAAATTGGAAAGCAATTGCACGGGCGCATTGCGAAAAGCTGAGAACGCGCGTGGAAAGCGAGCGGCAGGAAGCATAAGCGACTCACCCTCACTGCACAAGGAACGAACATCACAAGATGCCTTTCTAGAGCTTTTCATGCTCGAGTTAAGTGTAAAAGACAGGAAATCTAGAGGCGGAGAAAAAAAAAGTGAGAAGTCGCTTTATAAAGAGCGACTGTAGCGGTAGGTGAATGAGCGTCTCTAACCCATTGCGTGCTCGAACAAGACGAGTTCAGGTAGGCAGTTCGACTATCATCTCTCTTTGAACCAATATTGTAGTTATAGTGACAAAATTCGCAGAACAAGCTACTAATAATTTCTTGACTACCGTAGGAACAAAAGATAAAACTTGAGTGTTGTTCAAAGTAGCAGGCAATCATGAGCTGCCGCAACTGCCAATGGTGGTTGGAAAGGTGACGTAATTTCTTTGTACAGCGAACGTTAACGTCATAGTTACGACACGAGCTGAAGTTGAGAGCTTTTGACAGCTAAATTTCGTCAATGAATAAGCCTTGCAGTAACTCGTTTTTGCAAAGCCCTTGCTTTTTCTTTTATGAACATTGTCAAGCGAGTTCGTTCAGGTAATGTGGTCACAGGCGTGGAAGAAAGAGACAAAGAGAGCCGTTACCTGAACTCACCAGCCATTTAGCGTGTTGTCCGGGCGCGTAACAGGGAGAGACTGAACAATTGAGGCGAATAATTTCATACAAGAAATACTAGAGGGAAATGTGCATCTACAATACCTTGGGGGATCTCCCCCATAGCATAATTCATATAGATTCATATAGAAAAAAAAAAGAACATATATATTTACATGCGGGACGATTCAAATGATCTGTTTGCTCCTTTAATAGCGCCTCTTAGGTTATTTATGATTGCAATTGCAATATTAAGCGACAGTTAACATAGCCCTTATCTCTCTTAACGCCTAGAGCGTTCGCAGATCTAAACAAAATTCTCAATTGTCACCTACAGTTATTGATTTTGTTAAAACATTATGTAGTTACAACGCAGCGTATAAAGCTATGAATTAGCACTGTGTACCCCACAACCATCGTCCTTTCTTGTCGTGCGCATGTTCGCACTTAGCATAATTTTATCTTCGGTCGAAGTTTCTTTCATCTCCTGATAATTTCGCTGTGACGTACGCCTCGCCTAGAGCACTGTTAAAGAGGTTTGAGAGCGGTTGCCTGAAATACAAAACAGGGTGCGTTATATGTTGGGGGTCTTCTTCCAGACCCCTAAAAAGGGCATTCAAGCGGTGTTGTGGTTTATTTGCGAAACACACGACACGTGTGGTTAAAGTTAAGGGCATCAAAACACGCTTAAGCTGCAGTGCATGTACTGGGAATGATGGCCATCATCATTGACCCCTATTTTCCACGCCAGCATTAATTCCCTCGAGCAAATGTTGCATGAAACTGCTGAGTCATGTACTCGCAGTGCGATCTGACTAGAAGGGGCGATCGCGCGGTTTCTCCAATGTTTATGCCACATATTTCTGCCTCCAGCCTCGTGTAATTACCTGTTTGTGTAAAGCGAGTGTCAGACGCATTTATTATTTTATTTTTATGTGAAAAGACTTAGCTATGATAACGTCTCGACCTCGGAGACGTGTCTCAGGACTAACTTGACGTCAATAGAGACCATTGACCAGAAGTATAGCTCAGATCTAATAAACCACGGAAACTCGTGGACGAAAGAAGAGAGTTTTAGACTCAGGGAATGCAAACTGTTTGCTTTACTGATGACCTGTGTACGCAATATGCTTGCGTTACAGCGAGACTCAAGCAGAGTTCGGGATTTTGCGCATCGTGTCTCCTTTTCAAGAACATTCCAGCGCATTCTGCGCCTGTTGCTGACAGCCGCCGGTGTTACAAGCTGAATTGCGCGCCGTGGGCACCGCAGCTCTGGCGCTTTAGTGTAACCTGCCAAGGTGTTGCCGCCGGTGTTGATCTCTAAGTGTCACAGTGTGGTCACATGACAAATTTATATCAGGCTAAAAGCATTACGCTAATGAAATAAAGTATCATAGCGTTAAGCTGTAAGCGCGAACAGACCGGTTAGCGCATGGCCCAGCGTTATAAAGACGACAGTGATGACGCACGCTCAAGCTTCACATCAAAAGATCAAACAATCTGAAACGGCAGCAGCACTGTTTTGCACACTACAAACAAAAAACAATCACTCACTGCTAACTACAAAGCGCGCGCTGCCGCAGCAATAAAGACGAAACAGCGCGAGGTTCTCTCGTCATCAAGCGCGCTTCTCTGCATTGCACCAATTGCCTAACTAACAACGCCACCGGTCCTCGTTCAAACGAACACGAAGTGCGACAGCTGGTGCTTTATATACGCGGCCTCACCATGAGAGCCAGGCCCACGTCTTTTTCTATGCACAAAGCGCACAATCTGTGCACAAACACGCTTATCGCAAAACTGATGACGCCGCCAACAGCTTGGCGAACTGCCTTGTTAGGAAGCCAGCTATAAAGAAAGGCAAATTTGCGGAATTATTTCACACTGTTATGATTGCGAATTAAGAAGTCTGAAGAACCAGATGCTGCTTATACCTTCATTTTTTAGGAGTTAGAAAAACCTTCGATTCAGTGCCAAAGACTATAGTGGGAACTTTTTTTTTAATGTTCCCTGTCTTCTGTCGTTTAGATGTACATAATATAAGCCTTTCACTTCATTAAAAAAGTTTGAACCAGAATGGGCTGAATGCGATAAAACAATATTTGCCTTCCACAAGAGAATAAGTGTTTATGGGAAGACCTCCAGCAGGAATCACGGATTACGAGACGGCATTCTCTAGCTGGAGAATGTGTGTATGTAATGCGTCCCCCATGTTAGGAATAACAGCTATTCCTCGCATCGCGAAAAGCATGGTGGCGATGACGTCAGCCGTCACTTGGTTTAGAAGCATTGATTTACGTTGATAAAATTTCATTCCGGTATTCATCGATGTCTTAGCAAGTGCTGGGCGCAGTTTTACTCCAGAACTTCTGCTGGCTCCAGTTACAAAGCCCGTAGTGAAACTGCATGAGAGGGCAGAACGCACGTCGCCAAAGAAATTCCCAAAGGTCCTTAGAAAGTGATAATTGCGTTCATAAGTTTGAGTAGCGCGATAAACAAGAGCGGAATAAAGAAAATGGTACCACGACAGTTTCCTTTCCCCTACTCTTATTTGCACGCTAGACAAACTAATAATTGCACAGCAGCTCCCCGAAATGGCAACCCGACTACTATACGTTCACATGAACAGACCTGAGAGTGGAAGTGGCGAGACCTCTAAGGTACGGTCCTTGAAGCTCTTACCGAAGGCGATAACTCGGTTACTAAGCTTAACTGAAAGATACATTTTTCTTCAATTGTTATATGTAGTTATTGTTCTGCACAGACATTGTTTTGGATGGCAAGGCTTAACGTGCAGTTACTGCGCTCGATCTAGACCCGTCACTTTTTTGAGGCGACACGGACAACACAAAGCGGGCAGACGCACGGGAGTTGGTGTTGTGTTGTCTGTTTTCTGCTGCTCGTGCCACTTGCACTGTGAGAAATTTATATGCGGCTTCAATACTCGTTGTACAACAGCATGACTTCCGAGGCTCCACTGCGAACACTGATTAGCAATCGCGAATAAATGCTTTGGGTCAGCTGCAAAACATGTATTTAAGTCTGTAATGATTTCTGCGTCGCATGTAATTCACGACATCATGGATCATAGATAATCATAGATGGTTCCATTTAAAGTGACTTAGAGCAGAAGGCAACAGGAAGATGTGGATTTGTAAACCCCCTGAGCAAAATCTTTATTATTTTTCTTACTACTGTCACATTTTGAGCCACATTCGCGTTGGAAACGTGGCGCACTGTACAACTCACCGGCATCGGGCGAGAACGGCTTTTCCATGAAGAAAGGACACTCCTTAATGTACACCACGTGGTCCGACTTCCTGCAAGCAGAGCACAAAACGAGGAGCAGCGTCTGAGCAGACATATGCGAGCAACAGCAAAGCGATCGAGCATTACCCGGTGTGAATCTCGACGGGGGCGATCTTGCTCCACATGGGGATGCACTCTCCGGACTTCCGCTTGTGGAACAGTGTGCCCTCCCACTCCTTGCCTTTCTTGAGCTGCGTGCAGATAGTGGCGGCCACTTCCGCTTTCAGCGAGTCAGTGCGGTGAAGCTCCTGGGCGTCCACGCCTAGCATCTCCTCCACAGAGTAGCCCACCAGCTTCTCGGCAGCCCGGTTCATGTACTGCTCACGTGTACAGAGAATGGGTGGCTATTAATTCACACGACTCGAGAACTTTAAGGGGCAGAAAGTGAAAACGCGTCAGGGACAGGTGACACGAACAGCCCGCTGAACAACCAGTATCACCCACACATTGCTACGCGCTCTTTGCTATGCTTCTTCTTGTCGGTTGGTGCAAGTTAACGGCATGAGTTAAGACGCTTACTCTTCTGCGCAACACACGCACGCGGCATCTCATTACTATTACGTTTCGAGTGCAGCACCACGATCACGGCACATTATCACGACACGTGATACACACTTCGCATTCCACGGTTGTCGCGACACTCACCAGCTGCTCTAAAATGCACGATGACAGCGTATAAATAGAGGACCATTTATTAAGCGATTCAATTGATTATGCGGCCACGGAACGTGCCGTCAGATGAGCTGGTATCACTATAAGTTCGTACTCTCTCTTGCGGGAACAATTTCGCCCAATAAACAGTTTCCATACTCGAGGTTCTTCCGTTATCTGACTGCCTCCTCACGTCCGTCATTTCTACGAAACAATTTGGACACGTTGAAAACAATAATAAGTGACAGTAAGCACATAGGCAAATTCTTTACGTTGCTACATCAAACGAACGTACGTGCTAGCACCAGGAACCATGGGCGCTATAACATAAAACTATTCCAAACTTTTCTATTCCAATTCTGCTATCAGCCCTCCACGATTGGTCAAAAACTTTTTTCGACCACGCCCACTTCACCTGTCTGTCATGCGACGTCAGGAAAAGCGCGATACCTCCCCATCTGATATGATGTGTACACACTGATTATGCATGATTTGACAGAAAAAAGAAAAATAGTTATTTCTGATTCGACCCCTTTTCGTCATTAGCCCTCGGCTATGGGTAAAAAGTTTTCGGGCTGCACCCACTTCACCTGCCCGTCACGCGACGTCACAAAACCGCACAAACTCACCGCGTCAAAGTGACGTGTACGCGATAAAGATGCATTAATATGCCGAACAAAACTGAATTTTCTTCGGAATAGCCGCAGGCTGCCCCGTTCCGAAAGGAATAAAAGATGGCTGCCGCCGATCGCTGAGACGCTGGCTGTTCGCACCTGCCGGAGAGCATGGGTGTATTTGCGTATAATAAAACTTTTTGCGTGGCTGTGTAACGTTTTCGAGCCCTTTCGGCACGTTTACCACCTCATTCTGCCAACTCTTCTTTGCTGAGGGTCAGCTTTAGCGTCATACTTAAGCTTCCGTTGTATGCAGCCGTGATTTTCGACCAGCCACCACAAGCTAAGTAAGGGAAACCCGACCAATCGCAACCGCCGGCACCACCCTCTTCATCCGATTATCGATTTTCAGGGCACTGGCTCTGCCCCAGTGAATCCCTCTCCACTTGAGCGTTCTCCTCGCCTCTTGAGCGTTCTCCTCGCCTCTTGAGCGTTCTCCTCGCCTCTTGTCAGCCAATTAGATACGACAAGCCGCTCAGTTTAGGCAACGTTATTCGTTTTTCAAGCAAACAAAAGTGACCGCCTATGAGCGAGGAGAGCGTTTCATTGGTCTGTTCAGACAACCCTGCGGGTGACCGCCCGGTGCTTGCGTCGATGGTTACGCAAATTTGACGTCAGGAGAATGGAATAGAAACATATTGGAATAGTTCCACGTTATAAGGCCCCATGTTTTGTAGCGATAAAACTTTACTGTGTTTTTTCGCCATTTGTCGTTCGTGAGCGTCCCTGTCATCGCCAAGATCGGCCGCAATGCGCCTATGCGCCACAGGGGACAGGTACAGAGAGCTTCGTGTGAAGAGTACCAGGGACAGGAAGTTGAAGGTATTGAGAATGTTCGCAACATTTCAAGTGAGTAGGGGACTTTAATTATAAACATTCTAAAAAGCAACTAGCACGTCAGTACGCCGTCGGTGACCGTTGACAGAGGGAGTGCACTATCTGAACAAAACGATCAGCCACGTGCACGTCCTTTAGCAAAGCGCAAGCCGAGTCGGCGTTTGTCACTAACTTTCTTTCTCGTATTTTATTTTTACGCGTTGTTTTTCATCTTGCGTCGCGTATACGGACACAAACACTTGCGTGCCTGTCAGCTGCAACTCCTCACTGTAGGCGTGGGTAGACTTTGGTTACTGTGGCAGTGACGGCACCTTTCACCAGCCGCGGTATCTCAGCGGCTTTTGGCGTTGCGCTGCTGAGCTCGAGGTCGCGGCATCCAATCCCGGCCGCCGCGGTGGCATTGCGATGCGGGCGGAATGCAAACACCCTTGCGTACCGTGCACTGTGTGCACGGGGAATGCCCCAGGTGGTCAAAACTAATCCGGAGTCCCCCACTAAGACGTGTCCCATAATCAGATCGTTGTTTTTCCACGTGAAACTATAGAATCGCGCTAAGGGCAAAATTCCTGGCACGTCGGCGGCAACAAGTTGTGAGTACGAATCTTTCCGCGAATGCGTTCGCGGAAGTACCGGATGGGGAAGTTGCGCAAAAACGAAAAGAAAGAAGAAGAAGAAACCGGTGCGGCCACCTGAATCTCGTGCGAGGCACCGGTGACGATGACGCCGTCCCGTGCATAGTGCAGCGCAGAGAAGAGCGCCTCGGAGGCCCTGAGCTTCCACAGGTTGATCAGGTCATTGTGCTCGATCTGCATCATCTCGTTCAGGCACACGCCCAGAGAGCACGTCTCCGTGAACCACTGCAGCAGACAAGAATCGGTAACCGTCAACTGTCGGCCGCGACACTGCCTAGTGACAGTCAAAAACATGCGCGACACCCACCTGTGCTTACGCAAATGCGATGGTAGTAAGACCTTCGTTATGACGTACAGTAAATAAACGCGGTACAGTTAAGAGTGAGCAAATAGTTAAGAAGAATGTGTGGTCCTGATGCACTTTCATATAAGGCTCGATGATACTTTCTTAGCGGGCGTTTTCAGATGTTGCGAGGGTTGTCGCCGGTTCGCACTCGTTTTCTGATTATAGTCTTATCCAGTACTAACTAATAAAAGGCGAAGTTCCGGAACAGCTTAAAGAGCCCCCCGGTAAACTAAACTTATCCAAATACACGCATCTCATTGGTAACTTTTGGCCCTTAACTATAATAAATAAAGCAAATAAGAGGATACATTATTTGGTGCGGTACAGTATTTAGACCATTGAATCAGCATTGCTGAATTAAGTGGCGCACGTGCTTCTAATACACGCTCAGCGATTAGGAATCTTAAATAGTGCTGTTTTATGTGCCTGATAAATAGAGCCTTTCGGATGGGTGGCTTGTCGTTTGAGGGGTGCTCTTGCAGCAATGGTTTCCGGTTATTTAAATAGAGAAAAATTTTTTTTTCATAGCTGCCGACATCAAAATATCTGGGATATGATCCTAAATATGATTATTAAACGGGAACATTTTGCGAATTAACTTTCAAGTGAATTAATAAAAGACACATGTTGCAAGTGTCGAATTTAAATCATCCAATATACTCGAAGCACAGCCTTCTGCTAGAAACTTTGTGCATACCCCAACTTTCGAGAAATGCGGATATATTAAAGATGGGTAGTGAAATGC
The DNA here is from genome assembly GCF_050947875.1 of Dermacentor variabilis. NCBI lineage: Eukaryota > Metazoa > Arthropoda > Arachnida > Ixodida > Ixodidae > Dermacentor > Dermacentor variabilis. The sequence continues at coordinate 23,355,324 of NC_134569.1, forward strand.
GTTGCTATTTCGGTTGACAGTTTTCCACATTGTATTATTCCATAGTGCACAAGGGTATTAATTGCAACAGCGATGTTTCATGACTTCTAGAACTGTCAACAACTGAAACGTCACTCCAAGACCTTTGCCATTACAATGACGTCCCAGCAGTCGCAGGAATGCGCCTGGCATCACATCATCTGTTTGACCGACACTAAGGCTTCATTTACGTGCATACCGATTGCTGCGTCACCAAACAAAGCTAAAAATCAGCATATGTCATCCCAGAGTTGCACGCATGCATGCTGGTTGCGATGTCGCCGTTCACAATATGCGAACTTGTATGGCCCGTCGTACTGCCCATCGGCTTTATGAACATACCAGACACCAGAAAGGCGAGTGGTCGTCACAGACTCTTCGGCTGGTTTTGTAGTGAAAATCCCCCCCCCCCCCCCTTCAGTATAAACAGATTGACTTGTGACCTATATGCTTTCTAGAACGAACTCGTTCAAGTCACAGAAACAAGCGGTGTTCCCGTCATTTTCAGGTCACCGCGGAATAAAAGGAAACTAAACGTTGGCTAAAGTGGCTCGTGGTAGTTTGGAATCTCGTTTTGTTCCAAAGCCCTAGTGGGACGCAGGGCACTTCAGACGAGGCCTAATAATATAATGTTGGATTAATTTACAGAAAAATTACAGAGAACAGAGTCAGTTGTATAGGCAGTTGACCTCCATCATGAGTGCACACCGGAAGCTTCCACGACGCATCGACACCCTCTTACATCTTCTGCGCCTCGGAACTGCTTACACCAAGTAGTTCCTACATCGAATCACGCTTGTGTCATTTTCGGCATGGTCGTGCGTCCATGACGCCGAAGAGCTATGCCACCTACTCGTCGACTGATTCAACCACGTTACACATAGACAGCGCTTCGAATAACAAGTCGGTTTACTAGACTTCTCTTTTTCTTACTTTTTTTACTTGCCGTGATGTTGGGTTCGTGGCCATCAAAAGTAGTGCATCGCAAAGCAATGAGCCCACTCTAATGTTTCGCTAAAGGCACCGGCATCATTGATGAATACTACCTACACACCGTCCTGTGCATAGTTGGATAGTGCAGACATCTCATCCTTGCGTGAGACATATACTTGTGTACAACCGGCGTTCGCGGAGTCTGTTTGAACATGTCTTTTTTCGCAAGACTTGCACCCTTGTGTCGCTACATTTTTTTTTAGTTTAATTTATGCGTTACTTAGGTGGCAAGAATTTTCGCTATTGATTTCTAACTCATTTTGCTCACTAATCGAGAAGGCGTAGCAGTCACCCAACATGTAATTATAAAAACAAGTAATACAAATGATGTTAAAGCCAGAATTTATCTATATCTAAAACCGCGTTACGTTTCACTACATTTAGCACACATTAGCAATGGGACCTATCCACTTTCTTTAAGAAAGAAATATTAGTAATGTGCACAATTTCTTTAGTAATGCCTATAGGCTTCCTAAATACGAAGTGCGATTCAAGTCCGCCCGCATATAAAATGGAAGTAAACGCGAGCTCCGAAAATATTTCCCGAGGCACGCGGAACTTTGAGCAAATTGTGCTGGCGACGCTAACTATACTGGACAAAGGCGCGACGACATCGGCCGGAGATGTCGAGTGACCGTCACTCATTTCGCGCATCTGTGCGGCAAATTTCATCGGCGGTCCGCGCTCGCTGTTGCATTGTGGATGCCTGAATGGCAGCGAGCGCTCCCGGACAAGCGCACGCCTTCTAACGAACCTGTCGCGCGCTGACGGAGTTTGCTTGTCAGCAGCGCGCACAGGGGAGACGTGATGGCGCTGACAATCAGCGTTTTTTCGTGCGGACTCGCTCGTTCCCGACGCGGAACTTGTATTTCAACAAGACCCGACTGCGGGAACGCTGCTTTCTCCGTTGGGAATGCGTGACGCAATTTTGAAGCCGGCAACTGACATGGCGTGGGATGCGCGGACAAGCATAGCACGAATGCTGAATATGGCCGCGCTTTTTGATTTGACGCAAATAAGGCGCCTTCTCTCTCTCTCTCTCTCTTTCGTGGTAAAGCTTTACTTTCGGTTGAGGACATCACCGTGCGAAGACACACGTACACGCGCGCAAGTACGCGCGCCTAGGTACGCGGCGCGTGTGCGAGGAGCGACGGCGGATGTCGACAGCCTGGGCCCCCGATTGTACGGTAAAGCCAACCTTTCCGTAAATGTTCACCCAGTTTAAGTTTTCCGCGTATACATCCACGAAACTGGTGTCTTCTGACAGGCCAGTTGCAAGAGTTGCCCCGGAGGACTGTCAGAATGCGACGATATCAGCGGTTTTGGTTTGATTCTGTGCGATATATGCCGAAATTTATAAGCAAGAATGCTGCACTGTAGCGGGTGCAATAGTCAAAGAAGACAGCCTCGTGCGCTTCAAACGCTCTGCAAACAGTTGGCGGAAGGATTTAACGTCTTTGTTTTATAACTGTACAGAGTTGCATCCCGGCGTTCTAAAATACAGACATTTTGCAACACTCAATCGTTGTAAAATAGATCAGAGCCATTTCGCCCATCGTGTGAAGCAGTGAAACCAACAGCACACCTTAGAAGAAGCGCTCCGTTTGTGGCTCGGTTTATTATACTTCTTCCATCGAGAAATGCTGTTAGGTTGGTACTTAACAAGAGGCAGTGGTGCGTCCTCCGCTTTGTCCTCAGATTTCTCAACATTGCATGCGGTCTTTCCGCATGCTCAGATAAAAATGTGGCTGGTAAGACTTTTTTTTTCAAACAAGCATTTGATTGAAAGAATCGTTATATGATCTATCAAAAAAGAAGGAAAATGTGTCACCCACTGCAGTGGCTTAGTGGCTATGATTGCGCTGCTAAGCATGAGGTCGCGGGATCAAATCTTGGCCGCGGCGGCCGCATTTCGATGGGACAGAAATGCAAAAACACCCTTTTCACGTGCATTGGGGGCACGTTAAAGATTCTCTGGTGGTCAGAATCAATCCGGAGACTCCCATTACGGCGTGCCACATAATCAAATCGTGGTTTCGGCCCATAAAACCCTGTAATTCATTCAAAAATGTGTTCTATATATAGGTGCCATATCTCTGTGTCATTCCACAAAAGATTTATTTAAACAATATGATATTTTACCAGTGTATTTATCATACAACCACAGACCAGCATTAAAGTATTAGCCTCGCATAAAGCATAACAATGATGTAATGATATATCTGTCGCAGTTATGTGAAATGGCTTCCGTGCGACAGACAGACATGGCAAAAAAAAAAAATAAACAGTTCCTGCGAGGCGCCATACCATACCTTCTGTTGTTATAACACCATGTTCGTATAGAACACGGCGCAAATAATCTGCACAACGCCTTGTGCCTTTTTTAAACTTTGGAAACTCTTAACTTGCATAGCAAAAAAAATAAAAAATAAAAAGGAATTGCAGCATTTTGAACACGCAACCCAAGGTGAGCAAGTAGTACAGTGATGGTGAAATTTACCCTGTTGTAACCGCATTTCAGCAGCGGAATGACAGCTGCTTCCTCCTTATCGGCCAACCTGGAACGCAAAAGATAAGAAAGGGTAGGGAGCTCTCAGCGGTATCACAATCGCGTCAGGCAAGGACGGCACTCATTATGCATCACTTTTACGTTGCCTATGCAACGTATAGAAGCATCCTGCGCTGGCGAGAGGGCGCTGGCACTGTTTCGTTTTCCTATGAGCGTCGCCAACGCCGGCGATTTCGGCTTCGAGGAGAATGGCGACATTGCAGAGTGACACCGGGAGGCACAGTCGATCCCTCGCTCCTCTAAATGTGAAGCAGGACGCGCTGCTTCGCGGCAGCGCTAGACGAGGGAACTCTCACGATTTCACGTTGGAACGCGACCGCGTTGTTATGGCACGCTTGCGCACGTGTATGTATTTGGAAACACGAACATCCTCAAATCGATATAACAGATGACAGGTGGCATCACGAACGTGTAAGGGTATTCCTCCGATATTTATTTCTCCGCGCTCACTACAGGCCGCGCACCTTTGGGCTGCCGTCGCTAAGAGCGGAGCTCCGGCGCAGAGTTATGCTGCGAAGACATTTTCAGTCTTTATAGCATACTATGCTGCTACGAAGCCTCGTTTTAACATAAAAAATGGGCTTTAACATAAAAAGTGCGTTATCTGACATTAGACGCGCTGTGACAGCGGTTGCAAATAAGAAATATGGAAGCAAGCACAGTAGCAAATTTTACAACTGAGGGCCACTAAGAATATAAGCGCAAGGTTGCGGTGATACGAGGCGCCAGCGTCCACTTTTCTTCTTTCAGCAAAATTGCAAATGAACAAATTATTCACTTATTCAAACGGCAAAGCAATGAATTGACTCATGTGGCGATGCGGCATCATATAGACAGAGCTGCACCTCATAACGCGGGCGAAAAAGGGAAACGCGCAACGAGGACAGGGGCAGCGCGTGCGTCCCTATAGTTTCGAAATGAGCTAACCTGAAAGTCTTCATGTGGCGTAGCCGGCTTCTATATGTGCCGTAAAGTGTTAGACTAGGCGTGTAATCCATGATGACGCCACTTGCACACACTGGCGAACGTAGATGTTCAAGAACGTATTCTTGTTTTCGTTTAGTTGTTCGCTTTTCAACCAGTCGACAACAAGCGCTTGTGCGAAAGTTGGTTCGGCAAATCACCCAAGCCCGTAGGGCACACCGTTCGAAAAGAACATAAATGGAAAAGTATAAGAGAATAAACCAGCTTTCGCTGCACTAAATAAAGCGGCATATCTCACTGCAATTCAATTAGCTTTTTTACCATTTTCTTTCTGTTTAATTTGTTTAGCCTTCCACTATAGCTGAAAATACGAACCTTAGCGGTGAGTTTTGTGGAATTTTTAGTGGTTCCTCACTTTCCCTACTTTTGGTTCAACTCTCCACTCGTTTAACTGATATTAAGCTGTCGCATCTGTCATTATAACGATGGTCAATAAAATAATTCAACACAGCAAGCACCCACAACAAGTTCTGCATGATTAGCCAACACCATGATGTTCTGTTTTGCTTGTATTTGTGCGGGAGTTGGGGAGCGGTCTGGATAAGGATCGAAATATGAAACGGCCGCACCGGCAAGAAAGTGCACACTGAACAAGCACACTTACCCTTTCTTTACGACAGCGATGATACACGTGAACTGGCTACCCCTGAAACCACGAAGCGTTCTGCAAGGAGTGACAATACACATTCTCATTTTTTTATTGCAAACATTTAGCCAAAGCGAAACTGCTTAAAACATATATGCGTATAACATTTAGCGTTCTTTGGTCACCGGATTTAATTTTTTAAATCTGCGTGTATTAAGACATGAAACCCCGAGATTCATTCCCCAACTAAGCTTCGCATTTCGCGCATGACTATGAATTTACTACTTGAAATTTAATAAAGCCCGTAGGAAACTTGATATACATCTATATTCTACATGGAGCCAGCCTTTACGAAACTAGAATAAATTTAATACTTTCATTACAAGGAGGTAATCATAATCATCATCATCATCATTAGCAGCAGCAGCAGTAGCAGCCTATTTTATGTCCACTGCAGGAAGGACGAAGGCCTCTCCCTGCGATCGCCAATTACCCCTGTTCTGCGCCAACCGATTCCAGCTAGCGCCTGGGAATTTCCTAATTTCATCGCCCCACCTAGTCTTCTGCTGTCCTTGACTGCGCGTCCCTTCTCTTGGCACCCATTTTGTAACCCTAATGGTCCACTGGTTATCTAACCTGCGCAATACATGACCTGCCAGCTCCATATTTTTTTCTCTTAATATCAATTAGAATATCGGCTATACCCGTTTGCTGTCTGATCAAAACCGCTCTCTTTCTGTCTCTTGACGTTATGCCTAGCATTTTTCGTCCCATCGCTCCTTTCTCGGTCCTTCGCTTGTTCTCAAGCTTCTTTGTCAATCTCCAAATCTCTGCCCCATATGTCAGCACCGGTAGAAAACACTGATTGTACACCTTCCTTTTCAAAGATAATGGTAAGCTTCCAGTCAGGAGCTGACAATGTCTACCGTATGCGCTGGTAAGCTTCCAGTCAGGAGCTGACAATGTCTACCGTATGCGCTCCAACCCATTTTTATTCGTCTGTGAATGTCCTTCTCATGATTAAGGTTCCCTATGAGTAATTCACCTAGGTAAACGTACTCCAATGTGTTGCTGAAGAGGACAATATCATCTGTTAACCGAAGGTTGCAGATGATATGATTCCACAGCTACCCAAATTCTGCACAAGAAAAGTAGGAAGATACCTATAAAGAAGGGGGTCAGACAAGGAGACACAATCTCTCCAATGCTATTCACTGCATGTCTGGAAGAAGTATTCAAGCTATTAAATTGGGACGGTTTTGGAGTAAGGATCAACGGCGAATATCTCAGGAACCTTCGGCTTGCAGGTGACATCGTCCTGTTCAACAACACTGGGGACGAGTTACAACAAATGACTGAGCACCTTAACAGAGAGAGTGCAAGAGTGGGGTTGAAGATTAATATGCAGAAAACAAAGATAATGATCAATAGCCTGGCAGAGGAACAAGATTTCAGGATCGTCAGTCAGCCTCTAGAGTATGTGGAGAAATACGTTTATCTAGGTCACTTACTCACAGGGAACCCTGATCATGAAAAGGAAATTTACAATAGAATAAAATTGCGTTGGAGCGCATACGGTCGACATACTCAGATCCTTACTGGAAGCTTAACATTATCACTAAAAAGGAATGTGTACAATCAGTGCATTTCACCGGTGTTGACATATGGGGCAGAAACTTGGAGACTGACAAAGAAGCTCGAAAACAAGTTGGGGACCGCACAAATAGCGATGGAGCGAAGAATGATGGGCGTAACGTTAACAGACAGGAAGAGAGCGGTGTAGATCAGAGAGCAAACGGGCATACCCGGTATTCTAATTGACATGAAGAGAAAGAAATTAAAATTATGTGGTTTTACGCGCCAAAACCACTTTCTGATCATGAGGCACGACGTAGTGGAGGACTCCGGAAATTTCGACCACCTGGGGTTCTTTAACGTGCACCTAAATCTAAGTACACGGGTGTTTTCGCATTTCGCCCCCATCGAAATGCAGCCGCCGTGGCCCGTTTTCGATCCCGCGGCCTCGTGCTCAGCAGCCCAACACCATAGCCACTGAGCAACCACGGCGGGTAGAAAGAAATGTATCTGAAATTATGGGGTTTAACGTGCCAAAACCACTCTCTGATTATAAGGCACGCCGTAGTGGAGGACTCCAAAAATTTCGACCATCTGGGCTTCTACACGGGTGTTTTCGAATTTCGCCCCCATCGAAATGCGGCCGCAGTGGCCGGGATTTGATCCCTCGACCTCGTGCTCAGCAGCCCAACACCATAGCCACTGGGCAACCACGGCGGGTGGAAATGTATCTGGGCAGGGCATGTAGTGCGTAGGTTAGATAACCGGTTGGCGATTAGGGTTACAAAATGGGTGCCAAGAGAAGGGAAACGCAGTCGATGACGGCAGAAGGCTCGGTGAGATGATGAAATTAAGAAATTCGCAAGCGCAAGGTGGAGTCGGTTAACGCAACACAGGGGTAATTGGAGATCGGAGGGAGAGGCCTTCGTTCTGCAGTGAACTTAAGGGATGATGATGATGATGATGATGATGATGATGATGATGATGATGGTCAGTTTCTTTTGGTGGCCTGTCCTGGTCCAGAGATTCCAAGCACCCTCTGCTGCATTAGAGGTCTGACCGCCGCCTTAGTCAGGTGCTCGGCAGCTGCTGGGCACTGAGGGCCATGGGTTAATTGTAGGAATCATGAGGAAGGAGGTACACTACCGACGTAAATATTTGCAGCATTTAGTAGAGCCTCAAATTCAAAAGGTTCGTAGTGATAGAATTTTCGAGGAATGATATATATATATAAAGAAATGAACATGCTGAATAAAATGAAACGAATATTTTAATATGAAAAGCATAATTAGACAGAACTAAACGAAAATACAGAGGTCATCAAGAAAAAAGTGCAATTGTGCTTGCATGGGGCTCTTGTATAAGCCCAAGGATAGCGTATGGTTGCAAGCGCTCATATCTTGCTCATCTGTGCATGTCTTGGGCATGTCCATGGCTCCTTATCTCAATGAATTCGTTGAACGTGCGCGCCTGTTCGTGTTGCCTTTTAGCTCACAAACATGCGCTTGAAAACAAAGGGCTTCGATGAGGGCTAGCAAGGTCGCACCTGCACAGGGCCACTGGGTCGATGGCGCTCTTGCTTCGCGCGTCGACGAGCACCAGGTGGGGCTGCCCGTTGAGGTAGTTGTCAATGGCCGCTTCGGAGGTAGAGCTCAGCGTGCACTCGTAGTGCATCTTGTCGGCAGCCCACTTGAGCGCGTTGTACTGCGCGTCCTCCTTGCCGAACACAAACATCACCTGCGCAGCACAACACGTGACGCTTACGTCATGAAGCGATGAGAGGGGAGGGGCGATCCGGTCACGAGCGGGCACCGTCACACGTAACGCAGTGCACGTCGCACTAGGATTGCGTTTTCATTGTGGTCGAGTGACTGCCGAAGGCGCAAGACCATGTTTTATGAAGGGAATCGTAATACAAAAAATTTTTTGAGCAATTTCTTCTTTGTACTGCCTGCTCTGTTGCAGTGACAACAGAATTATTTCTACTGCTACTGTTTTATTGGTGCTACTATGTTCACTTATTATTATTATTATTATTATTATTATTATTATTATTATTACTATTATTACTATTATTATTATTATTATTATTATTATTATTATTATTATTATTATTATTATTATTATTATTATTATTATTATTATTATGTTAACGTCAATGGCCAAACTTCGTATTTTTACACGGAAACTAGCGGCGCCCCTCGAGGATCAGTATTAGGACCACTCCTTTTTATAATTTTTATTATTGAGGTTCTTTCCGTTATTCGGAGTTCTTTCCTTCTATATGTCGATGGTATCAAGATATTTAAGGAAATTAATACTGTTGATTGTCGCATCCCGCAGTCTGACCTGGAGTCGTGTTCTGTAACGATGCGGTTTCCGAAGAATTTGTTTTGGCGGTGGCGTCATATTTGGGCTGACGTAATGAGAACGAGAGGAAGGACAAAGGCCTATCGGCGCGCAGGTTTTGTTCTGGAAGTGAACGTAAGAAACCAAGCGAACACTTCTCGGTAAATAAAAATTATTTGTTGGTGCTTTTGATGAGGTTTATGTTTTTCATTATGACACGTTTGTGTGACATACTCGCGGCGTGTAATTTAGCATATTTTGTTTACTGCCGTTGACCCACTTATGCCGCTAGGTGGTACGTCGTACGTTAACTTGGCGAGCAGAAATTCCACTGGAGATATATAGATATGCGTGAGTATATCCCCAAATTTAAGTTGGCTCATCCCCAAATTTCAAGTTGGCCCACTCCTAAATTTTGGGTTGGCCCACCCCCAAAAATTAAGTTGGCTCACCCCCACTATAAGCGTCCCCATGCTCTCCGCCTTCATCCCTCACGCGCGCCAGATTGTGCCGCAATCGTCGGATCCGGCCCCTTGCGTGCTTTTACTCGCACACACAGCATATGGCGTGAGGTGACGGTGTTATCGCCCTTGGAGTTTATACGGAACCTCACGGCGACACCGACGACAGAATTGCACATGCGAGTGTACACGTAATTGATATCGCAATAATAAAAAAACGAAGAAAATAATTCGCTTTCGCGCACGGCGTTCGCCACAAGCGTTTCCCGGAAAAGGTTACGGTTGCATAAGCGGCAGTTGCCGAGAAGCAGAAACCGTAGCATACGAAGCAAGAAGTGACGTCACGACACTTTCATATGTAAAAGAAGAATCCGCCTATCAACTGATTTTATTTGTGTTGTGATAGCGCTATGGAAAGGCCACGCACAGTTAGGACGCGCGAAATAGCAGCGCGTACACGATAAGCGACGGAAGGAACAGCAACGTCAATACGGCGCCGCGCTCAGGCTCGGTAGGACCCAGTTCAAGGCTACGTCACATTGGTCTATCGGATCAGGTGATACCACAGTTTAGCTGGCCAACCACCTTCACAGCATGGTTCGGAGCCCAATTTTTTTACTTAGCTTGCGTTTACTCCAATTCATACTGCCACTGTAGCTACGAGTCTTAAACTTCGTGTAATATTCTGACACAATATCGCATTCATTGCTTCGCTCTTATGGCGAAAATGCCATTTCTTTTTTATTTACTCTCACGCATACTTCATGTTTTTCTCCATAGTTCTGCTGTGAATTCCCTTTTCCTTTTGTTCATTGTAAACTGCTCCTTTTCGTAATTGTAATTTTATATTTCAAGTTTTTTTCCTGTATATTGACACGTGTACTTATCTTTATCGGGCAACTACGTTTCGCCGCTTAACAACTGTAATCCCACAGCGAGGGACGCGCCTGCATGTATCCGACGTTTCTGGAAAGTTATCGACGCTTCTATCCGCGTGTCTGTTGTCGCCGAACCTTGTGTTATCAGATTTCATCGCGTGACACGAATGGTGTAGAACTTTGTGGAAGACACGCGGGTCCCATCAGTTAATCTGGAACATTCGAAGACTGATCTATAAAAGCCGACGCGCTTGACCCGCTGATCAGTTTTTCCGACGATCGCCGACCGTGTTCGCCGCTATCGTTGTGCTATAAGTGTAGCCTGTTTTGTGGGCACAGGTTCGCCCAATAAAAGCTAGTTTTGCATTCCACCGTATTGCTTCTTTCTTCACCGTCACTACCACGTGACATCAGGTGGAGGTGCTTTTCGTCCATGTACAGGACGCCCCCGACAAGCCGTGATCCCAGCCCAGACCGCAAACAGAACACCAACGTAGTCCCGGACCACCGAGCAAGCCGCCGTCTTCAACAGCTGCCCCCGGAGCACGGACTTTTACCTGAGAAGACCAAGAAGATTGTGGCCAAGGCAACCGCAATGGCAGCCCCAGCGTCCCCCATCGTGCTGCAGCAGCCGAGGGAACCACCGACGTTCCGCGGTTCCACATTTGAGGACCCGGAAACCTGGCTGGAAACGTATGAGAGGGTCGCTACGTTTAACAACTGGGCAAGCGACGACAAGCTACGCCATGTCTATTTCGCACTGGAGGACGCCGCCAAGACGTGGTTCGAGAATCGAGAAGCCACCTTGACGACGTGGGACCTCTTCCGAAGCGGCTTCCTGCAAACAAAGCGTCCTGCGAAAAGAGCGAGCCCAAGCTCTACTGGAGACAAGAGCGCAGCTGCCGAATGAGACGATCGCGATTTTCACTGAGGAAATGAGGCGTCTGTTCCGCCACGCCGACCCAGAAATGTCCGAGGAGAAGAAAGTACGTCTACTGATGCGTGGTGTCAAGGAGGAACTTTTCGCCGGTATGGTAAGAAGCCCACCGAAGACCGTCGACGAGTTTCTTCGTGAGGCGACGAGCATCGAGAAGACACTGGAATTGCGGAACCGGCAATTTGACCGACGCACCAAGCCAACAAGCTACTCCGGAATTCAATCACTGGCCACGGACGATTTATGCGAGACCATCAGGGCCATCGTGCGCGAAGAACTGCGCAAGGTCTTGCCCTCGTCGCAGCCTCAAGTGGCCTCGATCGCCGACATCGTGAAGGAAGAGGTGCACCGATCGCTAGGAGTTCCTGAGGTGCAACCACAATTACCGCAGCCCCAGCCAGAAGCGATGACTTACGCCGCCGTCGCACGCCGTCAAGCGCCCCCTCCGCGACAACGCCAGGGCCCTGTAACGCCGCAATTCCGTCGTCCACCGCCGCCGCCGCCAGCACGCCCACCCGTCGCCCAGCGCACCTACGCGAGGAAGACGGACATTTGGCGCGCCCCCGACCACCGCCCGCTCTGCTACCACTGCGGCGAAGCCGGCCACGTGTACCGCCGATGCCCATACCGCGACCTGGGATTGCGAGGCTTCGCCGTGAACGCACAGCGCCCGAGGGAAGGTGAACGCCCCCGTGACATCGCCGACTACCTCGCCGCTACTCAGTGGAGCCCTCGACGACCGTCCCGTTCGCCGTCACCAGGCCGCTACCTGTCGCCGCAGCACCGACCATACACCGGCCCAGCCCGGGGCCGCTCTGCGAGCCCATATCCGGAAAACTAAAAGCAGCAACCGATGGAGGTGCGGTTGCTGTTCGTCAAACTGACGAAGATCCTCCGCCGCCGACGAAGACGACGAAGAAACCATCTCGACGACCTAATGACGACACGCCGCCGTCCCGACGAAGTCAGGAAGCCAAGACTACACCGACGAAAGACGACTTGAAGAAGCGACGTTCCAGCTTCAATGCAACACGACGCAGCCGTGATCCGACGCCACGACCTAACTGCAACGCCAGACAAAGAACCACCGACCTTGACGTGCTTCTCGACGGCCACGCAGTCACTGCCTTAGTCGACACAGGGGCCGATTATTCCGCAATGAGTGGACACATCGCCGCCCAGTTGAAGAAGGTTAAGACTGCATGGGAGGGCCCCCAAATTCGGACCGCTGGAGGGCACCTCATTACGCCGACTGGAATCTGCACGGCAAGAATTACCATTCATCACCGGACTTACCCTGCCACTTTCGTTATCCTGCAACAGTGTTCACGAGACGTCATTCTCGGCATGGACTTCCTGAACCAACACGGCGCAATCATCGACCTGAAGTCGCAGTCAATAACGCTGTCGGAAGATCAAGCGATACCATCGGAGAGCCCTTGTAGTCACCACACCTTGAGTGTGCTCGAAGATCAAGTGAGCATCCCGCCTCGCTCCAGCATCGTTATTTCGGTCGGCACCGAAACACCCGCTGACGTAGAAGGCGTCATCGAAGGCGACCAACGTCTACTACTCGACCGTGAAATTTGCGTCGCAAGAGGGATCGCTCGACTGCACGGAGGAAACACGAGAGTGTTGCTGACAAACTTCAGCCAGGAATTCAAGCACATCAACAAGGGCACGACGATCGCATTCATCGAGGAAATACAGGAAACCAGCGATGCCTTTGTCCTCTCGGATTCTGTTGCATCTACCCCGACGACCGTAGTTCCCGAGCCAGACTTCAACATAAATCCAAGTCTCCCCATGATTAAGCAGCAACAGCTCAGAAGTCTGCTTCGACGATACAAAGACTGCTTTTCGACGTCATCAAGGATTCGACAAAGACAAACACCAGTCGCAAAGCATCGCATAATCACCGAAGAGAGCGCTCGACCACTACGCCAGAGCCCTTACCGAGTTTCGACGCGAGAACGCGAAGCTATAAGACAACAAGTCGACGAAATGCTGCGCGACGACATCATCCAGCCGTCGAAAAGCCCGTGGGCGTCTCCAGTTGTTTTAGTGAAGAAAAAGGACGGAACCCTACGTTTCTGCGTCGATTATCGTCGACTGAACAAAATCACGAAGAAAGACGTATACCCCCTCCCACGGATAGACGACGCATTAGATCGGCTCTGCAATGCTAAATACTTCTCATCGATGGACCTCTAGTCTGGCTACTGGCAAATAGAAGTCGACGAAAGGGATCGCGAAAAGACCGCCTTCATCACGCCAGACGGCCTCTATGAATTCAAGGTTATGCCATTTGGACTGTGCTCGGCGCCTGCAACGTTCCAGCGCGTGATGGACACGGTTTTAGCAGGATTGAAGTGGCAGACCTGTCTTGTTTACTTGGATGACGTCGTCGTCTTCGCCGGAAATTTCGACGATCACCTTAAGCGGCTTGCGACAGTATTAGAGGCCATCAAGTCATCAGGGCTCACCCTGAAGCCGGAAAAGTGTCGCTTTGCTTACGATGAGCTTCTATTCCTAGGCCATGTCATCAGCAAATCTGGAGTGCGCCCCGACCCGCAGAAGACAGCTGCCATCGCAAAGTTCCCGCAGCCAATCGACAAGAAGGCAGTGCGCAGATTCCTTGGCATGTGTGCCTACTATAGGCGCTTTGTCAAGGACTTTTCGCGCATCGCGGAGCCGCTAATACATCTAACGAAATCTGATGTCGAGTTCAATTGGGAAACGCCGCAGGCCGACGCATTTCAAGAACTCAAACGACGCATGCAGTCGCCGCCGGTACTTGCACACTTCGACGAGGACGCCGATACTGAAATCCACACTGACGCCAGTAGCCTAGGCCTCGGTGCCGTCCTAGTCCAGAGGAAAGAAGGACTTGAACGGGTGATATCGTATGCTAGCCGGTCGCTGTCAAAAGCAGAAAGCAATTATTCTACGACTGAAAAGGAATGCCTCGCCATCATTTGGGCTACAGCTAAATTCCGCCCTTACCTCTATGGCAGGCCATTCAAAGTCGTCAGCGACCACCACGCGTTGTGTTGGCTAGCTAACTTAAAGGACCCTTCAGGACGGCTGGCGCGGTGGAGCCTCAGACTACAAGAATATGACGTAACGGTAATATACAAGTCCGGAAGAAAACACTCCGACGCCGACTGCTTATCACGCGCCCCAATCGATCCCCCGCCGCAAGACGACGTGGACGACGACGCCTTCCTTGGGATAATAAGCGCGGAAGACTTCACTAAACAGCAACGAGCAGACCCGGAGCTAAAAGGCCTCGTCGAGTATTTGAAAGGGAACACCGACGTTGTCCCTAGGGCATTTAAGCGCGTGTTGTCTTCGTTCACGCTACGAAACAACCTGCTCGTCAAGAAGAACTTCTCACCAGTCCACGCCAGATACCTTCTTGTGGTGCCGTCAGCGCTCCGTCCAGAAATACTGCATGCCCTACACGACGATCCAACCGCTGGGCACCTCGGATTCTCCCGGACGCTGTCGAGGATACAGGAAAAGTATTACTGGCCGCGTCTGACCGCCGACGTCGCCCGTTACGTCAAGACATGCAGAGACTGTCAACGACGCAAGACACCACCGACAAGGCCAGCAGGATTACTACAGCCGATCGAACCTCCTCGTCGACCATTCCAGCAGATTGGGATGGATTTGTTGGGGCCGTTTCCGATGTCAACATCCAGGAATAAGTTGATCATCGTGGCGACGGACTATCTCACCCGCTTTGCTGAAACCAAAGCTCTACCAAAAGGCAGCGCAGCCGAAGTGGCGAAATTTTTCGTCGAGAACATCCTGCTGCGACATGGTGCGCCAGAAGTCCTCATCACCGACAGAGGAACGGCTTTTACAGCAGAGCTCACCCAAGCCATTCTGCAGTACAGCCAGACGAGCCACAGGAGGACAACTGCCTACCATCCGCAGACGAATGGTCTCACGGAGCGCCTGAACAAGACCCTCGCCGACATGCTAGCAATGTACGTCGACGTCGAGCACAAGACGTGGGACGCGGTCCTGCCGTATGTCACCTTCGCCTACAACACGGCGGTGCAAGAAACAACACAGATCACGCCATTCAAGTTGGTTTACGGCAGGAACCCGACGACGACGCTCGATGCCATGCTGCCGCACGTCACTGACGAGGAGAATCTTGACGTCGCTACCTATCTCCAGCGCGCCGAAGAAGCCCGACAGCTCGCCCGCCTACGGATCAAGACCCAGCAGCGTACCGACAGCCGACACTACAACCTCCGACGACGCTTCGTCGAGTACCAGCCCGGCGACCGTGTTTGGGTATGGACCCCGATACGCCGGCGAGGACTCAGTGAGAAGCTGCTGCGACGCTATTTCGGACCCTACAAGGTCATCCGACGTATTGGCGCACTAGACTATGAGGTCGTGCCAGACGGCATTTCGCACTCACAGCGGCGCCGCGCACGATCTGAAGTGGTCCACGTGGTGCGCCTTAAACCATTTTACGGACGCTGATGAACTTCCTTTAGTTTGTTGTTTTCTTTGCTACGAGTGCTTTTCTTTGTTACTTTCGTTTGTTTACAGCATCGGGTCGATGCTTTTTAAGACGGGGGTAATGACACGTGTACTTATCTTTATCGGGCAACTACGTTTCGCCGCTTAACAACTGTAATCCCACAGCGAGGGACGCGCCTGCATGTATCCGACGTTTCTGGAAAGTTATCGACGCTTCTATCCGCGTGTCTGTTGTCGCCGAACCTTGTGTTATCAGATTTCATCGCATGACACGAATGGTGTAGAACTTTGTGGAAGACACGCGGGTCCCATCAGTTAATCTGGAACATTCGACGACTGATCTATAAAAGCCGACGCGCTTGACCCGCTGATCAGTTTTTCCGACGATCGCCGACCGTGTTCGCCGCTATCGTTGTGCTATAAGTGTAGCCTGTTTTGTGGGCACAGGTTCGCCCAATAAAAGCTAGTTTTGCATTCCACCGTATTGCTTCTTTCTTCACCGTCACTACCACGTGACAATATATTTAAATTTTCTTGCACCTGTGCGCCAGCACTACAAACTTACGGTTTTTCCTGTGCACGAAAAATAAACAATTGATTAAACAATTGATTGATTGACTGGTTGATTCATATTATTATAAACCGCATTTCCGACAAATTTTTGCGTTCTTTGAAGGCGCGCTACTTGACAGAAATGAAAGGCAAGTGCACCAGCTTTATAATTTCGCTTTTGACCTAAATTTGGCGCAGTATATACGTTCGTAGATTTTTCTGTTATGTTAGATAGGGCACGCGTTGGCGCATTCCTGGCACAGGTTCTTTTGTTGTTTCCGGGCATGACATACCGATTGAACAAGTGACCAGAGGAAACTAACTCTTGGTGGATCGGTTAGTGACACGACCCACTTTATTACAAGGTAACTCAATATGGTACAAAAGTGCCACAAATAAACGGATACATCTAGCTAAACTCAGCGCAAAGTACGCATATTCTTTACAACCTAAGACGTTAGTTGGTGATACACGACCACGGCTATAACACCTTGATTGCATGTTCTCGTGCTCCTATGTGCGACAATGTATAGTATAGAATTGCAGCCGGATTAACACATAGATGCCGAGTTAAGTGAAGTCCGTAATGGTCACTCCCGTTGTACTTTTCTTGTTGTAAGCTTCCGTGATCATTTTCGAAGAAAAAAGAAAGAGGAGAACGTTCGTTTCCCACGAACCCTCACAAATAAAGAAGAATGGTAAAAATAAAGACCGGCTACAGTATTTTAACAAGCGTTCTGATACTGTCCGCGTCTGTCCATGGTTCACTAAAGCAAAAGCAAAGTTTTGCACAAGGCCCTGTCGATAACAGCCTTTCGGCACTGTGGATTATAAGTTTATATGTAAGCTGCGTCAATAAGACATAATAAATGCGGCACCAAGTTTTCATTTCGTTCTCTCTTAAGCTGAAATAAGCGTGGAACGTCATATGAACACACTTGAAGAATGAACTTAATCATCTATGCGGAAGCATTTTGCTCTACGTTCCTTCGGAAACAACATGGTGCGACTCTTGTTTCATACATTATTCAATACCCCCTTCATTATCTCGCTGTGCACCAGGGTTCGAGTACGCCGACAGGGAAATGTTTTCTATACTTCTTTTTTTCGCATCAAACTGATTGACGTACTTCATAATATTTCCTCAAAACATGCTTCCCGCTATTTCCTCGCTACTACAGTTTCCGGTTACCTCAACTCTAAGAAAGATAAAACCGAAAACTAACTCGGGACCACTAGAGGTTCGTGTATCATGGCATCACACACACAAAAAAAAAGAGTAAAAAAAGAAAAAGAGGAAAAACCAAAATTAAAAGTGAGAGAACGACATTTACTAGAGCGCAGAAACGTTTCTCTTCGCTGCACCCCGGTCTCATGGTATAGGCGGAACACAAGACCGCAGCAGTCCAATGAAAAGCAGCCGTCTTGGGGTCACCGTACATGTACGCGTGCGGCGGCAGCCGAGGGGCTGGAAAGCAGCTTACGATGTCGTGGGGACTCGAATGTCACTGTACCGCGCCGAGATATTATATGACATGGTGCATGAAATAAGAGCTCTTCTGTAACGTCTTTTTCGTACGTACAATGCATTGTACTACGGTTTCTGTGTACTTACATTTTAGATTTAAAAGGTCAATGTGTTCTAAGCTAAATCGTGTCAAGAACCGTGCAGCGTCGTGAAAGCCTGAACTTGTCTCTCTCGCGCCATAGTGCTGTAGCTCGACGCTGCACACACTGCGTGCTGCCGGACCAAGCATTCCGCGCTGTGCCCACCGCCTTTCATGGACCCAGCTTGACACAACGCACGGTCCGCTTACCTAACTCGGCGACAAGCGGGTAACTGTGACGAGGAAGAGACGCGTGTAATTCTACAGAGGAGCACAATATAAGCCTTTTCTGAATCACCGATGGAAGATAAAGCTTTTGCACTATCTTCCACGTGCGCATTCGGATAATAAGCACTAACTAGAAACATGACTGCGCAGACTGATAACTAAATAATCCCCTTTGTAAAAGTGCTTATTATAGTAGTGGTAAGCAAGCATTGTTTAATATACCTACGAAGTGGAAATTGATCAACAGTATTTTGGTATACAACCAAGTGAGATATGCTATTATAAAGAACGAAATGTCAAAAACATACATTACGCGCCCTAATTATGCAGTAGTATACATGTATTCACTAAGAGCAAATATTTAAACTTGCGCAAACAAAATGCTTAAATGTTTACTCCTCAAAAGAAATGTCATCATAAATGCAATTTATTTTCTTAACCATCCTGTCACATAAAGAGACCAGAATATTGGCTAAGTAAAGGTATCGATACAAGTCTCTCGCTGCGAGTATGTGTGATAAAGAAGCGATGCTGTAACTTGGATGTTCCTATCAGACATCACATTACGCCTAATTAAAGTGCATTAACTAAATAGCGTATTTATGCTACGTACACGCGCACGCTATCTCCGTAGCATTGAAAACGCTGCACTATTTTAGAAAAACCTGCAGCGGACAGCAGCGAGGAATGCGGTTCTTGTCCATATCTCACGCAGGGGAGCAGACGCAAGTACAGAAGCGTCACAAACGCAGCGCAGTATCAGCTGGTAAGTGCAGCCACTTTGAACCAGGAAACTGTTTCGAGCTCGGCGTAGATCATCCGTAGCATGACAAAAGGAGCGCGCGACTGTTATAGGCACTACTCCCGTCCTGGTAAACGGTGAAAAAAAGAATATCCGCGATTCGAATGGCATTGTGCTCTTGCTAGAGTCCTCGAAGATGGGGTCACGCAGGTTACGTCCTGCTACACAACCACGCCCCTTTCTACATAAAGTTTTAACGAGCTTGGCGCCGCTGTGAGGCTAAATGTGGCCAAAGCCAACACGAAAGTAAATGGACAGTCAAGCAACAGATATCGTTTGCCAAAGATAAACCATGCAGCCGACATCTGACTCACTTCGTGCGCTCACACTAATTGGGGAGGAACTCATGACTCCTTGAGCGTACTTATCCTCCCTTTCTTTTTATCAAATGGGCTACTGTATTGCTTGTAGCAGAGTGAACGAAACGCAGAGCCTATTACGTTGTTCATTGTGATCACTGCAGTAGTAGACGAGACGAATTAAAAAAACAAAGGAACTTCGACGAGCAGTTCTCTTGATAGAAAATCGTATATTACTTTATTAGCCTTTTACGAATTCTCGAGAACGCGTATGACTGACGTAATTTTTTTTAGCAACAGTTTATTTCTGTCTTGAAAAAATACCAAGGGTATACAATATTAAAGGTGCTCATGACATTTTACTGGGGCCCTGGGTCCCACGCAAGACGTTCTGTACTTCACAGCAGCGACCTAATGTATGTGGAGTATATAAGCAACACGCGACGGGCTACTCTACGTAGTACTCTATTTTAATTCAACAACAACAACAACAACAACAACAACAACAACAACAACAACAACAACAACAACAACAACAACAACAACAACAACAACAACAACAACAACAACAACAACAACAACAACAACAACAACAACAACATATAAAACATCAACAAAAACGTAACACTTGTAACATCAATAAAACGCAATGAACAAGTTTTATATTCAACCTGAAAGAAGTAATTATTCTTTGCAAGACCTTTTAAGTACAGACAGCGTGACTCCGTCAATGTGATTTATTAAATTATTATTTCAGTTTTGCTGAATCACAGTTATGCGTGCTGTCGTAAGCACAACCGATTTACAGCACCAAGAACAAAGAACACCTTACAAATATAACGTAGAAACATAAATAAGAGGGAAAGCAAATTTCCTGTTGGCGACTGCTGTCGCACACTGGACGCTATTTCCTCCTCGCACACCGCAGTAATATTTTACGAGAGCTTACTAAGCAACTCAGAAGTTCCTTCCATTCTTTGAGTTAACCCAGAGGTGTATGCAAAGCGTCTACAATTCAGGACTCTGCCACTTAGCCCAATACAATTTCTCCAATACGATTTTTAGATCGTTATCCCTAAGCGCAGCACAGGTATCATTATTTGCTGAAACAAGGCAAGCTGATTATCTCACGTCGGTTTTGACAGCCACTTGATATGCTGCACCTAACATACACAGAATCACAAAATGGTGAGTTAATGCCGTGGCATCAGTGCACCATAGTGCTCTTGAATTAATCAGGTTGTTATTTTTTGCGGGAAGCAATGATACATGCAGAAAAACAGACAGCAAGCTCACTTTTACTGAAGGGACTGTAAGGTACATGGAGCCAAACTTGAGCGCCACGGTTCCTTTCTGAAAGACACAAAGAAAACGCGTGTAAGATGGCTTTCAGGAAAGGTACGAACACAAGAAATACTCCGCGAGACATATCCACCGTCATCAGCACGGCGGAAACGATGTGCCGAGAAATAAATGTGTTCGCGTGATCTAACTGGGTTCAAGGTATCATCCACTGCAGTGCCATCACAACTTTAAATTATCTGCACAGTTTCACAATAAACATTCATTGAAAAGCTGCAGCTGGCTTGATTAAGTCACGTGGGCGATCACGCGAACGCACCCGTCCATGCACCATGTGTCGCTTAACAAGAAAGCGTCGTATGCTCATTCTCGAGACCGGTCTCGTGCACCTGAGCATGCTTCGTAGCTTATATTGAGTGCAAGGTTATCGTGAAGCGGAGTACAAGGGCACTCTTGTGAATTCGGCGATCATTCGCGAGACAGAAAGGACATTGTCACGCATGAGAACCGCTAGCGGTCGCGTCGCTGAGAGCTCTGTTGCAGGAGGACGGTTCGTACCGAGCCAATCATCAGATTAGCCGTTAATGTAACACTCCAGGCCAGTTAGTAATTGATTTTATAATCTTAGCGCAACAGAACATACAGGACAGAAAGGCACTGAAGAAAACAGCGCTTGTATGGCCCACGCCAGCGTGTCCTGTGTGTTCCGTTGCGCTAAGAAGTTGACTAGAACGGTCACAGCGTTTTTTTTTTTTAACACGTATTTCAAACCAGAGATCAATAATATGTGACGCCTCGTTTACTAGCTTCATCACAGCCCAATGCTGAATGCTTTTATTGCGATAGCAATTATATGGACATTCCATTCGCACTTCTTCCGTCGCCGTCGGCGTCGCCGTGAAGTTCCGTATAGAGTCCAAAGGCAATAAAATCTTCACCACGCGCCGTATGCGAGTGAAAGTGTACGAGGATGAGTCGACGATCGCGGCTCAATCTCGCCCTCGCAAGGGAGGAAGCGCGCCGTCTTCCGGGGGGAGGTTAGGGAGGGGGGGGGCGGAGGGCGTGCGTTCTACTCCGGATGGCCCGGGTGGGCGCGCGCGCACACCGGGGTCGCTGTATCTTGAAAGCTATCAGCGACGGGGACAGAGTCCGCCGTGCGCTGTCCCAGCAGCTTAGTTCGCGTTGATGCGAGAAGCAGCACGAAGGTCAATTAGCTCGCTGCTGCTGCCACGCTTCCTCACTCCAGCGTTTTGACAGCGAGTTTCCGCGGTCATCAGGTGAGATGTGCTCATGTTTGCTTGTGATCGCGTGACACCCTGTTTGTTAATTTAGTTAGCATGCCTATGTTTAAAAGTTTATATGGCCGATAAAACTACTATCCTTACTTCGCATAGCTGTCCAGTAATTTGCTTTAAAAATTAAATTACGGGGTTTTACGTGCCAAAATCACTTTCTGATTATGAGGCACGCCGCAGTGGAGGACTCCGCAAATTTCGACCACCTGGGGTTCTTTAACGTGCACCTAAAGCTAAGTACAAGGGTGTTTTCGCATTTCGCCTCCATCGAAATGCGGCCGCCGTGGCCGGGATACGAATTTGCTATCGCAATCGATGTTTCGCCTTTCAGGAGAAACTTTCGGGCGTGAAACTGCGACTTTTTTTTTATTGTTATGGAAATGAACAAACTGTAGTTTTCCTTCGGCTTTTCCCGCATGCTTCACCCTCAGGGACAGTGCCCAGCCCATGGTTCCCAGAGCGACAGCAAAGCAGAGTTTGGAGCAGGATCGTCTTACCGCAGGATATCTACGAAAAAAGCGAAAAGAACGAATTGTCCCCGAAAGTGTTGGACGCTACGGCCCACTTTTGTATGCGGCCCGAATAAATAAATAAATAAATAAATAAATAAATAAATAAATAAATAAATAAATAAATCCGATTTCTGATTTCTGCATCTTCCATCTAGTTCTTCCCATGCTCTGGAAACTGCAAAAAAAAAAAAGAAAAAAGAAAAGAAAAGAAAAAAAAAGTAACGAGGATATGCCGCAAACCCAACCAAAGTTTAATAACCGCAGGCAAGAACGTCCCTCGGCATACCTTAAAAGCTTCGAGGAAGCCAATTTATTCCATCGGGGCCTGTCCCGACGGAGAAGAGATCGATGTCGCGTACGCGACCAGTCCATACATTTATTACTGAGTGGTGCTCTTTGAGCCCGCTGTCCACAGAAACAGCATAAGAACATTAAATGTTACGCGAACCTTCCAGACAGAATAAAAAATAAGATGTTCAGGGGGTTCGTAAAAAGAGGAGAGAACTGGTAAAAGATCAGTCTGGAAAAGAACGGGATCATAATTCCCACCTTACTTTTTCTTATAAGAGACTCATTCTAAGAAGCATCCGTCAGAAGGTGAGACAACATAAAAATGGCCTTCAATCCACGCTGAGAAGATGGTTGGACAGGGAAGCTGTAGATGACAACTAGAACGATTACCCATTGCGATGTAGGTTGAAATTATTCAGGTGGCGACATTCACACGCACTTTACCTAATTATTATCCTTAGGCGTTTCAACGGCCTGCGTCTTGGCTCGCGCTGATACTTCGTGCAGCTACAAAAAGTGAACCCGAAAGAAGAGAAATTCGCCGCGCCTCGTATGCACGCTGCTCTTCAGGAGTCCTCATTATACGTGGCCTTCTCATAGCACTTTCACAACACAAATCAGTTGCTAGGCGGTTTTTTTACTTTACGTACGAAAGTGTAGTTACGTCACTCCCTGCTTCGTATGCTGCAGTCAAGCTGCCGTCGCCGTGGCAGCTTGCGCAACAGTAATCTTGCAAGCACGTAGGCGCAGGAGCACCTTATCATCAATTACGTGGCTCGGATGCTTGTTTTGAGCTTGTTCTTTATAGAAACGTATGTTGTATGTTGTATGCGTGATTCCAAAGACTTTATGCACTGTTCGCTCCACTTTGCTGAGCGCCTGTAGCCTTTGCCTTACGAGGGCATGAGCCATTGCATTTGGGGGTATGAGGCATTGATGATGATAGCTTTCTGTCGACGTTACGCCACGAAGAAATCCCGGGATCCAAGCCATAGACAGCTTCGCTGTAAAACTGAGCCGAGCGATTCTTATTTGAGCTTTCTGGCGAGACGTTAATGAGAACATATGGTCACTAAAGTAAAACAAATAGCAGAACACTACCATAACCCTGGCCTTGTGTTGATCAAGAAACAGCGAGGCAAGTTATAGTAATGACAAAGAATTGAAGAAGAGCTCAAGGGGGTCGCGCTCGGTAACAAAATAAAGTAAAATAATATATGACAAAAATGAAGCAGAGTAGAGGAAATCTGCAAGGGCCAAGATAAGAAAAAAAAAACGGGTGTCTAGTTCCGCCAAAGCTTACCTCCCGCGTAATACCACTGAGGACATCAACATACAAACCGCAAGTTTAGTTCGTTGTGTGTATCGTTGCCATAATAATTATAATAATAACTATATTAATAGTAACTATATAATAATAATAACTTGGAAATAACACAAATACTGAAAGCACGAGATAAACAGAAAGTGCCCAAACTACTAGGTATCTCTCTCTCCATTTCTTCTAAAATATAGCGAACACTTTTTAGTATAGTGAACGGCTTATTGTAGTGAGCAGTCGAACACTACGTCGGCCTTGTCATGTTTCTGTGCTTAGTAAGCCTTCATCCTGTTGTTCTATAATCTTCGGGACCGCACTTTGTCAGTGCGGCCCCGATCAGCTAACGCTTGCGGCAACTTGTTACTACGGTGCTCGCCTTTTTGACGCCTGCAGGGCGACACGGGTGAAAGAGGCGCGCATTAAATACGGGACGTCGTTGCCGCCTTTGCGCAACGCTGCCGGTTACATCCGAGAGAGGCGAGGGAAGGTGGGCGGGCGCTGTGCCGAGCCACACGCAGATCGCGGTCAGTGCAGCGATCGAAGCGGGCGTCGCGTGCATTACACCAGCGCCGAGAGCGCGATCGTTGAGGGGAAGCCGGATGAACGCAGCTGGTGTAACACTGTGTGCCCGAGCGCACAACAACAGGCTGACGCCGGAAGGGGGCTGCGTAGCTGAGCTAGTCAGTAGGACGGAGAAGCCCGGACAAGGCGCCCGGCTGTTATTGCGGGTAGCGTGGCTTTCGTGGCCGCAATATATATATATGTCGACGCCATCTGCACCATCTCCTCTCTCGATACCTTATTTTCTTTCTCCCCGTAGCGTGTTCTTGCTTCCAACGTCACGTGTATACTTGAGACACCATCTGAGGACCCTGTTTGTTTGTCGTTCTTTACTGCATGACTTACTAAGTCATGAAACGCGCAAAAGTTTTCTTAATTTCCGTATCCGAAGCAAATGCACGCTGACCGAACGTTCACAACTTACTGCGACACGTTCGACGCAAAATGGACCATTTTTACGTAAACTGTCAACCGCGGGCAACTACCCGTGTTTATTAATTAATTAATTAATTAATTAATTAATTATTTATTTATTTATTTATTGACAGGAAGTACGTCAACTCTCTACCAACATATAATAGGAGATATTGCACGATTTATAAGGTGGTAAGATGGTAATGTGCCAATATATTATCTTGAGCTGTCTGCCTTTCTTTTTGCATAATTTTATTCTAATGGCATCCCCAGCAAAAGGAAAAAAAAAGAGCAACAACAATCTTAGTCAACGTGTTCCAATAGGATGCAACTATTATGCGCGCAATCGTACGTTGCTAAATTATTTTATGACGAGAGGTGCACATCGTCTAATGAAAATAATGTCTCAGATTACAGCTATGCATTGCAACTTCGAAGCAGTGTTTGCATTGTTAGATTTCGTATAGTATATCAACAGGCCAATATACAGCACCAATATACAGCAATCTCCAAGCAAATTCGAAGTTTTGAAGGCTCTTATCCTGAAGGCTACCAATGAATTTAAGTTTATATATATTTAAGGGCACACGTGCCTATTGAGCGTGGAAATTTTACAGGCGCCTGCGAAAACTATGCGCTATTAAGTCTGTAAGCTTTCTTCGTTCACGTCTTCAGACTCACGGTAATGCTTGGGAGAGAGCTGTGCTCATAATTGCATAGTGCCGCTCCGAAAAACGGGACACAGGGATGCCAGCATTGTTAGAACAAACCCCCGAGGTTTCTTCTATAAACTGTGGAGACAGCTAAATAGCGATGTCTGTAGTCGGCGGCGTAAGCGGTAGAAATGTGAACTGCACAACTTTCTTCTGGGCCATGGGCAATCAGAATGCCAGCGCATCTTCTTCGAAGTGGACAGACACACGCAACGCAGGGGGCTGAGGCTACGTGTCGCAACCAGACAGAAACGTGACACGCGACAGAAGGCAACCGCCGCGAAAGGGGCCGCTTTGGCGATGGCGCCATCGGAGGCCCGGCGCTATTCGGGCGTCGGGGCTGTCGTTCCTCTCGTTGTCTCGTGCAAAAGTCAACACCAGAAGCGCTTCGAGAATAACGGAAGGAACAGAAAGACAGACAGACAGAAAAAGAAGAAAGCACCGTCAAAGCAGCGTTAAATAAGAGCAGCGCGCGAGCCTCCTTGCGGCGTTATTTTCGATGCTAATTAGCGTAGTTCATTAGCAAAGGTGTCGAGAGGGAGCGCGCGGCCAGCTCGCGAGAAAACAGAAGCAGGTGTGACAAGCAGCAAACAGAGAGCAATAAACCACACCCGGAGCAAGAGCGGACGACAAGAATAGGGGCACCTTCGGGAGGAACGGACAAGGGGCTCACGCGAAGACACTGCTGAAGAGCGCGCCCCATGTCGTAAGGGTGGCGGTGACGAGGCGCACTTCAACAGGAACAAAGTATTAAATTCCGTCGTTTGTTAAGTGACTGGCACACACTCGCATACAACGCTGTTGCTCGTGTACGTGAAATACGTAGTTCCGTGCGTAAATTGCCACCTAACTGAAAGGCAGCAGCGGTATCAATTCAGCCACCAGTGCAGTTCGAAAAGAGATGCGGATGACGAAGAAAAATGGCGGTATGCGCGCGCGCGTACGCACATTTAGCTCCTCTGTGCAGTCGGGGGCAAGAGGGGAGGTCGGTGGGTGCCCACCCCTATGTGAGCTACGAAAAAACAGCGAGCACTGGGTGCTCGCGCAGTGTATCGCGGTGCCGCACGAACAACCTAAATAGATGGCACTGTCATATGCAGCATGACAGTGCGCTTCTTGAGTTAAGGCGCGATTCTGCAAAACGCGTACGAACACATTCAAAGGGGGTGAGAAATAGTGCCACGAAACAAACCACAAACAACTGGCGAAAAAGAAAACTCACGTCTCTGTCTTAACAGGTACCAGAACACTACCATCACTCTGGCCTTGTACTGATAAAAAAGCAACGATGTAAGCTATAGTAATGAAAAAGAATTGATGAAGAGCTCGAGGAGGTCTCGCTAAGCAATGAAACAAAACAAAACAAAACAAAACAAACCGTAATGAAACAAAATAAATAAAAATAGATATAAAGCATCATAAAGGAAATATTCGGGGACTAAGTTAAGAAAGAAGTTCGAAATATAAGGCTGTCCAGTTCTGCCACAGCTTACCTCCCGTAACACCGTTGAGCACAGCAACATACAACACGCAAGTTGAGTTCGTTGCGTGTTTCGTTGCGATAATAAAAAAAAAAAGAGAGAACTTGGAAATAACAGAACTACTGAGGGCATGAGATATACAAAAATGGCCTAAACTGCTAGCCAGGCATCTCTTTCGCCATATTTTTAAAATAATGCGAACACTATTTAGTGTAGTGAACGGTTTGATGTAGTAAACAGTGGCACACTACGCCGACCTTGTCAAATTTCTCTCCGTGCTTCGAAAGCCCTCAGCCCGTTTTCCTGCTCGCGCGAGGCCCTGCGCTAAGTGAACATTGTTTGCACTTGCGTTAAATAAACTTGCCAGTCATGTTTAGTACTAAACGGACATGAGAGTTTACAAACGTAATGCTCATAAGCGATTTAAGAATGCAATTGTTTCTACCATTATAGAATAGGCATATCTCCTTTGGCTATAGTACCAGGGGTCAGAATAAGCGGCGTCTCTCTGCAATAAAAACACACCAATGTTCCAAACACAAGTACGTACTTGCTGATCAATGAATCGCGTAGCTAAAGTCGAAGCAGTGGCAGGTGCCGAGTCTGTTTTTTTATTCAGAAAAAAAATTGTAATAACCACAGTTGTCGCGCTGGAAGATCAAACGTAATTTAAAAAAAAGACCAAGATTGTCTTCCCGAAGATACACAGCAGTGACGCAGATCGAAACAAGGATAAATACACAAAAATGTGTCCCCACCAATTGCAAAAACCGAAAACAGCCGCGCATGGAGCTCGTTAAGTTTTCCAGGCAGAGGGATCGAGGAAACGAGAGTTTGCCCCAAGTAAGAACAAGAACATCGCAACAGTGCTTCTTCTTTGTTCCAGCCGAGTCCGCTGTAAGATGCGTTCACGTTTCTCGTAGCGTGAACTGCTGCTCACCACGGCGTGAGCGGGAACGGCGGTCACACTATGGCACGAACGCGCTCCTGCCAAGCGTGCTTGCTCTTGCACAGCAGTGTAGTAAGGAGAAGACACATAAAAAACATAAGGGGTAGCGCGGAAGGACACCAGCCTGCTCCAAGCAAGCAGTGCCGTGCCTCCCACCCCTTGAATTTCTTTTAAAAGGCAAATTAGGAAAAATGAAAATTTGATAAAAACAAACGGGGAAAAGTCCTGACCATGCGACGGAAGGATAAAGGTCGAGCGGCTTACTTCCTCTCTTGCTACAAATATTCAGTGTAGCAGAAGCTATGATGGGTGCGCACGGCTTGTCATTGTTGCGCAAAAGAAAATAGCGTCCCTTTTTAGCATCACGCATAATGATTTAAACACTGTTATGAAGCAAGAGAAATACCCTTTCCCCCAACCTACGCCCTCGACTAGGCTTCACGCATGCACGCACGCCCCAACATGCAGAAATAGAGAATAGAGACAAGAAATTGTGGAAATACACGGCGGCCACTTATTCGCATCTGCGACTAAGCACCTGTCCTGGTTACACCATATAATGAAGTGCTAGAGCTTCAAAATCAGAAAAATTTGATATGGAATTATGTAAAATTATTACAATGCTTACAAAGGTACTGCAAAGGTCTTGCTCAGATATTAGCTGTATATTCCAGAGTGGTGTACAACATATCATTTCTTCCCCGTTTTAGATGCCTCTATAGGTTCGACTGACATCATTGTGATACCTTCTTCTACTGCTGAGTTAAATAGTAGTTTTAGCGATTTTCTAGCGAATTTTTGTTAGCAATTATTGGTTTAAATAAAAATGCTATTACGATACCATCGACAAATGCTCAAGAGATGAGCATCCGCGAGGAAGACAATGAAGTGTCTGAGCTGCTAACGCTAGAGACCTGGCGGTCTGGCTCCAATGTAAATAGTGTAAATAGTGTAAATAGTGTAAATAGTCTCTTTTGTCTGTTTTTCAACACGTAACAATATACTGCGTACAGTGGGTAGATGTTAACGCTCGTTTTTGAATGCAACAAGCCTCATCAACATTGGGGCATATATACTGAGAAAAATGACGTCTCCATTCCCATGCACGTAGACTTCTCCTGAGGTGAAGCTTCTTTTAACTTCACAAGTGCTGAACGCTTTTGTTGAGACAGCGTCCAGACTAAAAATTGCGCTCCGTCATCTACTAGAACAGTTCTCCACACTTTGCTTGTGTGGCCGCTTACGCGAGAAGCAAATCTCAGTGTCTACTACTCCAGGTATCCTGGTTGTTCAGTGCAGCCAGAAAAAAATTGAGAATACAGACAATGGCGAGCTCAACGGGGTGTTTAATGAATAGCGCTGGCCGGTATCGCCCCGTTTGTTTTGTTGGCCTGTAGTGGCAGACTGTGCCTCACTGTCTACTCGTAAGTGTACAGCGCAAAGGGTAAACCTGGACGTGACAAGGACAGGCGCACACTACCGCGTTTAACCTCTGTGTTGCACACTGGCGATTATGAATTACCAGCTTGCCCAATAAGCCGTCAGTGTCTACATTTTGCCAGCACGTTTGAACGAATTGATCAGACTGTGCTCGTTGTTCACGTTTTATGTGCGCAGGAAACGAAGCGAGACCGATCGCTTAGCACTGATATAGATCCGTCACTCTGTTTCAAATGCTACCTTATAAAGAAGTTGCTATTGGGGATAAATAAAATTTACATTGCCCATGCACAAAAATCTCAAGATTCTTTTTTTAAGAAAGCAAACACGACCGACATTACAAATGCACGTGTACGTTCAGTCGTGCCGGGTGTTTCATACTGAAGCAATTCTTAACTGGTTTTTTTTTCACTATGCCACAGGTAATCGATCACTTATAATGTCAGATTTGTTTACATGGACGCGAGACATTAACTGTGGGATTCTTCTACAAGATACACCATGCGTTGCATAGATGAAGTGCTGCACCTTCACTTTGGTCGCATTTGTCAATTTCATACTCTTTGGGAATTCTCGAAAAACAAAACTTCCGCAGGAGACGTCGTCAAACACAGCTTCCAGAGCACGTCACACTACTCCAAATGGACCATTTGGAAGCGTGAACTTGCGATAATTCTCGACTGCACAGCTTTTCAAATAGAAGAGGAGCGAAAACTTTGCAAATCGTGGCTAGTTGTCCGACTTCTGGCTCCGACTGCTAAGCTGCTTTACTGAAGCTTTAAACATTGGATCGTGCTTCGGAGTAAGGAAATTATTTTTATCCTTGTACGTGCGGCGCAATTTCCTTCGTTCTTTCACTGAATATCATCAAAAGTGACGTTAGTCTGAGTCTCCGCAAGTTTTATCGTTCGCCGCAAATGCTACGGTGCTACGAGTGAAAGGACGTAGCAAAATTTGCCAGACTCCGAATAAGGCACACACATCTCACAAATCATGATCTGCTCACAAAGAAAGCACAGCCGATATGTGATGAATGTCAAGAACCACTAACACATTCTAATTACAAGCCCACATACCGAAAGACAAAGATGAAAACACTTCCACGATCTATACGTACTATTTACACAGTAGCGCAGAAGCACATGGACGACGAAAGAAACAGACGAGACACAGCATGTAGTACGCAGTGCCTGTGCCTCTACACCCCGTTCTCATTTTCGGAGACGATTCACTTGTGCCCCTAACAGATGTAGAACTTTTAAGACAAAGACACGTTCACCAAAGGTTATAACCCTATAAATCTGACAAGAA
The DNA here is from genome assembly GCF_050947875.1 of Dermacentor variabilis. Classification (NCBI taxonomy): domain Eukaryota; kingdom Metazoa; phylum Arthropoda; class Arachnida; order Ixodida; family Ixodidae; genus Dermacentor; species Dermacentor variabilis. The sequence continues at coordinate 23,386,264 of NC_134569.1, forward strand.
ATACTGGCAACCATCAGCGTGGCACAAATAATTCACTAAAATATTTGTTTATACTATCAGTATTGATTTCGGTAACCAGTATAAAGTTTTGTGGAGACATCATGAAATACTGGCTCGCTTCTTTCCTGAAATGGCTGTAGGTGGTCCCTCTAGTGGTCTGCCAGAAGAAAGCTAGGGGGACACTAGTGTTTTTTTTTCATTAACAATCTCATCATACCTAGCCTTATTGCCATATAACGTCAGTAAGTTTTTGCGCCCTGACATGACGTCTTCATAATGTCGACGGCCTTTTAGATAGTGCCTCTTTTGGAATTGTAGAAGAGTAATTGACTATAATACTGCTCAAACTTTTATCTTTAGTGCATCTTTAAGTAGGAAACAGATTTATAGGGAAAGATAAGACAAATCTTGGGCTCCAATCCACGCTGTGAAGGGGCTTGGACAACGAATATGTAAACGACATCCAGAACGATTACCCATTGCGACGTGACTTGAAATTATTCACATGGCGACATGCACATTCACTTTACTTAATTATTGGGCAAAGACGTTTTAACGGCCTGTGACTTGGCCTGCTCCGCTACTTCGTGGACCCACAAAGAGTGGACCAGAGACAAGCGAAATGCACTTAACCTGAAACCACAGTCGACCACACACACGGAGCAACCAAATTCTGCGTTGAGAAATTCCGTCTTAAAATTGAGATTTGCACCTTTGAAACGATTGATTGCATTGTCCGTGTTTTCGGCTTCACGACATTCATCCACATCCTGCCGCGCTTTGCGTTTGCGCTGGGCGCCCTGGACACTATGTTCATCCGTGGCACGAGCAGGACGCCGTTGTTCCCATTGTCCTCTCTGTTCTCTTCGCCACTTCTCTTATGCACGCTGCTCTGTCTGAACACAAATGCAATACGTTACTAGGCGGGCCTTCATATACATGCAGTGTAGCGACGGCACGTCCTGTGTTACAAGCTGAACTGTCACAAACATGCACTTTATATTTTACATGAGCATTGACGTCAAACCCTCCGTTACAAGCAGATCTTGTTATAAATCATTCTGTGCTTCCCATTGTTAACCACCGTAGTATTATCTATCATTTTGACACGAGACCTGGGGCCCTATAACGTAAAGCTATTCCAATATGTTTCTATTCCAATCTCCTGACGTCAAATTTGCGTAACCACCATCGCAAGCACCGGGCGGTCACCCGCAGAATTGTCTGAACAGACCAATCAAACGCTCTCCTCGTTCATAGGAGGCCACTTTTGTTTGCTTAAAAAACGAATAACATTGCCTACACTGAGCGGATTGTCGTATCTAATTTGCTGACAAGAGGCGAAGAGAACGCTCAAGTGGAGAGGGATTCGATGGGGCCGAGCCACTGCACTGAAAGTCGATAACCGGGTGAAGAGGGTGGTGGTGGCGTCTACGATTGGTCGGCGTTCTCTTACTTAGTTTGCGGAGGCTGGTCGAAAATCGCGGCGGCACGCAACGGAAGCTCAAGAATGACGCTAAAACGGACCCTCAGCAAAGAAGAGTTGGCGGAATGAGGGGGTAAACGTGCCGAAAGTGCTCGAAAACGTTACAGGGCCACGCAAGAAGTTTTATTATACGCAAATACACCCATTCTCTCCGGCAGGTGCAGTAGCCAGCGTCTGAGCGATCGGCGGCAGCCATCTTTTATTACTTTCGGAACGGGGCAGCCTGCGGCCATTCCGAAGAAAATTCAGTTTTGTTCGGCATATTACTGCATCTTTATCGCGTACACGTCACTTTGACGCGGTGAGTTCTTGCGGTTTTGTGACGTCGCGTGACAGACAGGTGAAGTGGGTGCAGCCCGAAAGCTTTTTGCCAATAGCCGAGGGCTAATGGCAAAAAGAGGTCGAATCAGAAATAACTGTTTTTCTTTTTTCTGTCAAATAATGCATAATCAGGGTGTACACATCATATCAGATGGGGAGGTATCGCGGTTTTCGTGACGTCGCGTGACAGAGAGGTGAAGTGGGGGTGGTCGAAAAAAGTTTTTGACCAATCGTGGAGGGGCTGATAACAGAATTGGAATAGAAAAGTTTGGAATAGTTTTACGTTATAGCGCCCCTGCTTCGTGCGCTTTCTTTTATCGAAACGAACTATGTGGTATGCACTGCATGTATGATGCAAAAGGATATGCACACTTTTTGCTTCAATTTTAGCCTACGAATGCAGTACCTCCAGGATCGGCCCACGGAAGAGGTCATTTTTGCCCGCGCACACGGCAAATACATTGGGCAACAGAGGTATACAGCTTTGCTGCAAAAAGAGGGCTCGTATGAGAGCTCGGAGCTTGGTATGTGGCAAGTGCAGGTGCGGGTCATCTCGCACTTCTTGTCGGAGTTTGTTTTCCCAGGCGTCTACGCGTGCCCCAAGCTTTTCGGTGGCCATGTTTACTGAAATGTGACAGCCGAGCATCAGCACATATTTGTGGTGAATCACGTTCATACAGATTTCCGCACTACACTGGGACGGCGCATTGCACTGCGCCAGACAGACAGATCAAGATGGAAGGACAAGTCGCCTCCAAACAGATGGCACATCGCCTACTATTGGAGAGCGTTGAGTTGTAAAAAATGGCTGTCGTATGTTAGCCACTGACAGCCGCGTCATCTTGCGTCGCGGCTGCGTTTACAATACGTCGAAGCAGGGGCCACCGCCTTTGAGAGGAAGTTCAGACCCTACACGCAGACTGTAAAAATAAAAAAAATATTTAGTTATCAGGTTTTACTTGTCAAAACAACGATCTGCATGATTATGAGGAACGCAGTAGTGAGGGACTCCGGATGAATGCTGACCACCTGGAGTGCCTTAGTAAAACTCTTGCTTGGGCTAGTTGGTTCATGCTGAAGTAGTAAAGGCAAGGAGCAGAAGACCAGGACTCAAGAAGAACACAAACGACAGGACCGACGCTTTAACCTGCACCTAAATCTAAGTACACGAGTGTTCTTGCATTTAGACGCCATATAAATGCAGCTACCACGGCCGGGATCAAACCCGTGACCTTGAGCTCGGCATTGCTGTGAGACATTGCATTCGGATGATGCGCTAAATATACGTGAGCCTACAATAAGATCCTATAAACAAGGTGTCAGGACAGCAAATAAAGTAGCTCCTCATGAAAATTTCGGACTCTTTCTCACTTCTTTCATCTGAATTTCATTCGGTAGGCCACGTGAAAAGATATTCCGCCGAGCTCGCCGTCTTCCCACAGAGCCGATGCGATGCGGGCAAAGCAACGGTGGCCGATGCGTGCGCACGCCCTGCCGTCTTTCTGCCGTCCTTCACTTCGGCGTTCGCTCTGGATCGTTCGCAGCGGCATTCATTTTCTTCCGGAAAAGCTAAGCCGCCGAAACTTGACTGCCGCTTTCGGCGACTAGGAGATGCTGGATCAGAGAGCGCCGTCATTCAAGGCACCTCCACGGACGCTCGCGGACGAAATTCGGCTCGCCTGTACATAATCTTCTGAGAGAGCCCACGCTTCAGCGGTATGTGAGCTTATGTGTGCCAGTTTGTTTGGAGTATACAGTATCGTGAACGAAAAAAAAAAAACAACAACAGTTGTTTACTACTGAGTGACGCTGGCTAGACTCGAATGACAGAAGAGAGAAGCGACGGCAGTCTTGAGGACAGAACCGGAAGCCAAGAGAGTACTGATGGGAGCTAGACGGGACAGCTTTTCCAAAGGGCACATGGTCTTGTCTTAAGAAAAACAAATAACAAAACAAGAGGAAGAGTCGATATCTTTGAGAGGGGAGACTTTGGAAAGCGGAAGTAGCTCCGAGCCATCGAGCGGAACCGGAAAGTAAGCGGAAGCGGTTGCGAAAAACACCAACAGCGGATTCACCTTGCATAGTGTAAAGTAAGGGAGGATGAGGAACATCAAAGATGTCCTAGGGAAGTTGCGTTTCCTCGTGTGTTGTGCTCTGGAAAACAGCGGACGGATTATCGAAGCGTGCTGCCAAAAAGAAGGAAAGTTGGTGGCGCGTGTCGGAAATGCAGTGTACTTAACGTGATCAGCGAATGCTGCACGAAAAACAAGGACGTGGTCATTAATAAATATTTTATGAATGAGCACCGTGGGGGGCGCAGATAGCCTGCTGAATATCCATAAGCGGTGACAATGATTAGACGTTATGGTAGGGCTATGATCTCATTATGGCATGCGGTTATGAGTTATGGGCACATGTAGTTATAGGGATGTTCAAATCTTTCTATAGGGAAAGAGTAAGTGTGTGTGTGTGCGTGCGTACGCGCGTTTTATCGCAACGAGGTAAAATGGCAGAGAGTTCACTTTGAATACGGGAGGCCCTGGAGCCCTATAACGTAAAAGTATTCCAATATGTTTTAAAGCGAAAGCTTTACTGGCCGCGAACTTGCGATTTCACCGTGGCGGTGCTCCGAGGAGGCACATGACGTCACAACGCGCACCTCGCCGCGGATATTTCTCTCTCTTTCTCTCTCTCTCTCTCTCTCTCTCACTCCCTAGTCACTACTGCGCATGCGCCACTAGTAGCGCCGAGCCACAGGTGCCCCGCCGCTGCGCAGCGCCGCGCCCGCCCGCCGGCGCCGTTTGGTATGACGCCATACCACGTTCCTTGTCGTTGCGCTCGCCTTCGCTCGCTTCGCCAGCTGCGTCGCATACCTGATAACATGTCGGAGGATTGAAAAGGAGAGCTCGCGTGCACCGCAACCACAGTTGAGGCGGCAGTGTGGACGGCGACAATTTTGATAAGCAGGAGGAGCCCTGGAATCGACATCGGGATGAGATGAAGAGGAAACGAATCGCCCAGGAAACAGACGAAGAGCGCGCCGAATGACTGGCTAAACGCCGTGACAAAGCTAGACAACCAGACTAACCTGGACTGGCAATCAAGATTAACCAAAGCTAACCATGCTATGCCTTAGCTTTCGCTACGTGTATCCTGGCATAGCCGAGCTAAGCCACTGCCAATTTTTTATTACAATCTATAACGTAAAAGTATTCCAATATTTTTTTTATTACAATCTCCTGACGTCAAATTTACGTAACCGCCGACGCAAGCACCAAGCGGTGACCCGCAGCGTTGCCTGAACAGCTCAATCGAACGCGCTCCTCGTTTATAGAAGGTCACTTTTGAACTGTCGAAGCGAATAACATTGCCTACAGAGCGGTTTTTCTTATCTAATTCGCTGACAAGAGGAGAGGAGCACGCTCAAGTGGAGAGGATTTCGATGGGGCCGGGCCGGCGTACTGAAAATAGATAACCGGATGAAGAGGGAGTTGCCGCCGTCTGCGATTGGTCCGCTTTCCCTTAGCTTGCGGTGGCTTGTCTAAAATCGCGGTGGCGTGCAACGGACAGTTACACATGCCACTAAGCGGATCCTCAGCAAAGAAGAGTTGGCAGAGCGATGTTGTATACGTGCCGAAAGGGCGCGATAACATTAAACGACCAAGCAAAAAGTTTTGTTGTAGGCAAATAAACCCATCCTCTCCGGCAGGTGCGAGTAGTCAGCGCCTGAGCGAAAGACAGCATCCATTTTCTATTCCTTTCCGAACAGGGCAGTCTCCGACCTTTTAGAAAAAAAATCCAGTTTTGTTCGGCATATTAATTCATTTTTAACGCGTGAACGTCACTTTGACGCAATGAGCTTTCGCGCTTTTGTAACGTCGAGTGACAGACAGGTGAAGTGGGTGTAGCCTGAAACCGTTTGACCAATAGCAAAGGGCTAATGGCGAAAAGGGTTCGAATCAGAAATAATGATTTTTTTTTCTTTTGGTCGGTCGAATCATGCGTAATTAGTGTGTACACATCATGTCAGATTGCGAACTCTCGCGGTTTTCGTGACGTCGCTAGACAGACATGCGAAGTGGTGCTGGTCCAAGAAAGTGTTTGACCAATCGCGCAGGGCTGATCGCAGAATTGGAACAGAAAAGTGTGGAATAGCTTTACGTTTTAACGCGCCCGGATTCGAATCCCGGTACCGGCGAAAAGCCACCGGTTTCTCTGATGGGTAGCGATGTACCACGACTCTGCGCTCGGTTGTTTATGTGACTTCTCATGTGGAAAGGGGGCCCAACAGAATTTGCAAAGGTGTCTGGATGCCCCTTGTCCCACTACAGCTCTTGCGAAACAGTCGAGGATCCGCCGCTGCTGTGGGAGGCAGACGAGGGCTCCCGCTAGGTACCTATCGGTAAAGCAGGTGCAAGCGCCTTCCCGGCATGGTGCTCGGAAACTACGCGAGTTCCAGACGCTTGGAAGGAAACCAACCACCTATTGGGAAGTTGGTGCCATGGGACCACCAGACTCCTTTATCACCATTTTCTCTAGCTGGACCATTAAACTGATCGACACAACAGCAAACCAACTCTTCTCGTTGGCTTCTCTCTCTCTCTCTGTGTGTGTGTGTGCGTGTGCGTATGTGTGTATATACATAAAGTGGGAATTACTTGCACGGTAACCCACAATTTTATAGTCATTTTTCCCCGGATAAACATAGGAATTTCTATGTGCTGCTCAGTGTCTATCAAAGCTCTTACTGCTAAATCCAGCAGTTCCTCCAGTTCTTTCCCCTTCACCTTCCTCCTGGGAGACTGCGCTGACCAGCTTAGACTCGCAAGAGCAGCGACGGCTGATCCGGCGGGCACGTGGAGTGCACGACCCAATGGGGTCCTGAACTAAGGGCTCCACCCTACGAGTAAGTCATGCCATGTCATTACAAATCTCTCTCTCTCTCTCTCTCTCTCTCTCTCTCTCTGTGGACTCATTTATTGCGATAGCAGAAGGCTCTCATAGAGGATAGCGATTATCTCAGGAACAGCTTGTGATTTGCGATGGAAATAGCGTCGTCCCCTTCCAATAAAGCAGTGCATTGTGGCCTCCAAAATGCATGCGCAGACGGCACGGCTCTCAGAGTCTGCACGGGGGGCACAACCCCTCACAAATGAGCGAGCGCCCAAACTGCGCCATCTCGCAAATGAGTTTGACCCCAATGGCAATGGCGGGATAAGTTTTGTTTTGCAGCGCAAGCTGTTGTGGACTCATTCGAATGGCCATTTTGATTGGCGATGGTGTTCGCCGCCGCCGCCGGTGTCCGTCGTTGCTATCGCCTAGCGAGCTAGAAGTCACGCGATGTCACAGACGCGCCGCTTAGCGTCGATGCTTAATCACCTTGCATTGCAGTTATATATTGTGGCGAGTATAAAGCCACACTTATCCAATTGATTCGCGTTTTAATGCTTCGTGCCTGTACACGCTTAACTTTCAGGCTGGGACGATGTAACCTTTGAAAGGGAGGAAAATTCCGCTTCTGTAGTGCGGCATGGACTATGACGAAAAAAAAGAACGTATTGCCATTTAAAAGAAACATAGCGAACAAGAAGAAAAAGAAGTGACTAATGCGCGGTATTAAACAGACCGCTCTTGTTACTGTTCCTGCGAACTGAGTGATTTGGACCCTCTAGTTTCCACTTGCATCGTAACGTGACACGTATCAAGGTATGTGACATGTGCTCCGCGTTGCCTCGCTACTGTGTTACCTCTTAGCAACACGTTATGACGCCTTCTCGCAATGTAGGAACCCTTTGCTGAAGAAGCTACTCGCGCGCGGCTGCAACCAGACAACTTCGGATTCAGCAGATCATTTTGCAGGGAGCAGCACAAGTCGCAGGTCCCATTTGACCTTGGGCGGACAGTTTAGTTCGTTCTCGAGGAAGCGGCGCAAAAATGACTTCACCGCGAAGACTCTCAGTGCGGGCTCTTGAAAATGCGTCCCGACAGGCTCGCCGCCGACACCTTCAAGTGCGTGCTGTCGAAAATGCGGCCCGGCAGCTTCGCAGTCAAGAACCTCGCGTGCGCGCTGTCAAAAATCAGACAGGACAGCTTCTACGTGAGCAACCTCACGTGCGCTCAGCCGAAAATACGGCCCGACCGCTTCACCGCGAAGACCCTCGCGTGCGTGTAGCAGAAAACGAGGCCCGGGAGCATCGCCGTATATGATAACGGTCAACATAAACGTAATGGACGGGCTAATCAATGGTGCGGTTGGGAATATCGCCCACACTGAGGTACACGAGTCGGGACTCGCAAGACTGTGGGCCAGGTTCGACTGTGGTGCCACGAGAAGACTGGCACGGCTGAAGGCGGCACCGTTTCGCAGTGTACTCGGAACTCGGGAGCACGGTCCGCCCCCGAGTGGGTACCAACTAAAGAACGCACAGCGACCACAACGTTGGACCGTAAGGTTGACATCACATGTAGCCGCACAGAATTTCCCGTGGTGCGGGATAGTGCAATAACGATTCTAAGTTTCAGGGCGGCATATATACTAGCTTTGTTTACGATAAAACAAATGTAACCCGCAGAAACTTGTGTGCGTGGCAATGAGTCGAGCCACTTCACTTGATGACCGTTACATAACGAACACTGAAGATGACTTCACGTTTTACCACGTCCTCAAAAAACCAAGATCGAACACCACGTGACGAATTCCATAGATTCAAACAACATCGCCTTGACACAATCATGCAACGTTGCTTTGCGCTGTTCTATCAGGCTCACCGGTTTGCCATCTGCTCTCTCAACGTACGCTCTCTGGCTGCACACAGGCTTGACGTCATTTACGACGACAACTTAATGCGAGTGTCTCTACTCTGTTTCTCCGGACCCGAGGTCGTCCGCATGACATCACCGGCTACAGGTGTGTCGTGTCAGCAAATAGAACTGCGCACGGGACCTCGGGTGTGACAATATACGAACGAGGAAATAAGCGTGTGCCCTTCAATATCGTAGGAGCACTGGGCGTAGACTTTGCCGACGTGTGCGCAGTGCGTAACTCCGAAGGTATTGTGGTTGCCTCAGTGTGTCGTGTCGCCGGGTGCTCAACAGGGAAAGATTGCGAACTTTTCGGCACATACCTTCGTTTCTATATACGATGTGCCTCAAATTTTTACGGGTGATTTCAGCGTAAACACGAAGGATCCCCACAACGCTTATTTCATACACTGTGTGCAAGAAGACCTCGGTATGGAATTTGTGTCAAACAAACAATGCAGCTCTTCATGCACCGGTTCTTGTTTGGATTTTGTATTCACAAGCATCAAGGTACGTTTATTGCCCCGCTGCATGTCCTTTTTGACCTACTTTTCCGACCATAAAGCACATCTGAGTGTGCTTCAATAAATATGCGGAAATAAAAACATGACTTTCAATATGCTTACTATCTGCAGTTACCGTGTTCAATCAGTTTACGACGATTTCCTACGGAGACACTCCACCAGTTGACGCTGTGACTGTGGCGCGCGCGCCGCGCAGGCCTGTGGCTTTTCTCTTGGACTATGGCACCGGTGCATGAGGTCGTGGCCGGAGCGACGATGACTGTCGACGTAAGGGAAAAGGCTATCGGACCGGCACGATCTTCAGCCTGTCCACAAACCAGCACCAAATGGAAAGAATTTAAGGGGACAATAAAACCAAATATAAAGTCCAGCTAAAGTTATAGATTAGTGCTCTAAATCGTCCAAGGCGTCAATATAATCGAGTACAGAACAATGAGCGAGAAATTGAGCGAAATGCAGAACATGATTGAGACTCTGCTGGGAGGTTCTAGCACGACTTAGCCCGATGACGTCGTAATGCCTTGTTGCAATTGTGCCACTAGTAATCAATGAGTGATAATGAACAAGATCTTTGCATGCATTGAATAATAAGACGGAAGAACATGTTGCTTGCGCACTCCTATTTGATTCTTAGAAGAAACAACGCATTGACCTTTGACAACGACGCGGGTGGTCACGAGGTTACGTTATCGCTCGATCACGCACCGCACGCTCTCTCACGTTTTGACAGTTTCTGCATTGAGTAGAGCTGCGCTGGTTTTGCTGGCTCGCGAAGAGTATACTATCAGCAAGGAGCAGAAAATGCAGCGTCCGTGTGATGCCTCCGCCCTGTTTATGGTCGCGCTTTCGCGTTTTATGCAAAAAACCGAAGCGCCGGTATTCGGGCGCCGTTTTAATCACGACGGCAGTGAAGGGCAGTGATGACGTTTGCGGCGTCACACCGCCTAACTCCTGGCGAGTAATTTGAGTAGCACTAGAGAAATGCAGCGCCTTCAGTCGCGATTTTCTCTGGAACTAAGTTTTTTTTTCTTGGAACGATACAAGCGCTGCGACGTTTCTGGAATTATATTTTAACAGTCTATGCTGACTTAGTCTTGGCCTTTATTATCCTTTCCAACAATATCCTTCTGTGAGAGGCAAAAACCAGGCAAAGAAAAAGAAAGACAGAGATGTCTCTCTCTGTTTCATCGGCGAGCGACTACTCCGAAAACGTGACCGTGTCACAGGGGCACAGAAAATAACATTAACTTGCGAATTCCTTAAATTTTAATGCCGTTTGCGTGGTGCCACACGGACGAACCTAATGTCATTTGCCTTAATGAGATTCGTTATCTACTGCGTTCGCCAGAACTCATCCGACTGATGAATGCACAGCTAAGTCATAGCTTGCGCACTGCAGTATACTTGAAAAATCCGGAACAGCGTCCATCGCCTAAAAGATGTTGCATTTTCCCCCACTGAAATGCAGCCGCCGCGGCCAGAAGTTATACACAACTTTCCACTACACCGATAAAGCGAGCTTTGTCAGGTCAGCGTTGTAAGAGCCTTGACGCGGCAGGCGCCATTTTGCTTCTGGTCTTCGTATTCGGCATGAAATGGCTGAAGTTGCTATGGTATGTTGCAAACGTTGCAAAATAGACAAACAAGCTGAAGCTAGTGGCACAAAATTATGCTTACTTTTTACATTTCACAATGTATATGAAGGAAAAGTAAACTTGAAAACGCATATATATATATATATATATATATATATATATATATATATATATATATATATATATATATATATATATATATATATATATATATATATATATATATATATATATATATATATATATACAAGTACTGCCAGCCTTTTTACCAGGCTTTAGGCAGGAGCGGGCATTTGGAACACAAATATCCAACAAGATAGCAGACATGTTTAATTAGTACCACAACATTGTTCACTTGCGAAGACGCTGTAATCGCCGTCATCGTGTCAAGTGTCATTGAATTTGGATGTCTTGCAGCTCTGCCAAAAAATATGTCATTAGGAAACCTAAGGTGTTAATGACTGAATGTCAATATTATGCCCGTGTGGTACAGGTAGAGTACAGCCGTCAATTAAAGTTGTTTCCCTTTCTAAAGAATATTTCTCGTACGTACCTGCGAACACTGAATGCAACCGATACAGCACAAAACAATGCACAATGCAAGAATTACTATAATAATGCGCCAGCTTTCGCGACACTGCTTCATCTTTGGGGGCGAAACTGCAACTTTTTTCTTTAATCGATGATGAATATTCGTAATTTTATTTGCTCCTGCTTACGTCATGTGTCATTTATCGTTTTTTTTCTCGCTTCGGTGAGTTAACAAATACCTTAGCCTTACTTTAAAAAAAAAAGCAGCCGTGATAATACCGTCGTACTGGTGAAATTTCACATGGAGTCAGCACCCAGACGTTCACTGTTGCCGAAGGAAGGCCTCTTTTGAAAGCATATGCATTCCATTCGTGCAAGGCGCGTTTCTGAAGAGAACTTGAAAGCTACCCCGGGAGGCTAATATCGAACAGGTAAACAGAAACGTAGCAGAGCCATCGATGAAAAGAGCCGACAGCCAGCCATCTAACATCCGTGCTCCGTGGACTAGACATTCAAAGTCGGCGTTATATTTTTGTTCAGCGTCATACGGTGAAGACTTGTGATTCTGCTAGCTCAGGCCGACCTCTCTGACCTTCTGTAAATAAATTTATTTCTCTCTCTTTGTAATTCTGCCGTGCCAGTCGCCGCACTCGTAACAAGAAGAGGAAAGAAGCTGCCGCAAGCCCACGAAAGCTGCACTTGGTCACCACGGCGCGCAAAACCAGCAGGAAGTTCTGGCGCAAGCGTCGCCTGGCAAACCATTGCTAGCGTTCGGGTTAGGAGATTCACCTCAGCAACGGTGACTCTCAACGGTTCTTGCTTTGTGGTGGCACTGTTGTGAAGGTTGTATTCCACTAGCTGAAGAATCGGCGTAGGGTCGTCTTGCTGGATGTCTCTATTTCTATTTACACATCATCGGAAAGGGTATTTTGAAAGTGGAAAGCAATATTGATTGTATCTAGGACTTTATTATTGATCTTAATTGCGACGTTTGTGCCTTAATTTCGGAGTAAAACGCCAACTTTCGGTAAAAAAAAACGCAATATGACACCGAATAGGTAAGTGTTTTCTTGACAAATCAGTTGTGCATGCGGGTGAACTTGTAAATGCCGATTTCCCAAATACGTGGGCCTAATTTCTAAACGCTCATCTTGCCATGTTCTTGAACAGGGACGGGTGACGTTTGTTTTTGTTTGGTGCGATACACGACAGTCGTTTCACTAAATTACACATTGATCCCGCGTCCTCCCCACACCTTCTATTTGCTAATTCTTGCCATTTGTACTCCAGTATGTGTACTTTTCCACATATCGTCGGACATAAGTATCAACAGAGCGCTCTTCAACATCCGTTGATCAATAATGGATCATCAGGTGAATAAAGCAAGCAGCAGCACCATGCCGAGACCGTCGCATTTCCGCAGTTCATCTTAATGTCGTAAAAAGCGAGGTTCGTGCCGTGCTGCTGCTTCCGCGTGTGCGTGTTAAGTCGCGATCCCCTCTCTCCTCAACCAGCTGAGATCTCTTGTCACGGAGCAACTGATATGTGCTTAGCATTTATTCTAGGCCACAAGTTCAGACAATTGCACGCATAAAAAATGGAGGTGACTTCATTCGAGGTACAGGAGACGCTGCCTAAAGTGTGTTAAGAGGAAGGTTTAGCTCGAGGCGAACTTCAATGGGTGATGCCTCAAAATGGCGGCTACGACGTTTTTCCGGCTCGAAATCACTTCCGGCGCATGGAGTTTACAAAAGCACAGCCTTTGAGATCACCCTCCAGTCACCCCACACGTAAAACGCAGAATTGCTCTCATTAGACAACAGCTGAACCGATTTGAATGAGATTTGTTGCACGTGAGGGAGAAAACTGAATGCTACCAACTGTAAGAAGCAGGTATTTGATGCATGGCTTCATAACCATTACAAGAATTGCCGAATATCCGTGAGAGAAAAAAGAGAAGTTCAGGCACAGAGTTCACAAATCCGTAACCTTGCACGAAATACAGACATATCAGCGTTGTAAACTGCATCTGTTAGAGAATTTCACACGGAGAAATGTGTTGTATAACTTTCCAGCTTACGTAAAATTCTTACAATGTCTGCGAAGCTTTTGTAAAAGTCATACTCGCAAATCAGGGGTTATCTCGGAGCATGGTATAATATATCAATTTTATCCGCTTTACATGTCTTAATAAGCGGTGGTTACAGACTTAGATCATTATTTTTTGTCCATAAGTTGCACATAAACTTGATATTTGAGATTTTTAAATATTTGCTATTTCGACAATTTTTGTTAAAAAATACTTGCCTTAACAAGAAATGTGCTCCAGATAATCGGTAAAAAAGCAACACACCTAACCGAATTTGTTGCAGTGGAAGCCGAGCGAAACGACTACTCGGTTTCCATGTACTTAGCTTCCTCTTAAGATACCCACGTGACGGTGACTAAGGCATCTGGCTACTCTCAGCGCGGCGTCAACCGCCAAGATTGAAAATTCGCAGGAAGGTTACGAGTGTGTAATGCGAATGCTCAAGCGTTATCTGTAGTTTGACGTTCTCGATCTTGAACTCGTCGAATCGCTGGTTGGTGTGAAGGCCATGCTTCCTCCGTGACATTTAAGTGCAAAGGATGCGCTTCGGCAGAACGTTCACGATACAGTGGCCGTAACCTGCGTGTTCTGTCTCGAAGTGAATGAGCGTAGTGTTGACAGTGTGTCCACTTTTCTTTGGCGTTTCCGAAGTGAAGCGTACTTAAAATTGGTCAGAAAGCGTCGCTTGGTAAAATCGTACGCAATAAAATATTATACTCTTATCGCAAGTATTTTGCAGCCGTATACATACCCGCGCACCTTGCTTTGTTATCGTTACTTAAATAATATAATAATATTTGGGGTTTTACGTGCCAAAACCACTTTCTGATTATGAGGCACGCCGTAGTGGAGGACTCCGGAAATTTTGACCACCTGGGGTTCTTTAACGTGCACCTAAATCTAAGCACACGGGTGTTTTCGCATTTTGCCCCCATCGAAATGCGGCCGCCGCGGCCGGGATTCGATCCCGCGACCTCGTGCTCAGCAGCCCAACACCATAGCACTGAGCAACCACGGCGGGTATCGTTACTTAAAGGAAAGGAGCAGTTAATTACTCGATCAAGCATTTGTCGCGCTCACAGATGGTGTCGTTGTCACGCCAAACGTGACGCAGTCGGAACTAAATTTATTCTCGCGCACGACATTCAGAGAGGCGTAGCTCAGTATTACGTTTGTATATCCTAGCAGCGAGAATCACGTTTGAAAGAGCTCACTATGCCATGGTAGGTCAATTGGTCAAAGTTACAACGGTGCTCATCACGAATGATAAGGCGTACAGATGTGCAATCTGTTGCAGAAATTCCACGCTTGCTCGGTTACGGCGTCCCCGCGTTAGTCACGCAGAGTCCAGAATGGCGTAAGGAGCCTCAGTAAGCCACGCAGAGGGATATCCAACCCCTCTGACAACGACGGAAGGTGTCCGCCTTCACAGGGAACGCAAGTGCAAGAGATCGAAGCAAGCGAATGAGCCCGACCTTCAACGAGTGCGCCGGGCTCGAGCGCCTCAGGGTAGACAGCCTTCAGCGCATTCTAGGGCGCCTCCAATAGGAGGGTTCGTTTCTTTACCGCATAGTGCCCAAACAAGTAGCTCTGCAAAACAAGCAGGAACGCTACGAATAGGGAGCGAGCACGATTCCAAAATAAGAACACAAGACCACCAATATAGCTGTAACATAAGTAAGGCATGTAAGCGTTGCAATGCGCGAATAAACGTAAGGTGTATTTGGTAACGCCATTTGTGAACCCTATACTCATGCACCTTCTGCAGCACGCACGAAACGTTTCACGTACACCACTGAGGCTGCGTCTCCCAAGCAACCTACTCGATTTCTTTTTTTTTTATCAGACGAAACGCACACCACGACTCTGGAAACAGCGGCCGCTATCGACGTGTTCGGCCACGAGGCGATTGATCGTAGCGTTGACGTTTGCAACCTGACGTACTCCCGAGTCTCTGGAGGCTTTCTAACACTCCGCGAGCGTGCAAGACATGCGCCGTCAATAGGGAACGCCTGGCAAGAGAACCTCCTTGGCAGGAACAGACGGTGTCACGGTCATAAGCTTCCGACAATAATTACTGTATGAAACTCTATGGTCACGGTGATCGGTGTGTTCAGCGTCCCGTGATGCATAGGATGCCTAAATTGTCGCGCTGGCATCCAGGCACTTTAGTGATGCGTAAAGGTTGGTTAATTTTAGTGATACGTAGAGCTGTCATATCGGCTCCCATTAGGGAGAGGGAGTTGCCCAACGGTTTCGCCGAGCGCCATCCCGCGGTCAAAACTGGCTTCGCTGCTTTGCGGAGAAGCCAACACTTGGCAGGAGACGCCAACACTCCACAAGAACCGGCCGACCAAGCGCAGTTAACATCGGCACTGCTATTATTCTTACTGGTCGTTACACGACGCCACTGGCCGAAAGATACGTGTTCGAAGATGTTTTTTTTTTTGTTAATTGTGGAATCGATGTCACACGACGCACTGACAGCTCTTGCAGTATGGCAAGGTCTAAATATACAAAGAAGATGCTTTTCTTTTTGTCCACGCACGAGCTACTGAAGTTGCACAATTCAATATATCCACGAGAACGCTACTTGTGTAATAAACACGTCTCAGGCAGCGCATGCGTCTGCTACATACCAGACCCATAACACGGCTAAACTTGTTCGCGACAAGTAAAACGCGACAAGGGAGCCATACTATAGAATCGTCAGAATGAACGTAAAGGGTGCAGGAGCAGGGAGGGAGCTCAATGCAAACAATGTTCACAGACACACACATTTCGCTTAATATGTTTGAAAAAAAAATGTTTCCTTAACTACTGCCCTGTTCCCGCTGAAATTTTACAAAAAGATTACATCTTGGAGTCTACTTAGTTCAGTGTAGCACTTGGCACAGGAACTTGCCTGTTTTTTAAAGACAATAATGAGAAACTGCTTTCGTCTATGTGAAAAATGGCTGCTGAAAAGACGGCGCTGTCACAAACTTGTGTCACCGCCTGCCAGCAGCTGCAGGAAGTAGCCGTTCAGGGACGGTTGCCACGTGTTGCCCGCTTCTCTGGAACACGTGGTAACCCTCTCTGTACAGCTGCTTCCTGCAGCTGCCTGCAGGAGGTGAAACAAGTTTATGCTAGCACCGTTTCAGCAGCAGCTTGCATCCCCACAAACAAAGGCAACTTCGCATTTTTTTTTAAAGATCAGGCAATTAACTGTGCCAGTTAGGAGTTACACTGAATGACGTAGACTTCAAAATGCCAGTTTTCTGCGTAACTTGAGCAAGAGCAGTTCAGTAGTAAGGGAAAATCTTTTTTACGAACATTTCAAGCGAAATATGCCTGCAGGAATATGCGAATGACTGCAGGAAATTCCTAGCGTCATTCACCTGAATCGGGTATTTAGTTTTCATATTTTACACACAAAGAATGTTGGACGGGCAAGTGCTATTTCTTAAATGCGTGCATTCACGTCTTTCAGCTGTCGCGAGCAGTGATCACATGTATGTCTAATAAGAAATATAGCTAATCTGTCAAAGCGTAGAATTATACATGACGCTCTGCATAATAATTGGAAAGGCTCACTGAGGTTGCCACCACACGGCTGTGTATGTGTTCGTCCCACAGTGCCTTTTCCGTAATCAATAGATAATAATGCGCGCAAGCGCAAAATCCAGGCTTGTAATCATGACGTAGGTGAGCGATCGCTTTGTACTCGCAACATAGCAAAAAGAACACCCCCCCCCCCCCTCAAAAAACAAAACCAAACAATAAAGCGTGGCTCCTACGCGTACGGATAGTACGGCTTCAATGCATAACATTAAAGCCCACGATGATGGAGCACCTTGGCGTAACTCTGTTTCCCTAAAGAGAGCTATATACAGCAACTCTAGTGATGCGCGGAGGGCAACACCATCTGGTGGTTTTGTAGCGATCATTGACCGAACTGTCTTCTCTCAGTGATGGAATCGTCCCGTGCGCTTCCGCCTGCTGGCACGCGCCCGACGGTCTTCCTCGCGCGCGCCCACGGTCTCCTGTGCAGGCCCTGCCGACGCCAACGACACGAAATTGAGCAAGGAACTAAGGAAAACCACGTGACGAAGCAGCTGCGGTGACATGCCCCGTGTTACCTTTCGGAAGAGCAGGTGCGGCATGTGGGCCAGCACTGCGCTGAAGTAAAAGGACATGGAGGCCCGGTGGTTGAGGCTGTCGCCGTTGTTCGACGCCTTCTCGTCACGGTCGTCGGCAGCACAGGGGCTCGACACGTCGTTGTGAACACCCTGCGAGCCATGGCTCACCTCCGGTTCCATTCGCACAGAGAAAGCGACAAGTCAACGCTCGGCGGGGCTGTACGCTCTTCTTTGCCTTCTTCGACCACGCTTTTGCACGCGCTGCTTGTACTCCGTTCCATACACAGCAGTCAACGCTGTGGAGGCTAGAGAGACTTCTTGAAGTGGCTTCGTTCGCACTTGGATATAGTTCGATGTTTTCTGACCGCAGTTACGCGCAATTGTTGTTTTTTATATAGGCTCAGTATTGAACGAAACAAGTTTTCTTTCTTAGAAACAAGCTGTGGTACACGACTGCGAATGCGTTGTTTTAGATAATCTTTATTTGCAACCCGTCGCGAGGAGCCTCACGTGCATGATCGCGCGAGCAAACCCTGTTGGCTCGCAGCGAAGCATAGACGAAATGCGCGGAGTGACACCTTTTCTTGACCGAACTTCTTGCGTAACTTCCACAGCGTTGGCTCCTATGTATGGAACACAGTATGCACACCACGGAGAGATGGCTGCCTCCAGAGGGGCGTCTTCATGTTAAGTGTTCATCTGTGCCGGAGCTGCAATTCTTCAAGCTGATTTTCCTCTTGCTATGTTCCAGCTACCTCTTTCTGTCCCCTTCATACCAAAGAGTAGGCAGGTGCTGTGCCCCTTCCGGTATTCTTCTGGTTATCCGTGGGACATGTGTAAGAAATGGCCAATACTCCATCATCAGTTATAATAAAGTTACAATTATTAATGTTACAGTCAGAAATAAATTTTCAGGGGTGCTATGAAGTAAGTGCTCTTGAAAGGTGAAATTGAATGTTAAAATTAAAGTACTAATAGCGGTAAGAATAAGAAATTCGTTGAAAAGTACGCAAAAAAAGTAATATAGTTACAAATTTATTAGGGCATCCGGTTAAAAAAATTCCTGGGCAGCGCAGCAAGCATCCATGTGGCTGAATCCCAGAGTGGAGGCCCCAAACGAAATAATAACAGGTTTTGTTTAAGTTGGAGGCCAAGTCTTCGAAGAGGTGATTCCACGATTCTTTTTCTTTCAGCAGTAATGCGGCGACAAGATAAAATGAAGTGTGGTATTTTTTCGCCCTTATTTAAAAGAAAGAGCACAGGGAGGAATGCCCCTCCCTACTTTCTTTTCTCTCTTTATACTGACTATACCTTTTCAAATCGATTAATAATACCAGTCGAAATGCAAAAGACTATCCTTCATATGACCAAGTAACGCCTAGAAAAAATATGTACTGCTCGTACAACTCACTTTCTTTCAGGTAACACCGTGCGAAAACTCTACGGAACGGAACCGTGATGGTGCAAGAAGTGTAACATATATAGTACTGAAGTTAGAATGCGATAATGCAGTGTAAAACCAGCGAAGAAAACACCGACTGACATATCGGGGAGCATAGTGTAGGCTGCTTATGTCGCAACAGCCTTCTGTAACACTTATAGCCAGTGCTGCGATTGGATAAGGCGCGTCTTTAGTCTAAACCAACTGATTCGGAGCATGCATACTTAACTCGCAGTGAACCCGCTTTCGTTAAGTGTTCTTTCAGAGTAAAAGTTGCCACAGCTTTTCCAGCTGTGCTTCTACTCTACTGGTGAATTCCAATGGTAGATCCTGATCAAGTTTTTCTGCTCTGTATGGAGCAATCCTATTCCAGTGAAAGAATGAGAGCGTGAGTTGTGTGTTCCAATGGCAGATTCGGAGCAGTCACCGATTCCAGATCGCTCTGCGGAGCAAAGTTACTTTTTGAATTGAATTGAATTGAATATATCTTTATTTCCAACAGATTGGGGGAGACAGGGAAGAAAAGCTGCAAGTGCAGCTTGAAAAAACACCCTGCCCCCTATGACCACAAGACATAGGCAGCGCGGAGCTGCCGCGTGTTTTTAACAATACAAAAATACACAGTTTTGCAACAATGCATGAGAAGCGCTAAGTGAAAAGTGAGTAGTTGCGCGTAATGAAGTCACAAAACGTTTCATATATGACAGATGAAAAAAAAAACATATATACACGTATATATGTAATATAAATGTGAACAAAAAGCTGTAAACTCATCTAATCTGCACATCTGAAATAGCTGGCCATATAAACATTAATATTAGTCCCGCTGATTTAGTCGAGAAAATTCTGATGGGGTAAGGGCACATATATCAATGCCGGATTTGTTGTAAGCATTTAAAAGCCTTGGTAAGTTGTTTTGGAGCATTTGTGAGCTGTAATTAGTTCTAAAATCGTGCACAGTCTAGGGTTCTGTGTTTCTTGTGAAACGTGAGGGGACACGTTCTTCTAAACATGAAAATTTAACAAGGGGTAGATCGCTTTTCCTGTTCATGTAATAAAACTTCCGCAAAAGTCGACGCCTATAGATTTCGTGCGCTGCGATAATATTAAACTTGTCAAATAAATGCTCGGTGTGTGAATCATACGGAACATTTGCTAGGACGCGTACTATCCTTTTCTGTAATAAAAATAATTTGTTTAAATTCGTATCAGTTGTAGTGCCCCATACGAGGTGACAATAATTGAGATGAGAGGCGAATAAGGCTTTGTATAATAGTATTTTAACTGATGTAGGAAGAAGGTAACGGTTGCGGCTTATTATACCTGTTATCTGACTCAGTTTTTGCGTTACAAAGTTTACATGGTCATTCCATAGCAGCGATGAAGAAAAATACACGCCTAGAATTTTGATGCGTTCTACAAATTCAATCGGAGCATTATTATAGGCTATGTCATGTAGTAAAGGGGAGGTGCTTCCTTTTGGACGAAAAATTATAGCTTTAGTTTTGGTTGGGTTGACACATAAACAGTTTTGCTTAGACCATGTACTAAGTTTCAGGAGCACTTCATTTAATGTTGTGATAAGCTCGATATAAGAACGTGATGTTATAAATATACTGGTGTCGTCTGCGTAAATTAAAAATTGTCCGCCGAAATCGGCAGATTTGACCTGAAGTCCGCGTGACGCATTTCCTTCACCCGTCTCTGCTTCCTGTCATGGTCGCCTGTTTCCGGTCGCGGGCAGCTATGGACGACGTGGAAAACATGGACGCTACGTCGCGCCGTGCGTTTTTGTTCCTGCGCCTGAATAGTGACAGCTCCGACTCAGACACTAAACGTTCCAAAATCCAGTGATGATTCTCCCTACACGGAAGAAAAACGAACGCACGGAATGCCAGGATGATCCAGACTATGGTGGTGGTGATGATGAGGCCTAGCCAATCCACCTTTAGTCTAGCGCCCTCTCACTTGATTTCCCTGTACTAAGTGGCCCCGCGGGAGCGCACGCATTCTTTTCGCAGACTTGACGAGAGCGATCTCCGTCGGAACGACGTGCTGCGTTCGTGACCTGGCGGAGCGCTCACGATCTGCCACTGGAATTCAACATAGGAGGTACCTTTGCTCGTATAGCAAGTCCTCTTTTTCTTCAACAGGTGCCACCAGAAGGACCCGACCCGACCGGACCGGACCGGACGTACCGAACGACCGAGACAAATACAAACACGCATATCGTGGCCAAATACGGATATTTGCGCTCGTAAAGCCATCTTGTTCTCACCAGTCGCAGTGACAAGAATTCTGCATGAACGGCCTTTCCTGGACCACACACTTGATATGAAAACTGTTTACAGCGCAAACACATGCAACCACAAAGTATAAGGGACAGGACACACAGCGCTTGTGTCCTGTCCCTTATACTTTGTGGTTGCATGTGTTTGCGCTGTAAACAGTTTTCATGTCAAGTATGCACCAACTCGCCCAGAAAGAAGTTTTAATGGACCACACACATCCGTGACGGAAGCGCCGTGGCTATGGCGTCGCGCTGCTGGCCTCAAGGTCGCGGGTTCGATCCCCGTCTCAACGGCCGCATCCCGATGAGGGGCAGAGTGCAAATAAACATTCGTGTACTTCAATTAAGACGGACGTCAAAGAAGCCCAGTAGGCCAGAACTAAACCGGAGCCCTCCACTACGGTGAGTCTCATTAGATAGCCGTTTTGGTATGTAAAACCTCAGAATTTAATTGATTAATTTCAATTACTCCACAACAAACCGTCGTAACGCAGAACAAAGCTGCTTTGATGTTGTTTGCCTTTTCCAAACTAAGACGTGACATCTGACTGGACTCAGTACTTTAGAACTCGTATTTTTATCTGTGCACAAGCACCATCTTTTATTCTTCGTCGCTGGTCACTTTCTTCCCCTTTCCCTAATACGGAGTAGGAGGTTAAAGGAGCCTGACTCAGGTCTGCTGCAACATTTAGTGAAAAAAAAAGCATACTATGCATTCATGTGAGGGAAATTCGGTCACATTCGCTCGCAAAAATACCGGCAATGTCATTATCGTAATTACGAGATTTTTTCTTTCATATTATTATCCAGTGATTACGCTTATCTAGGTATGTGTTGTACATTTCGTCGAGAGAATTATTGTCAGTGCGTCTAGTAAGAAATATTCATTAAAACGTAATAAACTTTTCTTTCGGGGGGGGGGGGGGGGGGGGGGGACAGGCCACGTGTTTACAGCTGACTTCAGCAGAAAAAACAAAATCGAAACACGAAATAAAAAGGAACGCCATCTAAGGTAACACTCACATTCAGAAGAAATTCGATCCCACGGTGTGAAGGCTCAAGAAAGTAAATTGCAACGCTCGCTGGCTTGACGTTTGTCACTTCAGTTTTTGTTGCGTTGATTTTTACCGAATTCCCGTTAGGCTCGAACGTCGTGGATAACTTTTTTGAGGAATAACAAATAAACAGAAGGACGCAAGGCAAGGTGCCCGGCTACATCGCCATGATGGCACATGTCACTCTTTTTTCATTCTCAGTAAAAAAAAAAAGTGAGACCAATGAAATACAATCGCAAAATTCTGCAGCACCCGCTAATACGTCCGTGTGAATCTCGCATTCAGTTTCGTGTTCATTTCTACGAAGTCGTAGGTTATGCAGGTAGTCTGCGCCGACGTTTTCGAGGAGCGTTGCACGGGCGCGTCTTTCATTGCACTCACAGTCGATAGTAAAGGGGCTGGAAAATGTAGAAATAGAAATGGTCAGACAAAACTCTAAATCGATACTCAGACGTCCAACCAGCACAAAATTTCGCAAAATTGAGAAGAAAAATTGCGTTTTCTTCGGGCATGCTGGTAAACTGCGAATCCCTGAAGCATGTTCCTTCTGAAGGAAAAAAAAGAAGGAAAGAAAGGAAAGAAAAGAAAAAGTAAAGAAAGAAACTCGTGAGGAAAGGACGGCTCGAAGGGGCGGTGAAGCCAGTGGACGTAAGGAGCCGGACGTCAAATCCTTTGGGACGATACAAGGGAACGAAAATGTTGCCAGAAAGGTCCGCGGCAAATATTTCAATCGCTTTTACGGACTTTTCAACTGTTACTGCTTTCTGTGAAGAAGGTTCCTCTAGCGAAGCCCCGCGATCGGGTCTAAAAAGAAAAGTCGCTGACATGATTTGGGCAAGTATTAGTACATTCGAAATATTTGAAAACGCTGTTAGAGAATACGTTATTCGCCACCGATGCACGGCTGCAGCGTCAGCAGCACTCGGAACAACGACAGAAATATATTTGGACGTATGCGAACCCGAGTCATGCTGACGGCGATCTGGTACATATTATTTTTCTCTGCCGATGTCAGACACGTTTTCTCAAGCAGTAAGCCGCCACTATAGATGCGTTGAGCATTTCTGCTGACATTTCTTCAGAAAAGCGCAGAACGCAGATCATTGCAAGGAAGGCCCGGAATATTTGCACGAGTTTGTGTACGTTTGCGTGCTACGCACGCAACGATCTTGCTATTCGTTACAAGAGAAAATGTACCCGTAATGATAAACATGTTCAAATAGAAAACTGACAAAACAAAAACTGGTACTGCTAAGGACACACACACTGCGTGTGTGTGTGTCGCTTAGAATAGATGGCGCTTAGACCCAGTTTAGCCTCCCTTACAAGGAAACACATTCAGAGCCCTTCCACTATGAAGATGGAATACCAGCGAAGCTGTATTACTCAATAGCTATATTAAGTTTCTATGTGGTGGCCATGCTATATTGGCTGGATACAGGCACAAACACATAACTTCGTTGTTTGTTTCATCTTTTTGTTTTGCATTTTTCTTTTTTTTCTATGTTGTTATTTTCATTTTTCTTATTTTCACTTTTTTTACGTTATACACATACACTGACGTTTCGACACGCATCGTCATAGACTAGCTTTTGGGCAACACCGTTCATCGCTCCGGCGCATTGTTTTGTCAACATCATAAGTTATTTGTCTGTTTCGTCTTTTTAATTTTTTTTGTATTCTTCAATTCCTTTTATTCTCTTTCTTTCTTTTTCATATTTTTGTTTCTATATTTTTTACTTTTAATGTTTTTTACTTTATACACTGATGTTTCGATATGCATCGAGCCCACAGGGGCATGTGTCACTGAGCACTTTCTACACTATCACCAGGATAAGCCCACGTCATGATTTGTTTTCGTCAACATGTCAGACACGCTTTTTTTTCTCCAGATCCTGGCCACAGACAGCTTCGTTGTAAGAAAGAAGTAAGGTAGAAAAGATAGAACAAGAACGTGCCTGCGTGTTTTTATTATGCTTGGCCGAAATGCTTTTCGCGCTACGTTTTTACAAAACGCAGTCTTGCAGCGTACTGGGGACGAGCTCCCCCAATGGAAAAGCTGGCGCCGCCGTCAGCGTGACGTGTATGAGGGATCACGTGGACACAGTGGCCACGTCGACTGCTTCGGAAGCGCCGAAGCGAGCTGAAAACGATAGTTTCAAGTCCCACTTGCGCTGCGGTTCTAAGTAAGTGGGGAGGTTTTCTTGCGTCGGATGTCTGCTCGACAACACTGGAAAGCAATCTAATAGGTAGTGGCTGCTTTTGAATATAATAATAATATAATAATATTTTGGGGTTTTACGTGCCAAAACCACTTTCTGATTATGAGGCACGCCGTAGTGGAGGACTCCGGAAATTTTGACCACCTGGGGTTCTTTAACGTGCACCTAAATCTAAGCACACGGGTGTTTTCGCATTTCGCCCCCATCGAAATGCGGCCGCCGTGGCCGGGATTCGATCCCGCGACCTCGTGCTCAGCAGCCCAACACCATAGCCACTGAGCAACCACGGCGGGTGCTGCTTTTGAAGGCGTCCCACATGCAGGCTACTGTTCGGTGCGGCAGTGCCGCACGTACGCAACGGAGCCCGGTGTCAGCCTTCACACGTACCCGCAAGACAAGAAGCTGCGTGAAGCTTGGATAGCGAGACCTACTTAGAACCGGCAAGTAGCTATCGGCTACAACTCGGGTGTGCAGGAAGCACTTCCGCTACGGCGTCGGGGCTCCAGCACTGCACGTATTCGGTAAAGAAATAGCGTCTGTGAAGCATTCTGTGCATCCTATTTGCCCATGACTATTACAGTGAGTGAATTGAGTGAGCTTCAAGGGACCCCAGGAAATAGTTCACTTAACTGAAAGTTCACTAAACTGAATATTCACTAGAATATGGAACAGCACAGGACATAGCAGACGTCGAGTTAAAAGTGTGAAATGCAATTTATGGAGTTGCGTAAATCAATATATACGAAGTGCATAACAGTTATGCTGCTGCCTATTTAATTTTGAAAAAAAAATATGTATATATACAATTTTCATTTGCACTGGTGCTCTTAAAGCGCAAGAAGTAAGAAGGGTGCCCAAAGAGTATGTTTTTGTGCATTTCCTCTGGGAGAGCTTGTTTCTAAGGCACGAAGTCTCGCAATTTTCCAACGCATCCTACAGCCTCGGCTAGAGTTATAGGATTTGAGTCTGTCTCTGGCAATGCATCTTACTCGTCCCACTTTTCTTCTTTGGGACAAACACTGGAAACAATTTCCAGGTCTGATAGCTCAGTACAGGCAACGAGCTCACTGTCACACTGCACGTAGTCTTCAAACGAAGTGTTGCTGTCAAGGGCCAGCTGGTAACAGACCTTTGTCCACATCCCAGGGTCGATCACCTCATTGCGCTGTTCCTCTTGCTCGCTTTCACCGCACAGAGGGGACAGGCAGGATTTAGGTCAGCAGTTTTTAACTGTAGCCGGTGTTACTCTTACGCCGCTGGAGGGGCGATTTGCAGGACGAGCATCGACTACGCTGAGACGAGTATCGGCTACGCCAGCGCTGCAGAGCGCAAAACTTCGTTAAACTGATTTCAAAAATGAGCCCCAGTCCACTGATCAAGTTCGTTCCACTCAAATATTCGCTATTCAGAAATACATTCAACTGAAAGATTTTTGCATAATATAGATAGGATAACCACCGGGGATTTTCTAAAGGTTCGTTATTCTGAAATATTGGTTAAGCCGACGTTCGTACAACTGAGAGTTTACTGTATTTTGAAAGTTAAAAAAAATAACTTCTGTCGTTTCGAGAGTA
The DNA here is from genome assembly GCF_050947875.1 of Dermacentor variabilis. Classification (NCBI taxonomy): domain Eukaryota; kingdom Metazoa; phylum Arthropoda; class Arachnida; order Ixodida; family Ixodidae; genus Dermacentor; species Dermacentor variabilis. The sequence continues at coordinate 23,412,314 of NC_134569.1, forward strand.
CTTAAAGATGTTTTTTATTTTTTTTATTTATCCATACTGGTAGCCTACATGCCAAAAGAAGAGTTGCTGTGTTGGGCACAAATACAGGTGTTATGAATTTTAACACAAATTCAAGCAAAATACTATTGTATAATAAACATATTAGCACAACTCAGCAGAACACAAGTGAGCAAGAAAGTACATTTAGGTATATCAATTCCGGGTTCAATATCTAGAAGTGGCATTAAGTACAATAGGTCATTTCGCTCAACAAAGCCCTCTCAAATATTTGAACATCATTAAACAGTGCAACATCATTGGGTAATTTGGTTCATGTATCGATAGCCTACACAACGCATTGACTTTTAAATGACTATGAATTGTACTTTAAATGCTTTATGTGCTTACCGTGCTTTGTGCGCGAATGTGATGTCTCCACAACTAACGTTTTCGCTATTTCAGTTTGATATTTGCCATGCAATATCTGGAAAAAGAATTTGAGGCTGTTGATGTTCATTCTTTGCTGCACAGTAAGAATTTCTACTTGTGTCCTCAGCCTTGTTACCGACTGCATTCGACGGAATGCGTTAAAAATAAATCTTAAAGCCCTGTTTTGTACCTGTTCACATATCGCGATGTTTTTTTTTTTGTGTGTGTATGGTTTCCATATCAGACATGTGTATTCCACCAACGGCAGAACGGTAGTTTTATACGCTAAATGTATGACTTCAGTTGTCGCATCACCAAGCTTACGACGAAAAATTCACAGTTTCTTTCGTGACTTATCACAGATATAATCTATGTGGCGACCCCAGCTCAAGTTATCTATGACGTGAACACTCAGGTATTTATATTGTGAAACACGGCAGAGCGGTTCGTCGTGAATCATGGAATTAAATAACAATGGCTTGTTTTTTCAGGTAATTGGCATAAAAACGGTTTTACTAGGGTTCAACTCCGTTTCCTATTTTTGTCACCAGCAGCGTATCATCGCCAAGTGTTCATTAAATATTTCCTGATCATAGATACAATCCACCTTTGGGTATATAACTGTATCATCCGCATAATGCCTAATAAAAATGTCAGGCGAGAAACCGCTAGCCATATCATTAATATAAAGCGCGAACAACAGTGGCTCTATGACAGAGCACTGGGGAACCCCCGAGCATACCGCTCGTCTCGTACTTGTGGCGCCTTGGATGCAGACCACCTGCTTTCTCTTTGTCAAATAGGCTGCAATCCACTTGATAAGAGTATCATTCCGCAATATCGTGCCAAGTGTACGTAACAATTTGGGATGCGTTATTTTGTCGAATGCTTTCCTAAATTCAAGAACAATAATATCAACCTGCCCTCTAGCGTCAACGATTTGGTTAATGAAGTGTGTTACTTCAGTAAGAATGGTCACGGTAGAGAAGCCCCGCCTAAAACCATGTTGTTGATTGCCCATTATATTGGGCTCTTCAATAAATTCTCGTAAGTGCTTAGTAAGCACATGCTCCAGCGTTTTACAGCATGTGCTGACGTCCAGGAGGGCTCCCGCGTGGTGTCATTATTGAGCGCCGACAGCCAGACCCATGAGGAGCGTGTCGCGTTATCCCTCATACTACGCAAGCGAGGAGTTTGCGACAGATGGCGACTCCGCCATCTGTCGCCGCCAATATACCGTGATCAAGAGGCGCCGTCGTATTCTATACACTTAACGGTCAAACGACAAACGAATGCCATTCCTTCAGTATTGCACGACACCACAAGCAGGTTTCCTTTCGACAATGACCTGTTCGAAGGCCATTCAATGTTGAAAGAAACAGCAGACACGAAGAAAATGGACGCGGTGCCTGGAGATAGCAAGTTAAGCGCGTTCACAAAGCATCGGGTCTTGCGTACGCACATACACGAAACAAACTGCACACAATTTGTAATGTTTACCGCAGATTGTACACAGCATTCCCACACAAAGCTGTTCATAAAGATACGCTAAAGAGTAACAATACAATGAGCTATAGTAAGACGGATGAAGGGCGGCGAGGCCACATTGAAGTTCTTGGACAAGCGTTGCGTGACGTCATAGATTTTGACACAGTTGTGCTCAGGCACATTAGCTCTTCATGGATAATGAAGGATTGCATTGCTTTCTGAAGGAACGAATGACTCATCATAGCAAGTAATGAATACTTTGTTTGCGTTAAAACGGCCCAAATAAGAGAAAATAGCTTTAAATGCATGGTGTCACACTGATATACAGTGGCGCGACAGTTTCAGCACCAAATATGAAAAAATACTTTTGCCCACATTTTCTCGTTTAGTAATCAATCACTTCCCGTCAAATTACTGCATATAAACCTTCGAAATAATACATTACTGATATAACTTGCTATTTCTTATCTATTTAATTTATTTTCATCTTTATTTTCTCTTTCTTTTATTCTTTAAAAATTCCCCTTTTTATTTGTTCACTTAGTGCTTCTTAAAGGTCTTTATTTATTCACTCACCTATTTAAATAGACTTAAAACCGTGCCTCTCTGTGGTGCTTCACGCCATCAGTGTGGGAAGCTGAAATGCATATCAGTGATTTCTGTGAAAAACTCCAGTTGGACTTCAGGGCCGTTGGTGCATTACCCCCGGACGGCATAGTTTTGCTGGCTTCTGGAAGTGCTGACATTTCTTATTTTTTTTTGCTCTTGGTGGCTAATAGTAGTTTGCTAGAGCTGTTTGTCACTCCAATTGAAGTGCCCTTGTGACTTTTTCTAGCTTTTCGCAGTTCTTTTTAGCCCTTAGTGCGAAAAAGCCAGCTCGCTCCAGCCTATCTCTCCGGCTTCATGTAATTGAATAATATATGCCTCTCTCCTCCTGTGTATTTCGCCTGTGACGCGTTAACTCCTCACACTGACACGAAATTAAAACCATCGTTTTCAATGCCGTCATTCCTTTCTTTTTCTAATCAACGCGCTTAGTGAGCGCATACAATCTCGTCGTGTCCGCTTCCTTTAGAGGTTCGCGAGACTTCCGGCTTCATTAGCTAATGCGCCCATCCGCGTTCCTTGCATTCTGGAGCGTCCGCTACCTCCGAATTCCGGCCACTTTCGTTCACCGCTCCCCTGGCGCTGCACACTAGTGTCTCCGTTCCAGTTTTCTGCTTCCTCCGTCTTTTCAATGGGATGCGTGTCACGTGGTTCGTAATATGCTGTCAAGACAATTTTCTCTGTCGTAACGTATTATGAGTAGGAGAACACAACCGTGCGCTGAAGGCCTTTGCGCTTCGCTAACTTCCCTTCCATGCCTGAAACTTTTTCTTTTAACAGCGGAGTGGTTTAAGCTTGTGGTTCCGGTGTGGAGCGTTACCAGAAAACTCAGCCCAGCTGTGCACCGCCTCGCGTTGCCTAGCGACCACCTGCGCCAGCACCGAGCCACGTAACCTCCTCGCACCCCACGCGCTTAGGGTGGAGTCGTGACGTCACAGGCCTCGGAAGAGCCAGCGCAGCTGTTCAAACGCAATGAAACCTTTAGCGCCGTGCAGCGTTTTCGAGCATTTTCGGCACGTTTACCACCTCGCTCTACCAGCTTTTCTTTGCTGAGGATTCGTTTTATCGGCGTTCTTAAGCTTCCGTTGCATGCATGCCTCCGCGATTTTCGACCAGCCACCGCAAGCTAAGTAAGGGAAAGCGGACCAATCACAGACGCCGGCACTACCTTCTTCATTCGGTTATCGATTTTCAGTGCACTGGCTCGGCCCCATCAAATCCCTCTCCACTTGAGCGTGCTCCTGGCTTCTTGTCAGCCAATTAGATAAGACAAGCCGTTCAGTGTGGGCAATGTTATTCGTTTTTAAAGCAAACAAAGGTGACTTCCTATAAACGAGGAGAGCGTTTGATTGCTCTGTTTAGACAGCCCTACGGGTCACTGCCCGATGCTTGCGTCGGCGGTTACGCAAATTTGACGTCAGAAGATTGGAATAAAAACATATTGGAATAGTTTTACGTTATAGGGCACTAGGTTTTCCGTTTGAAGCGCATTTTTTTGCTAGGTACTAGTCTTTCCTTATTTTTAACAATATTCTCTCTCTTATTAGTGCGACCTACTTCTCTGTTCCTACATGTTTTTTTCTGTTTCTTTTCTGTTCCTGCTGCCACTCTCTATCCTTTGCCATTGCTTTACTTTCGTCAACTAATGCGAAAACTAGCGAATGAAACGCACGCAAGAACCAGGGATACGCAGGACGCCAGCATTCGTCCTGTGCACTCCTTGTTCGTGTGTGTCTATTTAATTCTGCGGTTTTCGTCTTAGTTGATCGTGTACACACTCGCCCAAAACTTGGGATTCTTATCTTTGTAATCTTGCTCTTTCTTTTCACTTTCTTTCCCTTCTTCATATGTTCAATTTTTACGTTTCTGTCCTCTTCCTTCCGAACATCATGCAGGCATTTTGCTCCTTTAGGCGGCGGTTGCCAGCCTGCTCCAACATCGTCATCGAGTGGACTTGGTGATGGCAGCAGCGGCAGCAGCGGTGTGTTACGGTGAGCCGGCTGCTGGTATGTGCTTTTCAAGCGAAGATGGAAACAAGCTGGCGTCAACATCCGCGCTTTTCTTCTATTGCCAGAGCACGTTGCGAAGAATGAATAATTCCGATAAACGTCGCTCCAGACTGGCGGGGCGACCCATCTGAAATGGTCCAGTTGTCAGCAACTTTCCTTAATGGTGTGGTTTTGAGCTTAAGGTACTGTACTGTCGAGAGGACATCGTCAAAATGGCACGGCAGACTCGGCGATTGCTGGCCGAGTGCGCGGCATGAGGCAAACATGCTTTCTAGCTAGCCTGCTGCGTCGGTCCCTTCGTCGAGTACTGGCGGTGTCACTAGCAGATTGATTGGACCGCGCGCCAGTCTTAAAAAACACCGCTTACTATATTTTTTAGCTAAAGATTGGAGCAGCGCGACAGGATGAGAACACCAAAAAAAAAAAAAAAGAGAAAGAAAGAGGTTACACAGAGCTTCTGCTCTAGTCATATAGGTATACCAACTTTCCCAGTTCTCTGTCGGAGTTATTCCCTATATAATTTCTTTCTCTTTCACAGCTAGTTACTAAGTGTTTCGAGTGCTGTTTTAGCGAATGTATGCAAGAAAGAATAGCATCAACGGTGGCGCACGCCTTTCGTTGCTCCCGCGGGGCAAGAGCACATCGCATTGGTCTCAAGAAAATTGCGAACAGCAGCTTCAGAGTTTGATAACGGAGTTCTTTAGAATACAACGTATGAAATACTCAAGTTCTCTTAAGCACTGCCTATATACTAACTTAAGGTCTTTAATGCTCCTCCTTATATGAAAAGACTGAACATCAAGGACTAGATCGGAAAAAGGCATGTATAGTATTGAAGGGTGACTGCCAGGCGCCGTGGCTGTCGTGAATATCTGACAACTTGGTGGAAGGCTTGAGCGATTCTGAAATGTGAGAAAGCATTGATAAAAACTTGAAAGGAGACGCAAAACGAGCAAACACAATCTCATCATTTTGTAAGACATAATGTAAAATAAAAGGAAATGAGACGTCCATCCAGTCGTAGCAATGGGTGGACGTCTCATTTTCCCTTTATTAATTACTTATCTCCACCTTGTGGGTTTCCGCAGAACTATTACGACATACTGTGTGAAAATTATATGTTCATTCGTTACGTGCAGCTGGAGGTATAAAAGTAAGTCTTGAACGACCTCTTGCTCAATAAAATTTTGATGCCAAGGTACCTAAAGCGCTGCAAATATTTCAGTAAGTATCTACTGTCTGCGCACTCCAAAAGTGATTGGCATTGCTTCATAGTTAGTACAGAAGGTCGACTGAAACAACGCCATATTGCCCTATGACAAAAATGGGCAAGAACCAAGACAGAGAGTTTTTGAATATACACGTATAAATCACTCTTGCAGAAAACTTGTTAGAGGGGTACAAATGGAAAGTGCCTCTCAGCATAAGTCGTTGTCGCCTTAACAACTTAGTCCTCTTAGCTCGCGCCTGCGCGTGACAAACCAATTTTCGTTCTGAGGCGGGTGCTACAACCTCTCAAAATCAACATGCACGAACGGAACTCATTGAAAATCGTGCTCTGGAATCACAGCCATGCCAGAAACACTTCTAACACTACGAATTCGCAAGCTGAATACAGTGACAGCGTTTTGAGTCACCATCTGCTCGCGAGAAGGCACTGAAATAACAATGTCATAATAACAAGGAACATATTCCGTTTGCTATGGGTGGCGGTTTTATCCGTCCGCCGACAGCCATCTCTTATTTAATAAGAAAGAAAGAAAGTCGAAGGGAACGCCGCGAACGAGAATTGAACGGATGTGCGGGGCGCGCCTGAGAAAGGGGCACTCGATGACAGAGAAATGCATTCCGTCTGCATTTGGAGCAAGAGGCTGGACGACAGCGCCATACGCGGGCTGTAAGCAATGGAGGCCGTCCAGGGCACCGGTTCGTCATTCGTTCCGATGAGGGGTTGTCATAGCAACCTGCACTTAATTCGTCGGCGAATCCGTCCCTTGCTTTTCATGCATTTGTTTTCCATCGAAGGAAGGGTCGAAAGCCCCACTGCACGCCCTGGAGCCGCGAGCAGTTGGCGCAATCATCACCACGCGCTGCGTTCACCGCGGCGACACGCTGGGAAAGCTTTTAGCGGGATCACAGCAATCGCGACAACAGCGTGCGCAGCGGGGGAGCACGAGCAAAGCAGGGGCCGAAGGGTGGAGAGGGCAGCGACGTAGCTCGTGGCGGAATGCGCAAGACGAGCACTCAGGCATATATAGCGAGTACGCCCGCTGCACGCGAGTTGTGCGCCTGCGAAGGATAAGCAAATGCACCGCACACTTTATTACGGTATGCAAACCGCAAAGTCATTCTTTCGCACGTATGCGACGTGCGACAGCTCCAGCCTATTTGAACTTTAACGCGTGCCACTGCTACACTATACAGTGGCCAACTTATCGAATAGGAGAACAATGTTCGTCTGAGCGATTGCACGCGATGCTCAACCATCTCACTGTAGTCATTAACCCAGCGTAAATAAATGCGACCGATCGTGAGAACAGTGCAGAACAAGACTGGCTTCATTTTGCAAGTTGTTCGGCATGGAGCCGCCGAGCGTAACTTTGAGACTCAATACTTAGCTAAATCTATGCTGGTTACCACTGTAGTTTCGGGTTGTTTCACACTTCAAATAAATATCGTTTTCAGGCTCGAAAAATCACCACGCAGGCTAAGTGAAAAGGTTATTGCGAAAGCAAGGACTAACAGCTCCAATTTTGCAGCGACCATAAGTTTCTAAATGTGAAACTCATTTTGAATAGTGTGAAGAGTCCAACTTCGCTGAAGCTATAGATATATAGGAAAAAAAATAGGGATAATGTGACGTGAAAACACGACAGCAATTGCGGCAAAATGGGATAAACTTAAGTTCACGGCACGGTACGGTATACGTTTCTGCTATTTCTGAAAAATAAACCCTATGCAAGTTTGACAAGCGGACAATTTACGCAGGGTGCGCAGAAGCAGAGCCGCCTTAAAGCGCCCCGTAGGATCCAGGCAACCCTACAGAAGCAGTCATACGTCAACACTTACCTACGTGCCGCGGCAGCCTTGCGGCTGTGGCGTTGCACAAGGTGGCGCGTTTGATCTCGACCGCGGCAGCCCCATTTCGACGGGGGCGAAATAAAAGAACGCTCATGCATTCTGATTTAGGGAAACGTTAAAGAACACCAGGGTGTCAAAATTAATCCAGAGTCCGCCAAGACGGTGTGACTCATTATCCAATTGTGGTTTTAGCGCGTAAAGCCCCATAATTCAATTAAAGTTTAGTACTTCTGCCACGATTCTGTGTGCCATGTGAGGCAATAAATATACTCAGCGCTCTCAGAGGCTAAGAAGGATGGCGGACAACAACGCCTCAAGTAAACACTTCGCACTGTGTGTTCTGTGTACTACGCATACAAACAGCAGTGGTGAACGCAAGGTAACGTTTAACGTCAAACGACCACTCTCGTGTTGGATAAAACGTTTAAGAAATTAAACATTCGCCGTCAACATATCACCGTTAATTATCGTCAGTTACAGCAAACTGCACAGAAAGCTTCGCTTACATGGATTCCCACAGTGCGTGGGACCCGCATATTCTTTTTTCCCCGGTTGCAATATATATAGGCCTAAATCGGAAAACTATGCTCCCGACGGGGCACTGCCAAATATATTGGGGCATTTTAATTCTGTCGAATAAAAATATTTAAAGTGCCACTGAAACAAAATTTCTCCTTAGAATCTTTTTATAGAGAGCTTTTAGAAAGTCCATGAATATCTGTCTATAAGGTCAACAGGGTATTCATACACAAATTCTATAGAGTGTCTAATGACTTATATTCTTACATTTTTATCCACTGAGTCTATATACAATGTCTACAGGGAAATGTACGTAAATTGCTCTATAGACGGTCTTTTAAAGACCTTACACCTTTATCGACGATCGTCAATTGAATGTCTGTGCATCAAGGTCTATAGAATATTTATGGACTCTTTACAGACTTATTGCCTTACCTTTTTACCGACTATTTTACAATAACGGTGCGTAGACGGTCAACTGGCAGTCTAAGTCAACTTTTTTAACTGTCGGTTCCACCGTTAACAGCGGGAGCTAGCGCGGCACTTGGTTATTGCGCCGACTTGGTTTTATGGTTCGCTGCTACAACTAGTTCCATGACGAGCGTTCTAAAAACAACTGTATTCGATTCGGGAGTGTCGAACGCTGAGGACACCTTGATTCAAATCTTTCTAGGAGTTACGTTAGTTACGTTACATATTTTGACACAAAGCTGGCAGGAAGCCGCGAACCACAAAACGCTTCTAGTACAAAAAGGTCAGCGCGTGCTCAAGGCACGAGGTGAAGGATAGAGCAAGTGCAAGGGGGCAAACAATTGAAAAAAAAATCACTTATCAGTACTGCAGCTAATTGCGCACAATATTAGCACGTAGCTGCGATCACTCTTTGATGGGTTCCTTCTCCAGAAACCTCTTTTGCAGATCGAACTGTCTGCCATGCGCTGACGCGAGTCACGTTAAACGGGTGTGCCGGGGCAAGGACATGGTATACGAGATCGAGGGTTATATTCTGGTATTCTGCAAAATTCCTCAGAGCCAAACAGAAAGCATGCGACTGCGCTCTGAAGTTACTTAAACAAACAATATGAGGAAGAATTAAGTACCGTGCGCTAACCAGTTGCGTCATTGAGAATCTATGACGAATTCGTCAGCGTTGAAATATGGATAACATGAGTGTTGTTCGCAAAAAAAAAAAAAGAAAAGCATTGAATAATATGAATTTTTCCTCTACACGATATACTTTCGAAGCAATTGGCTTTCAAAAGCGATGTTTTATCTCTGCAGACGCAGTTTAGGCAGCTCTCGATTGCATATCTTGCAGGAAAAGTGTACCATATCACTCGTGTTGCGGAATTCGCCCACAGTTATGTTTAGTCGCGCACACGGAAGGCCACGCGGTCTGCCTGCGCTCGCTTCGAGCACCAGTGCGCGCAATCCCCCACAAAGGTCTCCGCAGACGTAAAATGTTGGCCGGGCCAAGTGGGGGCGGGGTTACGACGTGCTCGGTCGAGAGCTCCTGCAAGAAACGACGCAGGTAGCGAAATAAAGCGTACGGCCTGTTGCAGTGCCTGCATTCACCGCTGGCTATAGGCAGCTCCTTCGATTTCCCTTTGCGTGGGCTTCTTTCCGCTACATTTGGTTTGGGCTGTTGCACTTCGAGGCACCCGTTCCGAGCAGCACATTCGCCGCCGTCTTTTTCTTTCTTTTTTCTTTTTTTTTTTGCTTTGCTATTGCTTCGTAAACAGGAGAGCACCGAGTTCACTTGTTCTTGCGTTTCTACTCTGCTGCTTTCTTTTTTTTTGTTTTTCGTATGCGCTCGGCAAACCAGTTTACACCGGTTGTAGTCCACTATGCACAAAAGGCAGCGCGACGCGTTCTGAAGGCAGAAAGTAGGCACAAAAATGCCCTTCTATAAAAGTGGCGCGCTGCATATAAAAAAAACATGCACATGCGGAAAGAAATCGAAGGGTGGTAGAAGATGTCGCATTGAAGGTGCCAACCAGCGCTCGATGAGAAAAGCCTGCCTCACGTCGGGCTTGATAAACACCCACGGCTGCACCTGTCTAAATACCAGCAACACCGCCTCTGAGACATTTACGGGTTCTCGACCATGGTTTTAGCATTCTAATATTTGCGAGTAAGTGGTTCTCCTGCGCTACGATAGAGCTAGCTGCCATGCTTTCTGAAACGATGCTCAGCTACTGCTTCTTTTCTTGACCAATAACCATCTGCCTTGCTGAAGTCTTGCGCAGCTGCATCGGATGGGCTTAGGTTTGCGTCGTATTTATTTATTTATTTACGTCTAATATCCAAGCATTTAAGCAGTGTAAAAGGCACAGCGGTGAGTAAACACACGTAAATACGAATCTGCGACACGACTCGAATGAAAGAAAAATCAGTCACTAACAGGCCAGCACTTATGCATCGGCCGGCAAGTCGTCCATCTTCGGCACCGTTAGCAGGAGCAATGAAAGCATCGTGCAGCTTTCCCGAAAGTTTAATACATGGTTACTGCTATCATCTGGACATAGAGGAAAGATGAAAATATTTGTTTTTATCAGTACGACTCAATTCTATTGCAAAATAGATGACAAGAAACTTAGCAGCAAGCCCACAACTTTCTTCTTGTGGTAAATAATTTCCCGATCGTGGCACTTTGACATGTTGAGTGCAGGTGAGGTAATGGCTGCTTGCTGGGCTAGTTGGCTCATTTCAACTTATTTAACAGTGCTAAAAAATAAGGAAGGGACGACAATAGAGACAGAGTGAAAATAGCTCTTTTCATTGTGTCTCCATCGCCGTTCGTTCCTTATTTTTTCGCGCTGTTACATAAGATGAGGTAAGTTGGCTACCTATTAAGCAACTTGACTTGAGAGTAGGTGTGCGTATTTAGTACAATGACAAGGGCGCCATGCGGCGCCGTGTGATTGAAAATTATTTTTTAAAGCGAAAGCAGGTAGCCAAACAAGCCTGAAAATGTTCTCTGGAGAACAAGGTATTAAATAAAATGTACCGAGGTGCAAGTTCGTAGCTTACGAATGATTACAAGCTCATCAATTGATCTCCCCTTTCACATTTAGCATGTTCCGGTTGTGGTACGTGCCAGAAGCAGGAGAGCGTGATTTGACCCAACACAAGTTTGAGGTCGCTGCCACACGTCGAAGAATCTAAACAGAGCACAAAATTAAATTTTTACATGTATGCTGAGCGCTTTTGTCTTGGGGCTTTGTGTCGCCGTATGAGACTACGTACGACGTTCCCAAATATTCTGAAATAAGCGTAATTCTTTTACGCCGCCGATGAACCTTCACCAGTACGCTGAGCCCATGTTCGTCGTATTTAGCCGGACTGACCACAGCGCTCAAGGCAGTCACAAACTACGAGCAGCACCTTCTCGGCCGCGTTCACCAACGATATCGACTATAGGTGGAGACGAGCATTGAACGAGGCAGAAAGCCGAAAACAGGTGGCGGTGTCATAGTTTCAAATGAGGCGCCTTGCCAGGTAAAAGTGCACGTTTAAGTAAAAATACTTAAGAGGCTGTAAATAAATTCCAGACTGGAAGCAGGAACAACAAAATTACTATATAACAAAGCTCTATCTGCCGCGTATGTCCGCGTGCTCTACTGCTCCTCTTCATTCTTTAATTTGCCTCTTAGAGGGATAAGAGCTGTTAACAGATTCTGCTAGAATCTATCATATTACCACCCAGTTCGTGGCCTAGCGTTGTGTCCTGTGTGCTTCTCGCCATCGTCCGATGTATTTTTTCACGCTAGTTAATGATGTCTCAAGTGGCCTATCCCCCACAGTGGGTTTGTGCCATTAAATAAGGAATCATTGTCATCACCATAAAGTCAACTGCACATCAGCAGCTGAGTCTCATAGCCGCGGGTATTGTATTACTAAGTGTGCCATGTAAAATTATTCAGCAAGTTTCTTAGGAATGACACTTAGAGGCGAAGTGGCAATTATAAACTTGCATGAGGCGTCGAGAAAATTTTATATAAAATGTTCCTAGCGATTTGTTTTGTATGTATACATGCCCATCCGTGTCCTTGCTCGGCCTATGAAGCGATATCGGCGCCAGCTTTCCTGGAAATGTACACCTGTTCTCTCAAGAGAGCACTTCAGATCAAGTGACACAAAAGGTTTGCGTACGCAAATGGGCTTGTGTCCAAGCAAAACCCAAGCAGGCTTTTCGATTCTTCGTTATGCAAGCCACTTTCGCCCCCTAATCTTAAAACTATCTCTAACTACACTGGAGAGTGATAGCAGAACACAACAAAGAGCCGACCAATCAGACCCGTTTAACGAACTTTCAACACACTCTGATTAGATACCGATCGTGCAGGATAACTGCAGTCATTGCCGACGCGCCCCGTGAAGGTATTTGCGGGAAGGCCCACGTATCGCATCACCTCGTCTTGGTCCATAACAGCGGCGTTCATCATTGGATTGATGGCCACATCTGAAAACACGAATGGGAGGGCGGCAACGGAACTTGAAAGAGATAACTTACTCTTCGAAACAAGGTACCGGGTAAAGACGGCGACGGTCTTTGCCAAGCTGTGCCCTTCCTCCCGTGGCCTGCCTCGGGGCGCCGGCACACATTTCACCCAGATACCCGCACTTCTGTTTTGAGGATAAATAAAGAAACGGATTCACTCATCGGACGTGCTGTTAGGTGCCGGTCACATGCTGACCAAATTCACGAGGCTTTTTTTTTTTTTTCGTAAGAAGTGTTTTTCATTGGCCAACCGTCTTCGTCGTAATCGTCATAACGCATGAACTGCTTTGTGAATACGGGTTTGAGTATTTATATTCTTGAAGAAAGAGACAACCAAGTGTTGGGTTACAGAAACAAATGCAAGTTTTGATGTTTTCGACACTGCCTTCAACTATCTAAATGAGCTCGTGGTGCTTATGTCACTAAATAAAAAGATAAATAGGTACGTCAATAAGCACTACCGTTTGCGAAAAGTAAAGTTTTTATCATCATCAAAGAAATACCTCGAAGTTTTTCTGCACAGCAGTAGGGTACCAGCAATTGCGGTGTGAAATGCTCAAGCGCGTCTTTCGAGATCTTCGCTCCCTCTATGCACAGCTATCCTCCTGAAATTCCGCGCCTGTTGCTTCCTGCAGAACAGAATATCGAATCACGTGTAGGCAAGCGCACTTGAGGCTCATTTCAATGGCTGTCAGTCACTTGCGTGCCACAACTACTGGGCACGTCCTCACGCTCAATAGTATGTTTCGTCCATCCCTACCGTCTACTCGCGTCCCTTCTTCACTCTAGGTGAGCTCGACCATTCTACCCGGCACCTCTGGCCCATGCTCTGATAACTCCTCGGGCAGCACATTCAGCACATCCGAAGAAATTTCCGAACCCGAAAGCACCACACGATAACATGAAACCAGAACCGATGAGTAGGAGTTCACCTCTCTCTTCCTCAAATAATGGCACTCAAATAAGCCGTCGGCAAGAGCGTCGTCACTGTCGTCAGGCCATTTCCAAATTCTCCTCTTTACCCTCACCATATGCTGGAGAAGAAAAAAAAGCTGCGCCAACCACGGACACCGAGGACCGAACACATGCCATGGTGGCAATGAGCAGTTGGGAGCTGGACGCGCTATTTGGGCTATCACGCAATATTCGCGCTTGGCAATTTGGGCTGGGTTTCGCGATCCAGCAGACTCAGAGCGGTGATATCATTGCACTTATTCCGGAGAGCGCAGGAAGCAATACCGCACTGAATGAAGACGACGTTGTGAGCATCGCAAATATGTTGAAACTCAATCAACATTAACGAGAAGTTGCTTTGGGAAGAGGGCGACAACATTAATAATAGCGCCATTAGTATTGAGGCGACAGCAACAATTATTTTGAGGAGCTAATACACAAGCATAGATATATCCGCTGTGAGAGGAAGATCAAAGCCAGAGCTAAGTGATTTTTTTTTCTTTATTGAGTTATAGATACAAAAACTTGGGAATGGCTGAGTCCGAGGTATACGAGATAGATTTTACGAGAGTCTAGCGCCTATGTACTAATTGTGTATGCCGCTCAGAAGCCGATGCAATATTTGCCTCTGGGTGTATGCTTGTTCGATCATTATATATTTTGTGTTGTGGTGCTTTGATTTCCTTGGAGCCGCCTGCATTTATGAACTTGAACGTATGAAAGACAATAAACTGTTCAGGATGAGTCAGATGGTTAGCATGTCATAGTGCGTTCAACAACAGTTGATACGGTAGTCAGTAGTATCATACTGTGCTGACTGCCCCGTAAGCTGTTTGAATTCCGCTACAGGGAAGATTTCGAGGGAATTCGCTTGGCACGCACACTTCTGTGGACTCCCAGGATTTTCTGTTCAAGAAAGCTTCCCGTGCATGTCGGGCGCAGTAAGAACAAGACAACTGGGATACACAACCACCATAAACCCTCAGCCGTTTCCATTTCTCGTTGCGGTACTTTCTGTATTGTGCACGCTTTCAGTTGGGGAAGCCCTGGCTGCGACACGACCGCGAGAGAGGGGCTGCCGTGCGAGCATGCTGTTCCGCCGAGTGTGATAAATCTGAGTCACGGTAACTCTTCTTTCCAGCGACAGCACTAGTCCGGGTCCGCTCGGCGCACTCAGCCGTCGAATCCCTCGTGCGAGTGGTGCGTGATGGTCCGTGAAACGAGTTCGGTCAGCACGGCCGATCGCTGCTGGGCTCGCCCAGGGGTCATCTCTGTGATGTGTCGAGTCGGGATGCCTGTACTGAACAACTTGTTTGCGCGGGGTTCAAGTGGAGGAAAGCTGTGATTTGTGTATATCGAAATGATAAATATTGTACAAATACGTCAAGCGTTTGTGTCACACATTTCGACATACCCCAGCTTAAAGTTGAGCCATGTTAGCGGTGTCTGCACTGGCCAGACGCACCAATGTGCGGGCAGCCATGACCAATCTTTGCGTACAGTCGAATACACGAAATTATCGAATAGCGCTGGCCCCCCACGAGGCGAATTCGAAAGGTTGTTGCATGATATAAAGAAAAGGTGATCACAATATTGCAATACACGAACATGAGTACTTTGAAGCAGAAGGAGGCAGCGGGATTAGTGCGCACGCGAAGTAGACGGTCGCGTCATCAGCAAACTCAAAATCAAAACCACAGTCCCTTGCTCCTCTCACATGTTTACAGCAAAAGTTGGATAAACCGACGTCGGGTGAATATCCAGGGGCGATGTGTAACGTGAACAGCGCAAGCTTGAAGACGCATGTGGGACCACGCTTACCAACGCGAGCTCAGAGCTCCGAATAGCATTGAGAACGAGAGAGCTTCAAGACGACTCCATCAGAATCGGGGTCATCAGGGTGATGCTGGGGAAAATAATTGACGCACTCCAGCAGCTGCCATCTCACCCAAATAGGCCTGTGTCGAGAATGGCTGTGGAAATCACGAACGCCATAGACCGACTCCTGTCTGCACTCAGCCTCGATTCCTCTCCACCGAGTTGAATGTGCCGTGCAGCGAGCACTTGCGTGTTGCACCGAGGTGATAGACTGTGCTGTAGCTCTCACCATCTTGTCCAGCAAGAAGTGCTTTCGAGCTTTTCATTCTACTCATCATATCCATTTCCATCACCTTTCTTCCCTGTTTCTATCTTTCTCACAACCACATCGTTGGCGCGGAGTAGCAGTCTAGAGGCCCGCCACTAAGGCCAACATCTCCACTTTTCTCTCACTAAAACTCCTCCCCCTCTCTCCCTCTGCGTCGTCGAATGTTCTGATTGTCACTAAAAAGATGGCATTTCTGGGCAACCTCGTTGTCTTCCTTCGGTCGCGCCGAGAAGGAAAATGTTTACTTCAGTATGCACCTTTATTATTACCCTTTATTGCAGTTATTAATTTCGTCCCGTTGTCCTCGATATTCAATTCAATTTATTTGAAACATCTCCCGGTACAGTTCCAGATCTGGCTTTACTTTTTTTCGTAATTAGCACCAGAATAATTATTGCCTTGTATTGCTCGTCATCAGTGTCCACCTTGCGCTATCTTATATTGGGAGAATGTACTGCCCAAAGAGGCTGTCCGAGCAGGAAGGCTAGGCGAAAACAATTCCGACACCAAGTTGCCTTTTGCCTCCGGCATTCAGATTTATTTGCTTCGTGGATTACATCCAACTGTTTCCGCGTTTTTACATTAGTTTCCTTTTATGGAACCAAGCATTCTCATTTATTATCCGTTATCTTGAATCTATAAGTATGCGATATCATTAAAAGAGCCTTATATTGACCGGTCGTATCGATTACCCATGAAAATAAGCAGAAAATGCCGTTTTAAAATTTTCATTAGTGGAGAAAAAGAGAAAGAGTGGGCCATTCAAAAAATTCTTAAATTTAACATCTCTGAACATGACGAACCATATGAACTAACAAGGAGGTGAGTGCGCCGAGAAAAAAAAAGCTTTGGTTATGATAATATTAAAGATCTATTTGCGCCTGCGAATGTACGTTCAACCAGCCAAGAAAAAACTGTGTAACCTGAAGCTTCGTATCTGAGAAGGCACGCGAAGGCAGTCGTCGTTAAGCGCTGCAAGCCATGGGCTAAAATATGATTCACTTGTTAAGTTCGAAGTTTACTGTGCCGTTATTGGGGCTCCGTACAGCTGACGCTGAACTCTTGTTTCGTAAGATAATTAAAACAAGATGGAAAGTATCTCGCGACATCTTGCGGCCGTTCGTCGTTTCCTTCTGGATCGAGCGCTAGGTATGATAGCTCTAGGTTAAATCAGCCCAAGAGAACATGGCCAAAACAATCGTACTACACCGATCCTGGTTTCGGTATTCTAGTGTGTCGCGGTTCGTATTTTTCGGAACTCTGCAAGAGCGGAATACATTTTTGCGATCTGTAAAGTATCTGATCGGGTCCAAAATGCTTTCTCAAAGCTAGCTTTTTCCGCAGTTACGTTCTTTGTGCGGAGAAGCCTTAGTTACAGGCTGAAACTAGGGACTGTTTTTTTTGTTACGATCCATGTTTTCCTTTCTTTTCGTCCTTGGTCACTGGCTCGGGCGCCACCGTTATTGCCGGGATCGGAAAGTCAGGGCGACATATGATAACAAAAGGATAAAGATAAAATGTAGGATTACATTATACGGTGCCCATAAAGCACTCACGTGATGCGTATAATAAAGGAGCATGCTTTCATGGAAACAAGTACATAAATAGCAATAAACGGGCTTTCTCAGCGATAAGGCAGGATCTTGATCGATTACTTCGTGAGGACATTGCACCGCTAAGAGGAGGTAACCCCTCACGACGCTGCGTTCGGAACGCGCGCCTTCCTGCTGATTCTTATCCCAAATTGTTTTCTCCCTCTTTCTCGGAGATAAAACGAATTGAATTGATGGTGGCAGGGTCCTATAGCAGTACGACAATGATGAGAAAAATGCCGTGCATTGAAGACATGTAAAGCGCAGCAAAAACATCGAAAGCAATTCTAAAGAGAGCATAAAGGCTGTCGAAGGTATAATTGTATTGCTAAACGTATTAAATGCGTTTATAAATTATGTCACAAGTAAGCCAAAAGGAATTGGAGGCTATAAAGATTAGTTTATTGAAGGTGCCTAGAAGAAAGACGCTGGTAGGCAGTACGGACTCTTGAAAGAGCCTCAGTCGCATTTTACCCATTATATTGCATGGCAGTGGAAGAATAGTAGATATATTTGAAGCGGGAAAAACAAAGATGGGGATTTTATGCACTGAAATGAAGCGCTCGACAGGTTTCCGTGTTGTTGCAAATGTTCTTGAACAAGAAGGATAAAGACCTTGGTAAAAAACAACTTGCAGGAATGGCGCCGCCAGCGACGTTTTCTTTTCACAACGATATATGGCTTTAGTTTTGATCTACCTTTTGGCACATGCCATTCGATGAACCATGCAGGGGCAATAATTTTATGCAGTAATATCGACTATAACATGCCACCAGCGCTCTTACACCCTCTCTGCTAAACATCTTGCACATTTTGCCAATCAAAAGGGTTGAGACCTGTGGTCGAACTCCTAGTGTAAAGATGAGTAAAACCGCGAGCGAATAACATTCTGCTATTAGCATGCGTGCAGTTTTTCTTGAACGTAATAGTAAAATATGCTCCAACTTCCTTAAAGAGCGCGATTTCGATTACATTCTTAAGCAACGCGCTTTGCCGCCGCTGTTGAGAGAGTCGATGACATGCAAAATCTTTAAGCAGTAACCTATGGTCACTATCTTGTGTTCTCAATTTTGGACAAAGCACGGGTAAAGGAATGATGTTTCTGCCTACCAATGGACTTATTGCATCACTTGTCTACGTGGCCGACAGCAATTGCGAACGGCATTAAGAAGACAAGAATGTGTGAGGCGCCCATAGGGCCTGATTCCCCTTGGGGCTTTGCTTCCTTACAGTGCGGCCAGCATGAAATGTTTATTCCATGGAGCCAGCAGCTATCGACGACACAAGTTCAGCTCTCGAGTCGGTGCACGTAGTCGTCGAGAGAAACGACGAAGATATTTCTGACGGACGGCACCGAGGTCGTCGCGCACCGAGGCGAGCTTGACGTGCCCGTTGGGGCGCGCCGTGTGCTCTTGACAGGTCGCGCACCTCCAGCGGTGTCAGATGCCCTCATACCAAATTCCGAGCCTTAGCCCATACGATTGCTCTCCTCGGGGGCGAGGAAAGTGTTTTAACTCAGCATCGTTCAGAACTCGCATTCGCCCCTCCAAGTAGTAAAGATGTCAAAGTACTCACGGGGAGTAGTCAGTCATGGCTATGCCTGCCAAGCTCATACACATAAGTGCATTACTGCCACAGTCAACAGAATTGAAACGCATTGCTTCAACTGGAGGCGCAGTTTAGGCATATGCTGAAAGTAAGCCATGTGTGTAAAAAGAGACAGCCCCCAGTGATGTCGCCTCGGATAAATATTTTCAGCATAAAGCCTCGAAGTGTCTTTGACCCAGGCAGGAACATAGTCGTTAGAAGTGAGAGCGACTCGCAGGCTTTTCCACCCGAACGACGCAAGGACGTCTATTAGGGCAAGTCTACTTGAAGCAACTTCGAGAATCGTGATGTTGTTGGGAGCAGCAGCCAGCGGTGTTGTAGGCAGGTGTTGTCCACTTGTAGAGAGTGCCCGCTGCATCGCCATTACTTACACTTGGAGCCGCGTAACGGACAGAGCGGCCGATGACGCCATCCGCCATCACGATTTTAGGTGCGTGAAGCGGTTCTTGCGCGTTAATGTGTTGACCAAGCGGTCTAATGTTCCCTCATCTCTATCACGTTTATGTTCTCTCAGTTTCATTCTATGAGTGTCATGCAGTTAACTTGTGTCATGAAGTGTCATGTTTCAAGTTTATATTCTTATCGGTAACCCCTCATTTGGTCTCTTCCTACTGTCAAGTGAAAATTATACTAGCTGCTGCGGTTCGAAGGTTCTTGTGTCTCCATTCTCACAAGTTTAACCTCCTTGCCTCTCCTTCTTGAACTCTCTGCGTATTCTCGGAAGAGCGACGCGTGGTTTAAATATACTGTATCTTTATTTTTTTGATCGCGAGATATTTTGCTTTCTTATGCAAGGTCTTAATGCGCACTGCGATGATATATGCAGCGCTACAAGTCCTTTATCACTGATTTAGCATTGTTGCTCACATCGAATCGTAGTCACCACTCTAAATATGTCGCTGATAAGATACTTACTTGCACCTTTAAGAATTAGGACCAGACATGGGCGGTTCGAAGAAATAGAATTGTCTTGTTGTCTGGATGGTTGCCGTAAGTGTGCTTCCTGGAGTCGTAAATAGGTTGACTTCACGACAAGCTCAATAGCACGAGGCATCCTACGCCACAGCAGCGAGAAGTTCTCTCAGAATACATAAGTGTGTTGTAATTACTTACGGCAGCACATAAAAATACGAGATTGTTACTGCTACATCTGGCAGAAGAATATCCCGCCTTGAAATAACGTAAGTTTGAGCGTGTTGTTGTTCCATTACTGGGTCTAGCGCTCAACACAGGACAAGGACAGAAAGAAAATCGACGAAGAGAGGCGGTGACTTTGCCGCCATCTGTATCACCACTAGTTCGTCTCGTTCCCAGTGAGTAGCAAGCTAGGCCCCTGTAGACCACGTCAGTTTATCTGGAGAGAATTGTATACAACTATTTCCTCACGTAATAACCGACTCCATGAGTGGTTATCATTTTTGCATTCCTTTATAGGCTACCTTATTTAATGATGGCGAGTCTCTCTTGTGAATAAACAGCTCTGTGCACTCGGCTAAAAAAAAAAAAAAAATCTCTCGCCGCCAGCAAATGTGCATCGTTTCACTGCTTCGGTGTAAATACTAAGGTGCTTGTGTAGCCTAGAGAAGAGGCTAAACAGACTCATATCACGTAATTATTATAGCAGCACTCGGTGGTTTAGCGCTCTAACTTGAGAAGGCCCGCACGACTGCTTGTTATCCCCTGTAAGGAATCCCCGCTGAGAGCACAACTCGCCGGTGGTCTGCGTACACTGCGTTCGACGCGGTGCTTCTCGGGACGCGTAATCAACGTAATCAACACGCAAAATGCACAATGGAGGTATGCGTGCACTTACACGGAACGACGGGCCTACACAGAAGCGCAATCGAGAGCCCGCTCCTCGAAGCTACGGTTCCCGCAGCCACTGCTTATCTGGACGGCGCGCGCAGAGTGCTCCGGCTCGGCTTTGACAAGAGCCATCAGAGATAAGTGCGGCGGTAGAGCTGCCGCAGAGTTTGATGCAGAGGTCGCCAGAGGGAAGTTCGTCGCTGTATTACTTCGGTCGCCGCGTTTACATGACACGGATTTCTTCTATAAACTTGGTGCAGCTGGTCTCCGCTGCAAAGCGTGTTTTCTGGAATATTTCGTAATGACAAATTTCCCAGTCAGAAACTGAAAGTGCCTTACAGGCAGGTAACGCACAGTAGTTCCGCCGTAGAAGGCAAGACAAAGCGCCCGTCTGACACAGGCTCCTTCGCAGCGCATACACGGCGAGATGCGACGCCTGCACGCGGCGCTATACATAACATCGTTCTCTGGTCGCGGCTGCGCTCCTGCGGCAAACGGCGTCTCCCCGGCGCTGGGATAAGCCGCGCCGTAATAGGAAACTGCAGCCGCGGTCATAATCTGCGGGACCATGGAATTGAACATGGCATAGTCGACGTCATTAGGGACGGCAAAGAGTGACTTCGCCTGGCACCGATACCGTGCAGTGGTGCTTGAGAGAGCGTACGCCAATCTGGAAGCGAATTCGAAACGTCGTTTACACCGCATGACGGAGAAAAGGGCGCAACAAGCTCACGCAGACGGTGACAGAGTAGGCACACACTAGCGTTGAAATCCCTACTAAACTTTTATTCAAGAAGGAGCAAAATGAGTATCTCCCAATTGTTGTTTACACCGAAGAAATGGCTCAATCGACTACATCCAGCTTTAGGCAAATATGTCGCCGCTCTGCAGTAGCTGAGGTAGGAAGGTGGGGTAGTCTGGATCTTCGGATTGACATTTCAGGTATATCGAGCGATATGAGGAAGACCTTGCATGCGCGACCGACGACAAATATTGCTCCTGTCCCACTCGTTAAGTCAACACTAAAAAACTGTATAATATGGTGCATGGCGTACAAGTGTACAACAATAGTCAAGTAAGAGAGAGAAACACTAGCAATGACGACATTGTACGGAGCATATCGCTAAATTTGGACGACGAGAATGCACCCACTCACACGCCACACTTCAGATTAAATGCTGTTTCAACAGCGTGTTTATTTGTTTACTTGTTATGCACTACATGACCAAGCCCCAACGCAGGAACTACAAAAGCCTTAGTGCCGCTTGCACAGGCTTATTTCCTAGAAGGCTTTATTAGTGTAGCCATGGACGTGATTCAGAACGAACGGCATCTACGCCGTGCCGAAAAAAGAAACCGCATATCCACATAAGTATGATGTGTACAATGCTCTGTTCTTTTTTTTTTTTTTTTAGATCGCACGGGTCACGGCCTCACAGCAACACCTGGAATAATGTTCTGACAAATGGCTGTAGAGACTTATCTTGAAGCAGTGAACATGCTCTTTCCGACAGCCGTTGACACAATTATCTGTTTAGGTAGAATAGCAACGTGCGCAGGAAAGAAAGACAATCTATACGACATATATACCTAAGTCGATCTTTGTCACTCGGGCGAGCAGTGGAAAACTGACTAAAAAGTGCAATCCTTCACTTAATCGATTCTAGCAGTAGAAAAATAATTGAATGCGGTCAGTTCACAAAAACAAATTCTTTTACATCAAGAATACGGTAATCACACGTCAATCAGCTCTACCATGGTGCGCATAAGCCGCAAAAATAGATGCAATACCTTCTCTCTGTTTCCCCTTGTAGCTCAATGTCAATAGCGGGAAGGTCTCTGCATTTCCTTGCAAGAAGCACAAATACCGCGCTGCACAATCTCGGACGGGCCAACCACACCATGCTGGCGAACTCAGCGCCGAGCAACGGAAAGTAGCCGCTGCCGTAACGGAAGCTCGCGGAGAAGTCGAACACACAGCGGGGGCATCATGTGATGGAGTCGTGCAGCATTCTCCATCCGTGGCCTACGCGACCGAGAGCAACGCAGATTAACGAAGACGAAGCAGGGATACAATAAGGGCGAAATCCGATGACCTCGCAGCGGATGAGCGCAGGAAATGAGCAGCCGACGATAACAGCCCGCCAGAGCGAGGGCTTCGTCCAAAAAGAAAGAAAGAAAAAGTGGGCGCGAAGAAAGAACAAGAATCGAAGTAGGTGCACCGAAGAACATTGGACTAACAAAAATGCCGGATGAACGGAACGGAGCTGCCCGCGAGGGCAGGCGCTACTTTATATTGAGCGCCACAGTAGTTCTTCGGATGATTGAATATTTGCTATTTTGTAGCGAGATCATTCCATACTACTTCTACGCGCCGCGTCACTATTCGGATAAAGTTCCAATTTCTTACAGATTTTGGGCACTCCTTGCCACTAGCTGGCCGTCTTCGTTAATATGCCCACAGTATTTCGATTGCCTTTTACGAACAACTGTATAGTGCAAAAGGCTCAGGGTAGCGTTTAGGCCAGGGATCCTCCAGGCACAGGACTGAGCACGCGCAGTAGTAGGAATTAAGGAAAAAGGGTTTATTTAACACTGTTTACATTGGCTGCAGATATGGAAGCCCACTTCCTGTAGGAATATATTAAACGACTGAGTTCACATCAGGACACGTCAGCCCACCTCTCAATGCACCAAAGGCGCCTGCTCTTTCAAATAGTCGTCTTCCCTAGGAAACTAGACTATAGGTAATCTGATGACTATACCTCGGCTAAACACAATCGTCGAATCGGTTGCAAAATCCCTCTCATGGTGTCGCACCATTACTCCGCCTCCTATGCTGCATCTTCACCCCCGCACATGGCGCAAGCGCGTAGCAATCTGGGAACATAAGGTCGACAGTGTTCCCACGGTAGCCTTCGGCGTTGGCCCCTTTAAATAATTAGTTCAGCATGTCAGGGCCAGGTTCAAGTAGAGGGTTAGCCCCAGTAATTACCGCCTCCACGGGGGGCGGCAGTTGTCGCCTGGAAGTGAGCACCTTTGTTTGCTTATGCTTATAATCTGTGTTACGTTTTCTTGTACACGCGATGCTGAATCAAGAGTTTTGTCTGCCATGTGAACTTAAACTTCCGGCGCAGTCACAGGGCATTTTCACTGCCATTCACCTCAATGTACGTTCCCCCGCCAATAAGCTCGATGAGTTAAGCACATTCTTTAATGAATTCAACTTCATGTTCGACGTGATAATGTTGACCGAAACGTGGTATCACGAAGGAAGCGACATGTTGAATATGATTGACTACAATAATTATTTTATCAATCGAAGTGGTTGCCGTGGTGGCGGAGTGGCAATGCACGTAAAAAAGCACATGCTCTGCGACATAATCCCGTAATTTACGTGCATCACTGCTGACTATGAAGTGCTTTGCATAAAGAGCAATATCAACATGTACGTGGCGTTTTACCGCCCACGGTCTGGGGATATGAGTGTATTTCTGGAATTTATTGAGGAAATGTTAGAATACTCAACATTTCATCAGTATAACACTCTAATAGGTGGCGAGTTTAACATAAACCTTCTCAAGGATAATTTGACCTCCCGGGAATTCCTTAACAAACTTTACGCTTGTGGCTACAATAACGTCATTACTACGTCAACACGCGTAACGACAACTTGCCAGTCCATATTAGACTTGTTTATCGTCAGCATAGACACTGATGTAAGCGCAGCTGGCACGGTATGCGCCGGCGTAAGTGACCACTGTTCTGTCTTTATTGCTTTTCCTAAAACTACTGAAAATGAAATAACTTGCCAGGATATCCTTAAACATAGATGTATGTCTAGCAGAAATATGACCTGATTCCGCATGCGTATGTCGAGGGAAGATTGGTCTGCTGTTTACGATAAGCTAGACCCAAATGATAGCTATCGTGAATTTGTATCTATATTCACTAGTCATTACAACACATCTTTTCCTTACGTAAGCACCAAAGCTAACAGAAAAAGAAAACCCTGGGTAGGGCGCGAGCGTATCAAAAAGATCTAGAAAAAAAGTCGCCTTTTTAAGAAGTTTTTGCGCACACGCGATATTAAGGAATTTGAGGGCTTTAAAACTTACAGAAACAATCTAACTGCCGCACTGAAAAGGGCAAAGGCCTCCTACTATAACCACATGTTTTCTGACATCTGTCGACGGCGCCCAAACCAAGTTTGCAAAGCCATCAATCAGGCATTGAACCGCACAGCGGGTCAGAATACTTTAATGGAAATAACCATTAGCGGGAAAAAAACTTTCCGGTGCGCATCTAGCCGAGCACTTCAGTGAGCACTTTGCTAATGCGGTGCAACCACTGGGAAGCATTGCACCATACTCACATTAATTACCATAATACTGATACAATTTTTCTCGCACCTACAGATGAAGCAGAAATGGTATGCACACTTCTTTCTCTAAAAAACAGTAAAGCTGTCGATGTCGATGGATTTCAGGTAGAGGCGATTAAGCACGTAATTGACCTCCTTGCTCCTTGTCTAACCTACGTGTTTAATCTAGTCTTCCAGTCTCGCTGTTTCCCAAATCTCATGAAAATCTCAAAAGTTTCTGTTATATTTAAAAGTGGAGATATTAATGATGCTAATAATTACCGACCAATTTCTATAATTCCTGTATTCTCCAAGGGATTAGAGAAGATAATATTCTGCCGCGTAAATAGCTTCTTTAACAAACACAATATACTTTCGGAGTATCAGCACGGTTTTCAACGTGGCAAATCTACACAGACTGCACTGTTAGCTCAAAAAGAACTGATAATTAATAACATCGAAGAAAAAAAGATCACGCTGGGCGTTTTCATTGACTATAGCAAAGCCTTCGATACCCTAAACCATTACATTTTACTCGGGAAATTAAGCGCTTATGGGGTACGTGGTGTAGCTAATTCACTATTTAGTTCGTATCTGTCTGAGAGAAAACAATGCGTCTCAATTGCTAACTGTTTTTCATCTTCTAAAACCATTTCTTGTGGCGTACCTCAAGGAAGCATTTTAGGACCAATGCTCTTCAATATCTACATAAATGATATTAAGATAAACAATGACGCCTCATTCCTGCTCTATGCCGATGACACTAGTATTTTTGTTTCTGGACAAGATCCAACTGAAATTGTTGCGAGAACTCAAAGTGTACTTTCAGATGTGCTGCAATGGTCCACAGCTAATGGCCTACGAATAAATGCGAAAAAAACAAATGCTGTCTTTTTCAGATCCCGAGGCACTGAAGTCAACGTGAACAAATCATTAACGCTTGAGGGAATACCCGTCGAAATAGTGGAGAAACATAAACTTCTGGGCGTGACTTTATCTGCTCATATGACATGGACGTGTCATATTGAATCACTGACTAAATCGTTATCGTGTGCTGCTGCTGCTTTGTCACGATGTAGGCACTTTCTTCCAGAAAATGCTAAACTTCAGATTTATCATGCTCTGTTTTCTTCCCATATAGATTACTGCCTGTTAGTCTGGGGCACCACAATCCTTAGTAACATAGATACAATTCACCTATTGCAGAAAAGAGCACTTCGGTATAGTGCAAACGTCCCGCGCAATAGTTCTACAGTTACATTGTTTAGCCGCTATAATATATTCAGTGTGAAACGCATGTTTGATTTTCGTTTAATGTATGCTTATTTCTTCCCAAACGAACAATTTAAAGTGTTTATTAAAGATTTATCTCATATAAGCATGCATTACACTGATTCACGCACCCGCAGCACCGACAAGTGGCAATTGTTCCCCGTTCCCGCACGACCTATTTTTTGCAGTCTCTTAGATTCACACTGCCGTCCCTACTTAATAAATATGAAGAGAAAGACGCCAACTTTTCTACGTTTACAAAAAAAAAAAAAAGAAATGCGTGAATTTTTTCTAACTCTTGTCTAATGTCTTTTATAGTGCCCGAACATGATCAAGTATGTTTAATTTCTCTTTGTAACACGTTTATTTTCGTCATCTTATGATGTGTGTTCACGTGAATATTGAATATTTCAACTATGATGTACAACTGTCCCGGAGCGTACTTATATATTGACTTTATTTGTTCTATTGTTCCGTTGTTGTATTTGCACAACCTCTTAATTTTTTAAACTGCATTTTTTACTTGATTACTGTAAATTTGTTTTTGAACGTATGAATCGTAATACCGCTGTCATGTACGTGGACCTTTAGGTATTTTCAAGTGGTGTTACTACCACTTTTCCCGTAAGGAACCCCCAACTGTCGTTGGAAATAAATATTTGATTGATTGATTGATTGAAAACCATAATCATAAGAATATTCCGCTTTGTTGACGATTTTTTTAGTATTCTATCACCTTGGCCTTTGTGACGCGGAGTTAACCTTCAAAACAATTATAGGTGCCTACAGTGAGATAATGAAACATTTTGTATTAACAACGGATGATCCCATCAATGACCGTTCGAGGTTTATAGACGGTGAAATTGTTTTCAAGCCTCGTCACAGGTGTGCTGGAGCCACTCGCCTTGCTCAAACAAAGGGCTCCTCCGGTTTTCGTCCGCACACTCGAAACTCGTGAAACGAGGCATCGCCAAGGCGCGTTCGCGAGCTGCTCTCGCACACGTTCGTGCGAGCACTCCGTTGAACAGAGCTTTTCAGCACAAGTCAACCGACTAGCATCAGCAGGCTACCCGACCAGCATGTTGTGCAGCGTTGCTGGTGGCCCGGTAAAAGAGTTAAAGAACGCCGGAAAACAAACTATGCAGTAACAGCCTTCGCAATCTAGGCTTGCCGTCGTTCCATATGTACACCGTGTTTCCCATAACATTATGAAAATTGCGTGCTAATACAATAGTGAGGGTTGTGTGCAATGCTCCTAATAAACTGAGCGGGTTGTGCAAAATAGTAAGCAGGAACTCCCATAGGGATCATGTTCGCGGGTTCATTGACTGCACAACGCAGGTCGTCTATAATATGCCGCTCCATTGTAAACATTGCTATATAGGGCAAATTGGGAGGTACATTACTGATCGCCTGCGACAGCATGCCGCTTCACAAAGGAAACTCGTACAGTCATCTGCCTGCCCACTGTAACGCGCATAGTTGCACACCGATCTTTAAGAAGCGCGAAATAATTGTAAAATATACTGAAAAGCGCGGACGGGAAATTTTTGAGGCCTTTTGCATATTCACAAGTGGCGATGCATGCGTTAGTTCTG
The DNA here is from genome assembly GCF_050947875.1 of Dermacentor variabilis. Lineage (NCBI taxonomy): Eukaryota > Metazoa > Arthropoda > Arachnida > Ixodida > Ixodidae > Dermacentor > Dermacentor variabilis. The sequence goes on from NC_134569.1 coordinate 23,440,268, forward strand.
CATCCCTCACGCTAGCAATAAAAGAACTGGATTATCTCCGTGGCTAACGCTTATCCTCCTTTTTCTTTCTTTTATGTCCCCTTCAATGATGTCTTCATATGCTGCTTCTGCAAATAAAGCACTTGGCTGCAAGTCAGAGCTTCGTCCTGTGTTCGCCACTGGCTCGTCCTGTGTCGCGCTGTTCCTGTTTTATTCCAACGATGAACCAACCAGCCCATTTGAACACACTGCTAACAAGGAAGGCTCATCGCCGTATATTGCAACACGTCAAGATTGTTTCGTAATAGTGTTCGGGGGTTGCGCCTTTTCATTCATCTTGACATCCACGTTGCCGTAATGTAGGTTTGGCTCGTGGAGAATGCCGAGAATTTTTCAGTCCCACCCATTTGCAACGCAGAATGCCTCGAGCGACCAGCCGCGCAGCCATTTTGCTTGTATTCGCAGGCTTCTTTTGCGCTCGGAAAAGCACTTGTATGTAGCACGTATTGAGCCTCAGAAAGCTGTACCAGAAGCTTTTTTTGTCGCTCTACAATGTTCTCACTGACACTTTCCATCTAATTATAATATATCGGAAGTTGACTAATTAATTAATAACAATAATCTAATTAGTCGCATTGGAAAGATAGCTTGAGTTTCTCTAAGCTACGACAAACAACATTACCTTGGTTCTGTCCAGCTACGTGGCATTCGCATATATTTAAACTCCGGCTAAAGTTAGCTGGGACACCCTGTATACCGGGTGTTCCTGGGAAGAGGATAACTAATCTTTAAAAATAACCTGCGGCGGATAGCATATCACTCATTATTGAGCTGGATTTCCCCCCATACACGGAAATTACTTGCTCAAAAAATCTAAAAAATCTAAACGCATGTTCCACTTTTTAAAATTAATTACCTCATAGCACATGTTGCAATTTACGAAATGTAGCATGCGAGTTCTCAAGGCGTATCCACTCACAACGAATTTTCAAAATGAAACCAGTTTAGATATATCAATTCCCGAATTTGGTGACGAAATACATAGATGTCCCAGTTACCTTTGTGCTTCAATGCTTAAAATGATGTTTTCTTTAAAAAATTAAGTGGAGCAACAGTGCATTTTTACTTCACGCTCGACTGCGCACATCGTAATATTCGCACCAAGTGGATATGTTGCAAACTCACGGACTGCAATTATCAAATTGCAGTACATACCGTAAACATTATACATACTGTAAATTAATTAAGCCAAAGATAACTATAGCGCTTTTTAATTAATTAGTCGATTATGTACTTAGATTTCTCGGGCGAGTAATGTCCGGCTCTTCGAGTGGATCAGCTCAAGGACTATTAATGTCTTAACCGAAACCTCTGGTACATGTAGCTCTTCCACATGAAGCGCTATTGTTTTGGGGATGCGTGGGAAGGTGTGCGCCCACTTATCTTGTAACGTGCATGATCTGCCTGCAGTCCTGTTCTCGCTGTGAGAGCTAACATTTATTTGTGATTATGAAGTCGCCTGCGTTCACATCTCGTCAAGTGTATACGTTCTTTTGTTTCGTCTAAGGCTTCCTTCACACAGCCATCAAACGCCCCGTCCTGCCACTACCATGGCTCCGGCGTCACTCATGACCCAGTGTTTTCTGACCTGTTTTTCCTGAAAATGGAACGACGGCAATGTTAATTGGGGCGGCCAACGTTCCTGGCGTGCCATTTTTCATGAAAAACTGGCGAGGGGGCGCTACATGGTCTCATGATGGACGCCGGTGCTGCGATGGTGACGGGGAGGAGCGTTCGACGGCTGTGTGAATGAGGTTTAAGTTGTGCGCTTGTTAAACTTGCAAATATGAACCACTTATAGCCCAGTAACACGTTTCACTAAGGTACATATGTGTGTTTAAAAAAAAAGGAAATCAGTGCTCGTGTTGGTCCCATCTCCTCGTCACTGTTCGGTGGCGTGCGGTGATTTGTAATAGTCATGATAATGCTTCTTACAGCGAGACGTGCGTGAGATGGGTGGAAATGCCAGTGTATAGTTTACGTAGGCGATATTAATTAGTGCTGTTCGGTGCCAACAACTTCGTCCAGTAATGCCCGAGCACGAGAACTGTTCTCTCTAACGAGCAACGTTCTGGACGATCTACAATAAGCAAAAGGCGGCAAAGCCCCGTACGTTCTTGTAAAAGGAGACGGAAGTTGTTTGGTTTAGCACACTATAAGCGGGATAATATGTCTGAATTCACAACAAGAGGTGCGCAGTGTTATCGGGAAGTCAATGATATCCTTTCGCAGTATTTCCCGTGTTATGCAACTTTCATCACATGTAGCTGACATCCTTAAACGCAGCGAGAGGCAGCGGCAAATAAACAGCCTGTACAATATATTTGTTCTAGACTGGCTTATAGATAAAGTGAATGAAATCACGGTCCATATTAACTAAGTAGTTTGTATGGTGAAGTGGTTCGTAAGAAAACCAGGCGCCGATCAATCATAGTAGCGAATATATTATTGGCGAATGTTTCCAGCCAATATTGAGCAGTTTTTAAGAAAGAAAATCTTATCAACATTGCCTCAGAAGGGGAGGAAATAACCCTATTTGAAGCTTGCGCATGTCACGTGGCGTTTTTTATCAAACCACGGCGCTGGTAGCCATACATCGCATCAATTTCATCGAGTGTTTACGCGCATGCAATCAAACCGTAAAAGCGTCATCCAATTGCGGTGCGCATAATCTTTGCGCAAAATCATCTCGAACGACAGAGGGCGCGCTCAAATAGATTCCACGACGTGGTGGCGGCGAACAGATGAAATAGCGCGGAGGGCTCATCAAACAGCGCCGCTCTGTTTGTCCGTGCTCGCATTAAGCCCAGGATTCACACGCGGTGGCCCTTAGACCACGCAGGTGCGCCATTGCTGACAGGGCCCCATGCACTATTAGAAGCACTTGTCGCCTGTGGTTAGCGTCGTTTTTGCTTGTGTCCTCTAGCGTTCAGCGTACACAGCCATCCTTTACGCGAATCGAGTACCGTCCTTGTAGGCGAACGCAAGAAAGAAGAGCCCGAGTGAAAAAGAAATGGCATAGAAGACTGGACAGATGCCGTAGTTTAATTAGACGCAAGATCCTTTACGAGCAGCGAATGGTGGTGGCAGCAGTACACAGGGCGAGCCACTTGAACGTGGAGTTCTCGCGTGGCCGTACGGTCGGGCGAGCGGTTCAGCGGCAGCGGGCACTTTCAGAGCGGGATAGTATGGCACTTGTCGGGATCCTTCAAGACGGGCTGAGTACAAACGGAAGGGTGCGGATGGGCGTAAGAGAGAGAGAGAGCGTGGAAGAAAGATGTCCTTTCGAACAGGGTCATTTGCTGCTGGAGCCCGGTGTGTATAGTACGGCGCGCCTCTCGCGAAGATTGCATGAAACGTGCTCTAAGTATAGAGAAAACTAGAAAGAAAGGAAGAAAGAAAGAAAGAAAGAAGGAAAGAAAGAAAGAAAGAAAGAAAGGAAGAAAGAAAGAAAGAAAGAAAGAAAGAAAGAAAGAAAGAAAGAAAGGAAGAAAAATAGCAATCGTACGTGCGTACGTCTTAGTGAGGTAAAGATATCCACAGAAAAGGGTCTTTTTATTCCAAGAGTGTACTTAATGAGTGCGTGCCTAGACCTTGCTGTGGGAATTGCTTGTTACGGAGCCTTCGGCGTCCTTCAACTTTCAGCAAAACTTGCGCTGTTAAGTAATTGATTCTGCCCTTAAACGAGGACCTTACTATCTCCTTGCTCACGACGTGGTAGAATTACACGATTCCGCCATCTATAACGTTTCAATGGATTCTAGGGCACTGTGGCTTATACGGAAATGAACTCGCCGATGATAAGGCAAAAATGGCCCACAATAACACCACGCAAGTGTTCACACGGTTTTCGCGACCAGGTACTCATATTTTGTAGTGCATACACTATTGCACGTAAACACTAGATCATATTGGGCGCTGCCGAGTCACCGGTAACGACGCCTTCACGGACATACTAGTGAATTTACCGCGGAAGATCAAAAGAAGTACTGCACAGTTGCTCCACAGGTTACAACTAAGTCTGGCGTTCACTTGGCGATACCTAAACCTTATTGTCCGTGCATACAGCGAAGAGTGCAAGACACTCGATACTACAGAACACGTCTTGTGAACCTGGACACGGTATATGCTGTGCAAAGATAATAATTGGTACAACATTTGTCTAAGTTTACCAAGCAACCTTTGTCTAAAAAGATTTTGCTGAGACAGTGGCAGGACCCTTGTCGTCAGCGGGATGTTCTAAAGACTCGTCACATTCTTTCGAAAGCGTGGTATGGATTTGAGACTTTGAAGAGTATTCGTTGTTTAATTTCATTCGCCACTTTCGTCCTCATCATTAACGACTTTTCTTTCTGTTCCACTTCCACAATGCTGAGTAGTAGGTCAAAACCCTGATTCAGGCCCAGCTCTCAGCTTTTCTATCGTAATAAGTCTCTCTCTCTCTCTCTCTCACACACACACACACACACACACACACACACACACACACACACACACACACACACACACACACACACACACACACACACACACACACACACACACACACACACACACACACACACACACACACACACACAGCGTATTCGTTCTTGTGGAGTGCTTTCACAACTTAGTGTAGTGAGGCAAAAGCTAGCATTTCCGTAGTCTAATATAGGACATAACTGTAAGAAGACGAGGACCAGACAGATGCTATGCAATTGATGACCTCAAATCTGCGGCGCATACAGTTCTTCCTGTCTCGTTAAATTTTATTACCCGCCCGCCATTTTTCTTTACAGTAATGTTTATTTAGCCACTATTATTCTGCGCGTATCTGTAGTAGTTGTCTAGCGTTATAAAGTGCTCGCAAAGCACTAATTATGGACCTTTCATGTTTTCTGACTTTTTTTTTTGCTATGATACGGTAGAGATTAAGAATATATTGAATTCAGCAATGCATTTCATTTGCTTGCGATCAGTCGAACAACTTTGATTCAGCATTCCAGTAAGCTTGAGCCTATGATTGTGCGCAGCTGTGAATAAACAAAAAAATTATCTACAACCCGCAGCATACTCTTACCAAACACACACTGAATGTACAAATTCGGGAGCTGAGGGTGCGCTAGCATCTAGATCTGACAATAACCTAAGCTGACTTGATGTTTGATGTACGTTCCGCGACTGCAAACCGCTGAAAAAAAAAAAAATACCGCCGCAGTCATGTTAGTAAAGTCCATCATCCCCCCCCCCTTTTTTTTTCGTAGTTTAAATAAATATAAATGGCGAAAAACAGACGTGCACTGAGACACACATACAACAGCCGATGATAACAGCCATGGGCGTTGTAGATGTTTCTCCGACCATGTCTGCTTTGCAGCAAGATTTCGCTCTTCCTATAATGACGTTGGCCTTAACGTCTTCGTCTGCTTCACCGTTAAGAGCGCGCCAGCCCAAAAATAACGCACGTATAAGCAACCATAATTTCCAACGCTGTATAAAAATAGAAGAAAAAAATATTAGAAACAAAAAAAAAAGAAGAGAAGCCCAACTTTGCGCTGGTATTTTTTTTTTTTTTTGACCTCCGAACTTTTATTTCTCCCCCGACTTGACAACTGCGCCTCCACAGAGCTGTTTGGGCGAGTATATGTGTTGGTAGTAATATGAAGTCAGGTACGGAGAAGCTTCGCTTGTTGACTAAGGCATGCTGGTTAAAACCATGATTACACGAACATTACACGCACACCATACATTACACGGAGTCGTTTCTCTGTTTACGTTTCCAAGTTTTAATGAATGTAGCTGGACGCAGATGGCCCCAAGCTCCCATTGCGACATCGCATTGCGACCGTACCTATTTACCTAAGCATTAAAATCCAGCAGGAAACAGGGATAATGAGAAGGAAATTCCCAGACGAATAAAAATGGCTTGGAACCCATATAACAAGCACTCTGAAGTGGTGACAGACAACTTATCCGATACTTGGATTGGAAAGCAAACGGGTGCAGTTGATATCAAGAGGAACAAGCGAAGTTGGGCAGGTTGCATGTAAGGCGCAGGGAAAGTAAGTGCCGGTCTGTTAGAGTTACAGAATGAGTACCAAAGGAAGGAAAATGCAGTCAAGAACGGCAGAGAGAGAGAGAGAGAGAGAGAGAGAGCAAGAGAGAGAGAGAGAGATAAAAGGAAGGCAGGTTGTTAACCAGTCAAGAGTTCGGTTGGCTATTTTGTGCTGGGGTAAGGGAGTAGGGGAATAGAAAGAAGGGAGAGAAAGAGAGAGATGGGGGTAGAAAGGACGTCAGAGAAGTAGATCGTGTCAGGGAAGCAATTAGGATAGGGGGGGGGGGGGGGGTACGGAGTCGGCCTGTGAAGAAGACATTGGTGGTAGTGGTGCTGTCGCGGCTGCTGATGATTATTGCATTTAATTGGCAGGAGACTGAGTTGTTTGGGCGCCTTTCTTGCGGGTGGCTGTGATGAAGCAAAATAATACAGCGAGCCCGCGCAGCTTAGTTAGCCTTTCTTTACGAGAGTCTTTTGCCTCAAGGAGAAGACTTTCTTTCCCCCATGGCCAAATATATTGACTTTTTGCAGAAAATTGAAACGCACAAAATATTGCCTTCAAACCTCACATTCTCGCATTGTGAGTCGTTTGACTTGAAACTGCTATCTTGGAAACCCCTAAAGCAGTTGGTATTACAGATATGATTGCAATTTGTTTACCGAAAAAGATATCAGCTACACGAACATCTCTTTCTCTCTCTCTCTCTCTCGTTCTTTATTTTGTTTTTTTGTTCTGAGTGCTCACTCTCGCTGGTAACTCCGTGTGCGAAGCCTTGTTTTCCAACTGAGAGATGGTGACACGCCGACTTGCTTTTGTTGGTCAACTAACTCCACATCAGAATCCGGCTTTCTCTCGTTTAAGCGAATCACTTCGATATAGGAGCTCAGAGCCGCTAAGTACACGAAATAAGCTATAGAGCAGGTAATATAGGCAGCCACACACAGTTCCGAAAATTGGCTCAATCAATACCATGTTCATTCATCCGATCACTTAACTCGTGCAAGATGACAGCAGGCCGCACGGAACAAAACACTAAAGGCTCTTCGCGTGCAACTGCGACTAGAAACTTGCAATGGCAGCTTCAGGTTTCTGCTGTTGACGGAGCCGCTGACGTACACTCGTGAGCAAAAGTATACGGAACAGGGATTGCGCGATAAAACTAATTATCTTCTCTGTCTGTGAATGCAACTTGAAATGAAAGACTGCAGTAAAAACTTGGGATTACGAATTTTCCAGTGCACTCGTCAGTGCACTCGCGACGGCTTCCTGCGATATATCGGTGCAAACCTTTGCGTCGTTTAAGGTATTTCTTATTTGTGATTGGAGATCTGACACGCAAGATGCTACGCGCAAGATGCGACCGAACCAGTGCCGACAAAAGTATAACCTGATATCCTGAGTAAAAATTTGTGTGATGAGAAATCTTGGAAACGCACACAACACACAAGAATCTTCCGACAAGAAGCTGGCGCCACTACTTGATGGCGTTGAAGCAAGGCAAACCTGTCATTTGAAAGCCACAAACGATTTATAAACGCCACGTTTGTACGTGAGTGTGCGTACATAAAAGGAAAAGCCCGGTACATATTTCGTGCTCCCTGCGGCTACAAATGTCAAGTGCACAGAGAAGCTGTTTGTAAACACTCTGGACCACCGTCTCCGAGCTTGCCCCGCTCTAGACCATCCTCCGAGCTCGCCGCCGTTTTGTACGGTCCCCGACTGCATTGATCCGGCGAGCCAGTGGATGGGTTTACGCGTGTCCCGCGATACGACGCCGTAGGAGCTTTTACGACTCGCAGACGGCTTCTCGAGCGCTGCTTGGCATGCGTTAGCGAATTCTGCTCAACACATCTCAAGTTCCAGCACGTTAAAACGCGCCCAGGGACTTGAGGTACAACGTGCTGCCCGGACTGCGTGAAGGCGAAACTTATCGAGCAGAAGGAAGTGGCGCGCCTAGGTTGAAATCTGATTAGCTAGTCGTATACACTTCCACTCTAAGCGATCATAAATGTCTATCCGGGTAAGTTCACGCGTAAGACTTCTTTATCACGCGTCAGATCTCTCTTCGAGCCTGGTATAACCGGCCTGCTAAAGACTGCAGTACCGCCGCTTCTGGTAAACAAGGACTTCCTTACCAGAGCTGCAACAGTTGAACTGTTTATGAGGCGCGTCGTACTTACCAGCGTGGGAGCACCAGCCTGAATTTCTTAGACCACCATAGCGCCGGCTTATTCTTCGTAATTTTGGGCGTTAAGCACTGTTCCCGCTGACAAATTCTAGCTGTCACTTCTTGGATTGGAACAAGATGACTTATACACGCACTTAGAACAAACGTATTCACGCGGATCGTACGGCGTTTAAAAGGTGTGGTCGTAGCTGTGCTTACAGTGCACCATGACCTCAACTCTTGTTCCTGACGTCGCCACCACACCCTTTCAATTATTTCTCACGTTTTCGTCAGGGAAGTGGAAAAGTCGATCAAAATACGCTTATCTGTCCATAAACCCTGAAAACAAAACGAATATGCCATGACATTTACCGCACAGCGCAAATCACTACTGAGAAACAATTGGCACCCGGCCATAGCGGCATTGCAAGGAACGAAAATGTATATACCGCGGCGTGCGAGATATACTTTAGCCACCCCTGCCACGATGGACCACTCTATTGAAAACGAACATTCAAGAAATACAAGTGGACACCGAACTCATGACACGCAAGCACCGCACCAAAGATGAAGTGGTCAGGATTGTACCTGCCAACCCAAATCAGCCACCTACCAACCTTTACCCAGATCGCGCGTAGTGTTGGTATATAAAGCAAGGGCCGAACTAGCACCAAGTCCAGACACTGGGGAGCGTACAGAAGACGGGCCGAATTCAGACCGACCGCGCCCTCACCACCACATCAATTTTACTTAACGTGCGTGCAAGAAGGACAACGGACAAGTCAATCGCATCTGAATTAGGCAGCGTTCAGTCAACGCTGACCAACGAGACAAACACCGAGGCTCGGTGTCGAGCCTCGGAGGTCAAGGAGGAAGGCGTGGAATGCCTGTTTGGCGTTCTATACATAACCAGGCTAAATAGCCTGCTTAGGATTATTTAGTTGGCATCATCCTTAAATTGACAGCAAGTTAATTCTCTTCTTCTGTTGTCAAAAAATAACACCTTAGGTCACAATTTGCAGATATGTGTGCGCGGCTTGATTTTGCCAGCTCTGCCTAGTGCAGGCAAGGATAAAACACGGAAATCGAACTGTGGGTAAATTGAATTCCCTGCATATTCAATGTGGCATCGATATCACTTCAATGTGCCCCGAGTGTTGCTACACATGCGCACTTTATCAATGGCAGTGGCATGTTTGAAGTGTTCGATGTGCCGCGTTCCTTCAGCAATAGCGAAAGCATCGGTATAACTTTACTTTCTCGTAATGAACGAAGCCGAAAAACACAATTCTGCATACGCCTTAGGACGGTGACTAAATACTTTTTATGCAAGAAAGTGACATAACTGGCCATTCAACTAAGCTAGATTGAATAGCTATGTAAGTATGAAGACGCTGTAGAAAATGCAGAAAGCTTGATGTGTGGGGATACTCGACTCTCACGCTTCCCTTGATGTTGCTTTTTTGCGCGTGCCTCTCGCGTCTGCGTCAACATGCCGCCAACGACACCCCTGAATACTCCCTAACCTCTCGCCTCGTCAACACCCGTCCATGCCCCTCCTATCATTTTCTTTTTCTTTTTTCTCTTGGTGCCCCCCCCCCCCTTTATTTTTCTCCTTTTCTGTCTTTTGTTTTCTCCCCGCCTTCCCACTCTCCCGCTATTGACCCCTCTTCTTGGGAATCACGCTCACAGACGTCAGGCGACAGCGCTCATTCGCTTTGAAGTCTCTCCCTTTACAACCAGCCGCCACCGACAACAACCGCACGTGACGTCACTGTACCAACCCTTTAAAACTAGCATGTCGAGGATGACGCGGCCGTATTTGACGAAGATAGGTCCTGTCCTCCTATCGAAACGTTGACCACCCTTTCTGAGGCACCTTATCCCTCTTTATAACCTTTATACCACAATGTTTCGGAGGAGTACGTAGTGATTTAAGGTTGGGGTGATGCGGGAATGTTCAACTCTCACGCGTTCCGTGTCGTTGTTTTCCCCACATGGCTCTCACGTCTCCTGTAATCCGGCTTCTGCCCGGAGCTAAGAACCGGTGGCGGTCGGTGTGGTTGCAGCATATTACGAGAGACGGCGCAAATGTTGCGCTGCTAACGCTACCTAACGGCAGGGTTAATCGGGCGCGATAGGGAGTAGGCTCCTCCTGTGGCTTGGGGTCAACGAGCGAAGCGGACGCTCCACCGTGTGCACCGACCCGCTTCGCGGGGCCGTCCTGTGGAAGGCCTAGGAGCGGGACACTGGAATGGACGAACGCGACCGTTCCAACGCACTACTGTTCACGAGACAGTACACGCGAATGATTAGGCATTGGTGTCCAGCCTGGCGCGAACATATTCGCTCGTTATCCGGTCGTGGTGAGTCGGACTTCCTAGATTTGTCGCGCGCCCATCGGCAGGTTCTGTGGGTAGCAATTCGGCTAGCAGGCATTAGTGTATTAAAAGTGAAATAAATGCTTTTGTGATTGTTTGAACTACTGTGTTGTTCCTTTGTCCCAAGAGCACATGTGAGCCCCCACAGGTGTTACCACCTCGAATTGCTTTCAATGGAATCTGCAGCGCCTTGTGGTAAAATTCGGTAAGCTTTGCACATTTATCAACATTGTATTGTAATTAGTGACTGAAGAGAACAAGTTACCTACGCTTTCAATTTTAATCTTTCACGTCTGTTGCATATCCAAAAGCCACTGTAAGCGTGAGTTGGAACCCATGGAACCCATGACTTTGTGTTCAGCAGCCGAATGCCGCAGCCACTGAGCCAGCACGGCAGCGGGCGTGCTGTGAAAGAAAGTAATAGCGAATGGTGAACGAAGGCAACTTGTGAGCATTGATGCATTCACGAGTTGGAATGCGAGAGTCACGCGCTTAAAACCGCTTGTATGCCAAAGGTTATGAGGCCAGATAAAAACCGAAAACCTAATTCGCAAAGTTTTTCGCTCGTAAAAAAGGGGCCATTGGCCGGCCATGCTCGCTAATGTCTCTATTCATGGTTAACCGGCGCCTGTTCTTACGAACTACCGCCCGTATTTCCAAAAAGCTCTTACACTAGAATTCTTCGTGCGAGCAAATTCACGCCAATCCTGATCCTGGACAGCGATTAGCGAAGGCGGCCGAAAAGAACAAAAAGCTCTGTGAATTCGTGCCTACTTTAGTATACGGACCGCTTCGTGAATGCGCGACCTGGGTCAGCATTTAGAAAACGTCTGATATATATGCGCTTTGTAATTGGTTCGGGCGCGAACGCCGTCTGACAATTAAAGCAATAGTGAAGGCGCCATTGAATTCGAATGGAACTTATGTAAGAGAGGCTTTGTGAATACGTATTTACAAACCAGCTGCTACCCTAGATCCGTTCGTAAGAAGGGACACCGGCCGCTCGTGGCAGAGAGCTCTTTAGCGATGGCGGCCGGCGAATGGAAAATAGCCTTGACACGAACAAAAAGCTTTGTGAGCTAGGCCGCGCTGATTCTTATCTGTTCTTCATGGGTCGACGCATTCGCAATCATCTCTTCGACTGCAACTATAGACGTGTATCTGTTATAGAGAAACGTTTTCACGTAGGGGCAGGCAGCTTTGTGAATACGGGTTGTGATTTATTGCTGCGCCGTTGTTTTGCTGCGTCCACCAGGAAGTGAAAACCAGAAGCAGGATGCTATAATTGAGTCCGTAATTAAGTCGACAGTATCGAGTTGACACGTCATGCTGCTAGCCAACTTGGACTGCTTTGAATCAAATGTACTGTGTTCTTTAAAAACATTTTCAGTCCAATGAACGCGTGGAAACGGCTGACTGAGGTCTTCTTATACTGTATCCAAGCTCTGGCGTTTATGAGGGCTAAGAATAAAGTCGTTCTCGTCCTCCATGGTTTCGGAGCACCAAAAGTACTGCAGAAGGTTTTACTTCATGACCCGGCAGCAGAAAAGTAGCTGTATTTTACAAAAAAAAGTTAGAACTTCTCACTATATATAGGTAGTCTATTCACATAAAGCTTTTCATGTGCGAGCAAAGGAAGTCATGTACGAAGGAGGCGTCCGAACGCCTTGAAACCACTTGAAAGGCGCATCGTCTATATATCGCATCCGAAAGGAGGTGTAAGTATGTAAATACTTAGAATCAGTGTTTGTTGACGACACCAGTCGCCATTTTTATAATCGGGTTAGAAGGAATTGCATTCACCGCACTAGCTCATGCCGCGTATATGTAGTAAATGCTTAAGCCTCACGTCTTCTTGCGTGACGTAAAATTAAAGTCGGGCACCGAAAAAACGCCGACGGACCGTCATAAAAAGTTATTTACTGGGCTACCTGTCCCTCTTGGTCCTGCCACCTAACAAGTGCAGCAATGTTTGCTGTCGCATGACATTGCTCATTGTGTGCAGCGAATGAGAAACTTCCCGACGCCACGCTTGGAAGCGCAATCGTCTGTGGTTGCTAACAAAGAAAAAAAAATATTTCACCGCGACATATATAATGTTGTCTGTGCATTACGGGCATGTGCATTACGCTGCGAACTGGCGCTCTTTGGCCCATACTTGGCCCTTGCGTCATAAAACACCGCACATCAATTACGCTTCGGAAAAGTTTACTTGCACAATTCTTGTGCTTCAAGCTTTGTGCCTATTCTTTTGTTACATTAAATAATTGTTACATTTCAGTAGCGCAGTGCGGCAGAAACACTGGTGTTTGCCTAAAGCACGCTCAGCGCGAAGCGACGGCATTAGCGAAAGTGAGATAACTTGTTCAAAGGAGGCGACAGGTTCGCCAGAGCTACTACACGACTTTGCTCTAGAAAATAACCCACGCTTACATAGATTTGCCAATTATATGCTCAAAAGTTATGGCTTGTATAGCTGTGTTTACTACCTGAATAATGGAGACAAGTTTTCCCCGCTAGAACCTCGCAAGGTTTGCAGAGCGGACAATATTTCGCGCCCACGTGTGGAGTGGGAAATGAGAAGAGAAACGAGAAGTTGCAGAGTGCGCCATCCGCTGCGACATGCCTGTTTCGGTGGAAATACGGATCGAACTTGTGCATTCATAGCGGCATGCGTCAGTCGCTCGCGGTAATAGCGGCAGCGTCTCTTGAAAGCCCTTCGTGCGAGGAATTTGCGAATGTCAGTATGCCGCACGCAGCTTATGGAATCAGGACGCGCGTCAGGCCCACGCGGTTACGCGCAAGAGATCTGAAAGGAGAGCCTACTTGAACAGAACGCCGGAGAGGGCGCACACATCAGCCATCTCAAAGTACTCGCAAGCTGCATTCCATTTCACGGATTTCTCTGCGCAGGGGTTCTGTCATGAACTGCGAAATGCTTTCATACGAATCTCGCAGGGAAGACTGCGAGTATTTTTCCTCAGACTCGCAATTTCAAAATAACAAGCAATAAAATTCTGAAGAAGAGAGAGGAAGCGAACCACCTGCATACGTGGGCAGTTATTTTGTCAGTTATTGTGAAATTGGATAACATACGTTATACGCTGCATCAAAAAAGAAGAAACTCGGCATTATTTTGCGTTCTTTGCAAAAAGCTGAAAGCAAAGAATGCCTTTCACGTAACCATGAGCACAGGTACCTCATCTCTCGTCTTCCTATATTTACGTCTTCTATAGCGCCGTAGGGTGGTTCATGGCTACTCACTTTGCCTGGGTTACTTGTGATGACATTACCACTGTGATCGTTGTCAGTGATTTCAATGTGGATGAGTGGGGACCGAAAAGGGAGTGGTTTACGTGTTTCGTGTTGCAGACATATCGCTTGCGATGCCTCACCGATCCGGCCCAACCAGCCGCCCAGCGGCGTACGTGCATCGATTTGACATTATCAAAGAATGTGTTTGCAGTTGCGCGTCAAACAATGACCACCGATCAAGACAATAAATGTGAGTGCATACCTTTCGCCACGATGACCACCCATCAAATACATGGGTTCGTACCTTTGTTCAAAATTCCATGTCACCTCTGTGTCGTGTGCTAAACAGCTTCGCTGGTCATTCAACTTCACAGAGTGGAATGGCTCATGATTTTTTCTTTGTTCAGACTGCGAAAATTTACAGGAGCTTCGATGTTTAATGCTTATTATATGGGTATGTGCTATATACTGCATATATATGTATTTGCTTTATCCTAATCATGCTGTCATCGATGGCGTCACTAGAGGGCGGGGGGAGAGGGCGTACATTTCGGGTACAGCCCGCTGAGCGGCGGCTGCGCTGTGGTCGCCATTCAGGCCTTTGTTTTCTCCGCCGCTCGTAGCCGAATGCGGTAAACGTCTGCGCCCGCAGCAGCTGAATGGGCTGAAGAAAAATGCTGACGGAACAGCATGCATGGTGCAAGCTTTCAGCCACTTGTATACGTAGGGCGAGACGTAATGACGCCAGCAGTGTCGTAAGAGAAGCGACGCGCACGCATGGCTTAGAGTTGCTTTTCTTTGTGTTATCGTTTTAGAAAGGTCCCGCTGAGCTGCATACGATAAGCAACAGCATCCAGTTAGAAGGAATTGTAATTATATTTAGCTATTAGACCCGTTTTCATCATGCAAGCTATTATTTATTTGTCACTTCAATGTATAATACCATCATATTGCATTTTTCTATTTTTACAGAAATAAATGCCGAATGCCAGGCACCAATAGGAGTGGTGCCCTTTTAAATCATTTCGCATTCACTGTACAAACAGGGCGTTCAGAATTGGGAGGGAGTGGCGAGGGAAAGAGGCGAGCAAGGGTGCAGGGCGGTGACATGCCGAGTAGCCGCACCGTTGGCGGGAAGTGACGCCGCTAACCGGAATAAAGGGCAGGTATACACACATTCGATTATGATCTAATAGTTCTGCAGAAACCCTATGATTTGCTACGCCTGTTTCTAGAGTCACAACAGATGGTGAATACGCGGATCAGAACGGGGGGCGGGGGGGCGGGGTCGTAGAGGCCCCTTTCATTCCCCCTCCCCGACAATACTGAGCGTGCAGTGATGCGTGCTCTTGAGTACGGCGAGATTACAACTCCCCCCCGTCAACTGCAGTGTCCCTAGTTACCGTCCCTACTTTCGCTGCTTAACAACTCTTTGTCCACAACCGACTCTGACGGCCGTTGCCGCTTGATGGTCACACCCTCGAGTAGGCGGGTAAACTCTGGCTCAACTTTTTGACGCAAGACCCGCTGACAGACACAGCTGTTCGCTCAGACGAAGTTCGCGGGCAGCAATTCAGCTTTAGCAGTTCCGCGGGTTGACGTGCAAAGTACGCGCTTAAGAAAAGTAAGAGTCTGCGACACTATATTACAGGTAAGCTGGTCCCATTGACACTGCGCAACACGTTTCCCGACAGTTGTCCGACATATTTGTCAACGTACGTTTGACTAATCCCTAGGTCACACTGCGCAACATACTCGGCAACAAAAATAATGTTTCTCGGTGCGGTGTGACAGCCTCAGCAACAAAAACGAGTGATATAATGTCGGCCAACGCGTGCACCGCGTTCTAGTCTTTGTGTCGATGTCGCGGTGCGCTACCACGTCCAGCTAAGACGTTGCGTGCCCTCTTTGAAAAGAACGGGTGAGAAAGGGGCTTGTTTCTGGCTCGAGCCATAAAGATGCGATTTCAGGATTTTGTAGTCTCTTCCACTTTGGTACTCTCGAGGCGCATTGTGAAATCACAAACGCCCATAAGGATGGTCGCTTGCTAAATCGCGTCGCAATCAACGTCTCTGCATATGCTGGAGCGGCGAGTTGTGCCAACACTTCACTTGTGGTTATGCTTAAGATTCATACTTTCGCACCTGAGAAAGGAAATTATATGATAGAAGTGATATACAAAAGCCACTTCGAGTAAGACACGGGAGATCTTCGGAGTTTCTTATTGCACCCGACTTTCTTGTTATTTATAAGACAAGGTGTTGCCAAGCCGTCGGCGTCTGTAAGTTGTCGGTGCTTGTTGTGAACAAGTTTCTCAAAATTTATTCGTCTTCGTCGTTCAGCGTGACAAAGGCGCCGAGAGCAGCACGTTTATAGTGCTGTTGCGGACAGCGTAGGCAAGCCATTATACTGCCCGCAGTGAAGTTAGACAGGTGAGCAGAATCTCTAACTTTCTGCTGTAGAAACCCGTACGCTTGGCTCTACCAAATGATGCACGCAGCACGTAGGGCAACAAGGCATTTATGCTACAAAAAAAAGCTTATCGAGAAATAAAGTTCTTCAGTGTATATTCAAGATACATCGACTGGGAAAACAGTTCCTGAACCCCAACTCTTCCTTATCGCTCATGAAGACGACCGCAATAATTTCTTTATCTGCTTTCCTATAACGCACAAAAAATAAACATCGCTCTTTATATTCCGCTTTTAAATCACTTCCCGCTTAATTTTTCGCACATATTTCTTACTAAAGTAAAACGATCACAATCAGAATAAAACCTATACAAAGTGAGTACCCTAACAGTTTGCGAATTTCACCTGCAGTGCTATGTCCGCATTATTAAGAATAATGTATAAGAAATGAAGGTAAAAGCAGAATAACTATAACCTGTGCGAAACCACCAACTATTACCTTTTAATCTGTGTCCACCGATAGAGTTTAGGTCGTGTTATATTATTTCCTAGACGCCTCGTTGAACACGCCATTTGCGAAATGGTCGGGGCAAATGATAAATAATAAAGCAATTCCTCTAGCGAATCGTTTTTCCATGGTACAGCCTGTCAGCTACGTTCAATGTAAAAGCTAATCATCTCATCGTGTGGTCCATTTACCTTTGTCTTTATCGCACGAACACTATTACGTTTCTTCTGCCAAACGTTTTTCGGGCCTATTTGTCTCGAGAAACCCCCGACTATGAAAACGGGAAGCCAGAACTGTACCGCAATAGGCAGCTTCGTCCCTTGTTGTGTCTTAAATTTGTGCGCGAAGTTGATGCTCAGACCATTTTTCCAACTGTGTTTTACAGACAGAAAGCGTGTAGCGAACGCGCCGTTGCCAACCGCTTCTCTCATTTCTGCGGACATGCCGCGCGGTGACCGAGCGGCCCCGCTGTATATGTATATTCTCGGATGGTTCGGCCGTCTCCTTCGGGTGCTCCCGTTCTTTCGATTCTTCTTCCCGCTAAATTTAGAGTACTGATTTGTTTTCCTCCTTTTTCTTTCTTGTGTGTTTCCTTTCTTTTTTGTCTTTATTGAAATTACTGCCGCTATCTCTTGCCGTGCTTCTTTTTTCTTTCCTATGTTGCTAAGCGCTCGCCAACTATGCTGGAGCGCGTTTCCCTTTGTCCGGGCCCCAGCATATTTTTTTGGCAAATCTCTCTTTGTACTCGCTATCCAGGTAAAACCGTGCTGAGCTATGCAATGTAGGTCGGGCCTTAGCTAAGCAGATAGCCGCCCGGGCGAAACCACTTATGCGATTATACACGCCTGTATAAAGGGTGTTTCACTTCAGCCAAACATTAAAAATATACAAATGCCACGTAGTTAGACAGAACTAAGGTAATGCTGTTTGCCGTTAACCGGACGTGCTCAGATTATCGTTCTTTTTTGCATTCCGCCTAACTATATTAGTTTTAATTAATTGATAATTTTCTCAATTATTATAATTAGATTAACAGTGTCAATGAGAAAATTGTTGAGAAACATGAGAAACTCCCGATACAACTTTCTGTTGCTCAATACGCGCAACGTAGAAATGTTTTTCTGAGCGTGAAAGCAGCCCGCGAATACATGCAAAGTGCCTCAAGCGACCAGTCGCGCGGCAATTAATCTCACTCAGTCATTTCACTCGATGACCGCAGAAACTCGCTGTCGAAACACTGGAGTGAGGAAACGCAGCAGCAGCAGCTAGCGAATTGACCTCGGTGCTGCCTCGCGCTTTAACCCATTGAGAACACAGCACACACGAAGCTTTCAGCCCTCTGCGCACATAGACTCTGTACTCATCGCAGTTCACTTTCAAGAGAGGGCTCATGCCGCCGCGCCATAGGCAGCAGCCACCGGAGTAGAACGCCAACCGATCCCCCCCTCCCGGCACCTCGCGCGCGACCGGAGATCGCTTTCAAAAGAGATACGCGGCCCACGCGGCCGCGTACCTATCTTGAAAGTGAACTGAGCGGCCGCGCCATAGGCAGCAGCCACGGGAGTAGAACGCGCGCCCACTTCCTCCCCTTGCGCGTGACGGAAAACGGCGCGCTTCATCCCCATTTTCCTAAAATAACAAGAGCTTGGTGGCGAAACCAACCGCAACATTCCAAAGGGGATGCTCATAACATCCATCCATTCCATCCTTCCTCCCTTGCGCGCGCGAAATTGAGCAGAAACCGTCGGATCATCCACGTACGCTTTCACTCACATATACAGCATACGACGCGCGGTGACGATGTTATCGCCCTTGAACTTTATACGGAAGATCACGGCGACGGCAGAAATGCGCCTGGAGTGCCCATATAATTGGTATCACAATAAAAAAATAAACAGAGCACCTCAGACGAAAGCGCGCCCTTCTTTCTCCCGCGTAACTTTTTTTGCTGTACGCACAGCAAAAACAATGAACGCTTTGCAGCTAGATAAATTTATCGCTCTGCTAAACGTTAGTATGTCACATTTTTGGCGACTTATATGGCTGGCGCTACATCTCTACTGTGAAGGACGGCGCACTGGAGGCCGCCTGTTCAACGTCCAGAAATTGGGTCTATTTACAAGTTTTCTCTCAGAAGCGTGACATCACAAGCGCGTAGGCACCTCGACAATCACCCATGGATTGAAATCACCCACATAGTGGCGTTCGAGTCTAAATAGCTAAGGCATGAGACTCATGAAACTTACAAGATAAATTACGAGACTTGCGGAACGCGCAGCAACGCGCCACGCAATCGCACGATCGGATTCGACGTGAAAATAGCTCGTACTGAAGGTACGCTGCTAGTACGTTCGTTTTGTCGCGAACCGTTCCGCTGGCTTAGCCAACGGCTACGTATTAATTTTGCGACATTCTCGATCGATCGGAGGTACACAATACTTGCTTTCTGCTGCTCACCAGAGGCTGGCTCGTTCAGCGTCGGCCATTCAGCACGGTCTCTGTGCGACAAGTTAATGCGCCCCGCACTGAACCCTCGCAATCGGAGCACAAAGCCGTTATGCGGAGGAAAGCGCGAGCCAAGAAATATCATCGGGTCGGAGACCCGCAAATAGAGGGCGCGTCACGCTCAAATTACGCGCGCCTTTCGAGTTGATTGCGTACTGGTGCATCAACTGAACTATGCTGCGCAGAAAGGGGGGCAAAAAAATCGGCAGCGTGTTACACTCCTGTAACACATGAATGCGAAAGCCTGCTGCACATGTGGTAATGCATTAAGTTATACGATCGAAGGAGTCGGACTACTTGCAAGACCTAACCAGCCGCAGTGTGAAGTAAACGTATGGCGCTCCTCAACGACACATGTGAGCACCTAATGAACTACCTAAAGGTTCTGTCTTTCTTTCTTTTGTTCTCTCTTTTTCCGTGTTTCTTTCTTTCTCATTTTCTTTGTTTCTCACTTTCTTCCTTTCTCTCTCTCTTTCTTTTCTTTCTTTGTCCATTCGTTCGTTCTTTATTTACTTTCTTCATTCATATTCATACATTGCATCCTTGCTTGTTTACGGTGTATGAGCCATGTGAATGAGTGAGTGAATAAACTTTTATTTGGTCCAGCAGCGTATGAGCCATTTCTGAGAATGATATCTTGTGCTTCACTGGATAGACGCCGCTTTTTTCGGGTACGAGCCATTGCAACGACCCACTTAAGGCTTTCGTCTTAAAATGACTCGGTGAAACTTTGTCACCAGCTGCTGACATTACAGTGCGAGCGCTCGCGTACGATAATGTTTACTGCGAAAGATATCATAATCTAGTGATTCGTTCGGAACGCTAAATAAGGTAACCGTGTATAGGACAGGACAAACGGAATGAACGGACAACGCTTCGTCCTGTCCTATGTGCGTTTACTCCATTCAGCTATGAAATGTACCAACCTGGCCAAATCAGAACTCTTTTGCGACTCCTACAATATGCCAGAAAAGCGCTGCTACGATTTTTGAAATCTACCGGATTGAGCGGCCGTCTGTTATACGGGCTGAGCGAGCGTCCGCGATATAGAGCGGAGAGCTGTTACCAGGTCGGTGATATCCACAGTGGCCTTTCTTTTCTTCTCTTATTATTTCCCTCCCCTTTTCCCCTCCCCCAGTGTAGGGCAATCAACCGGGCTCAGTCCTGGTTAACCTCCTTGCCTTTCACTTGTCATTTTATCTCGCGCGCGCTCTCTTTTGCGACTGTCTTAACACATGTCTAAAGTTGCCGTCACTGTTTGCGCCTGTCTTAGCACATTCAACATATGTATTTCTGTACCTGTACATAAGCTGTATAGTCCCAACTGGAGAACTTTATCCGTGCACGTACACGTGGAGTACAATCACTCATGATTAGTTCAAGCGTATGCTCAAAAGTTGCGTGCTACGAGTGCCCCTTAAGAGTTACGGCGCAGGAGCAATGTGGCCGCTAAGCTAAAGGCGGGAAGTCCGCACACGTGTAACTTTGCTCCACGTCGCACCCTGTGCAATCACCCCACAATCATTACTCATTAGATAATACGCTTCTCTAAGGAGCCTCTAAACAATGCTGAGTCCGTTGAATGAAATCAAGAAGAATAATTTATGCGGTTTTACGTCGAATGAAAATGGCTTGTAAACGACCTCTGTGAATGACACCAATATATGCGGTGATGAGACGCTTGATGAGGCGTTTCAAGGAAACGGCTCCTTTCTTATCGACATATTTTAAACGCCTGTCTGCCCATTATCGGCACAGAATTAGTCGTCTTTTTTCCCCCACTTTGCGCGGTTGCTTCTTCAGCTGCATTAAACTTGTATAACGGGCGAATTTATGGCTAAGTTTTTATGCGCATTTCTTGTAGTATACATTGCATACCAAATCAACCTTCCTCCGCTTTTGGTCCTAAGATGATTCTTGGTGCCGTCTTGCCATATTTTCGTATCCCCAATTAGCTTACGCAATGCAATTTGTATAAGCTGCTCTCCATCAACCCTGACAGAGAGCGCCGTTTGAATATTGCTGAGCAGCCTAGTTCCCCTTATGCTAACCTGTACTGACAAGTGATTGGTGCGATATAAATTGATTGTAGCTCAGTTTACCGTCAAAGAGCACGTCAATTCTTTTCGCGCCGTGATTACTGCTTTCTGTCTGAGACAAGAATTATTTCAGTTTGTTTTTAACACTACGAATTAGTTCAGATGAATGATGACACAAATTTTGTCCGGTGCAAGGATAGTCACAAAGCGTATTTGTTTCCGGTGCACTGATGCATTGGTTCTGCTCAGACCCTAAAAGAAGTCCGATAGTAATCCTCAGGACTAGACAAAACCAGTTCTTGTAACATGACAAAGTTTCATGACAAACCAGCCATCCAACGGTATGCGCATGCTGCGCGTGCAGCTGTATAAATTACCGCCGATGCTGCCCGCTTTTCTGCAATATAAAGGCTTCTTTTTACACATATAGAGGGGGAGCAGAACATCTTCATTCAAGTGACAATCATTTGCTTGTCGCTAGCACCATCTGATTCTGAAGCGACCCTTAACGCTTCAGCTGTGCCTTTCTTATTTTTTGGCATCCACGGCACTCCAGCTCGGCGATTCCATCCAAAAACGAGATTATGCACGCGCAGTCGGCGTGCGCGTTCTCCTTAAGTGCACTGCTGACGATTCCTTCGGGTCTGTAGCCGTTAAGCAACACGTACGGGCTCCCTTGTTTACGCTTCTGGCGCAAAGCGTTTTCTGCTGCTACAAGCCACATTCACCGCGCCAAGTTCGCCCGCGTTCAAAAACAATTCTTCTTTTCTGCTTCTGCGTATTTCGTTCCGGGGTCTCTCGGCACCGTGTGCATCGCAGACAGGCACTCGCGATCACGACAGCCTCTCGCTCGAGCGGCGTGCACACTCGTCACGTCGGCGGCGCCGCATTTTTCGGCTGCTTCTCGCAGTGCGGCCTTCAGAACGCGAGCCTGGCGGCGAATCCGATTTGGATTCCCAGCCGCTCTGTTGGCCCTAATTGCATGAGTGGAGCATTTGGGACTATTCTCTCACAGCCTGCCATTTAGCGCCGCAGTAAGAAGAACACATGGACTCGTAGGTGGAACGCAAAGCGTCGGCTGACGGGAGCGGCCCCGGGATTTGCAGGAATATGACGCCACTGGCGGCAGCAGTATGTTGTTGCAGCTAACGCATATTTCTGCAAGCTCTAGAACAAGGCGAAATGTGCAGCAACGAACTGCCCCACTCAGCTAACCTATAAATAACTTATGCCGCAGTGCCACCCCGCCCCCCTTTCCCCTCTTCACGCACTTCAAAGAGAAGTAAAAGAATGAGTAAACAGAGTGAAAAAGAGGTGACTCAAAGAACTCGAATAAATATGGATTGCAGGACATGCGCCAGACATTACTCCAGTCAAACAGCAGCTTACCGATATTTCTGAAAAATATATGAGCATCGCATTCTCGTAATATACAAAGTTAAAAGTCATACGTTAGCACAAAAATTTCAAAAGAAGCTAAGAATCGCGCAAACGGCCGACAGAACAAAAAATGGCAGATGTAATGTTAAGATGCAGGAAGATGACAGCGTGGATGATAGCGAAAGGAAAGTATATAGCTGTAGGATATTCTAGCTGAGGTGAAGAGGAAGGTGTGCAATTCAGCAAGCCATGTAATACGTATTGAACCGATGGCCAATACATTACAATCTAACCCAATGGGTGCCAAGGGAAAGCAAACACAGTAGACGAATACAGAAGGTCAGATTTTCGTGTGAGATTAGAAAATTTGCGGGAACAGGACGGAGCCCGTTGACGCAAGACAGAGGTGTATCTGGAGATCTCGAGGAGGTGCCTTCGTCCTAAAGTAGACGTAACGCAGGGTGATGGTGATTGCTTCCTTACTGAAAACTTCAGTACCTAATACACACATACGCATCGGCACGTGGAGGAAATTACGGTACCCTTAATTAAAAAGAGGGCAGTGTGAAGTAGCAGAAGAAAAGTACAACAGAAAGGTACTTTCCGAACTACTGCGGAGTTTCAATATGAGAAATGTATCAGCGGACTTCAAATTATATTTCCTAATGCTCGGAGTGAATCTTCGTCAACTCGTTACCCCGCAGCTCACAGAGGACACCGGTGGTTGCTTATGATGCCGCTGTAAAATTGCCCTATTGTTCAAACAAGCTATCTGAGAAGTCAGCAAAGACACCAGCTCTGAAAGTATTAATTTGCGTAACCAAACGACCACAGTGCATTTTCTTACAGTTACAGCTTCTATAAAAGCCGTTTTTTTTTCATCTCTCTCGTCTACAACGAATTGATAATACCACACTTTATCACATACTTAAGATGGTGCCAGCCTGTACGGCAGCCAACCTCTTACCCAACTATGTTTTGGCTCCTTTTTTATTACCACTATAATGCGCAAAATTTTAGCACCCTTCCCCCTTTCTATGCAGGGCATGACATGTATGCGGTCTCTTGCACACCGACGAAAATTGATACCTTCGAGAAAGAACTTTGATCTCTGGGATGCAACTTGCACCAAATTAGTTTCATGTCAGGCTGTTTATACATATAGTTCGATGGTCTTCAAAGACAGTTCACCATTCACATGGAATCCAAATCGTAGAAGCCGGACTAGAAGGGTCTATGCGGCAAGCCAAAAACGGAGAAAAAGATTTCCTAGAGATAATCAATGATATCGCCCGTTAACACGCCACGCCTCGCACTAGTCAATGACTATACCTCACTCGTTAACTAGATTACCTTTGCATGACTGCTTCGAAAAACGCTAAATGCATTTGCTTTTAAGGCATCAGTTGTATAGACACGACTACAGAGCGAACATTCTGTCCGGATTTTGCTCCAGATAGAATCGTGAGAAGGTTCGAAATGAATATATCGTACGCTTGCGCAAAACTTCCGACTAAAACATTCGTTCGACGTTTCGGAATACTTTCTGCCAGCGAGAATGTCCTCGCGTCTGTGAAGAAAACTTAACTAACAAGAACAGCAAATGCAGCGCCATTAGTACGGCAATGTGCACACATATGCCACAACTCGCGAGCCGTTTCTAGCGGGGAACCGCGAAACGAAAAATGAGAAATGTGCCGATATGATTTGGGTTACGGCTGCCGCCGCCACAAGTTCTGAGCGGTCGCGCTCAAGCTGCAGCAATTTACACAGGCATTGTTCGCCGCACTCAAAGCGCCTCGTCGAGGCAATGTCCGCAAAAATTCAAGCGTCATGGGGAGCGCACGCGGCGCACGCAGCTAACGACTGACGACGCTCTCGCATCCTCAGTCGTTAGCTGTTTGATAGCAGCATTCATTCTAAAAGAAAGAAGAGAAAGAAAAGGTCGTTACTGGAAACGACAGGTATATTCTTCACCGCACAATCACAGCAAAACAACCTCATACGCAGCTAAGACGGTCTTGTCAGAGGTCCTAAAAATTAAATTCTGGCGTTTTACGTGCCTAAACCACAATACGATTGCGAGGCACGCCGTAATGAGGGAGTCCGGATTAATTTTGACCACCTGGGGTTTCTTTAGCTCCTTCATTACTGCTATAAACGTGCTCATTTTTGGTGCTTTTGTGTTTTAACATTTCAAGTCATAGCAGTCGCAACGTATATTGCTATACATAAATAATAGCCAGATAACTAGTGTTTTGAAGAGTTATAATTAATAAGACAATTTTTGAGAATTGTTCTGCGGAACTTCGAAGAATCACCTCAAGGAACACGAATAAAAGTAATAATTTGCAATTTTTAGTGTGCACACACATATATATATATATATAGTCAGTGTTACAAAATCTGAAATACGCAAAATATGCACCTGATTCCTAGTTCCCAACTTTTTGAAGTTGTTGGCGTCAACACTAGGCATAGTGATGATCATGCTATGTAGGAAAGCAGTGGCTTCGCAAAATAAATGTGGTAACGTCGTAGTTACTAGTGTTCGGGGATAACTTAGTTTTACCCATTGCAGCTGGCACCTGCCTTGTTTTTTTACTTCATCATTTAGGCCCGTGAAGCCATGGCTGCTACTTCAGGGAACATGCAGAAGCCGCCTTACACTTGATCATTGCGTTCGATCGACTTTTCTGCGCACGCAAGGCGGTCTAGTGTGCGTTCAACTGGCGCTACAGCATCCACGTGCTTTGTTCAATTCCTGTGCGGTGATGTACAGTAATGTGTAGTGTTGCACACTATTGCACAGTAGTGAATAATGGAGCTTGCAGAGGCGGTGTTCAAATTGCAAGACGTTAGCTAGTCAAACTTCAGTCGAAAGTCGGTCTGAAATTGTCTGCGTACTCTTGCGTGAGTAAAAACCCCACACGACGGGAAGGACTGCTCGTAATAATTTGTACATATGCTGTCGAAGCACTCATAGATAAAAGCAACCTATGGTGGGAAAAATAAAGTTGCGCTTGATATTAGTCCAACACAATTATCAAAATAACACGCACTCATGAGCATCTACCATGTTTAAGTCATCTATAAAACAGCCTATACGTGGGATCGGAAAACTGACAACCTGAGATAAGTTTCTGTATTTTCATTGGTGCTGTCACTAGAAAAACATTATGCTACCAAATTGACCAAAGCGAAAATTCTTCGCGTCTCTTTATTGAAAATGTGCTAGGAGCACAAGAGGCTAGTTTAGACGATAGATTCAGCTGAAGTTTTGTTTTTTGAGGCTTCCCAATCTGCTAAAAAGTTGTGAAACCTGACAAATAGTCAAAGTTCAGTCGTCATTTCAGACGGTGCATGATGTTGCTATAGTAGAAGAATTCCAACAGAAATGTTTACCAACGCGTAGAAAAACCTGTCGACCAAATTGATCCACTTCTATGGGCGCGTCAACGAAAGAGTTAAGGTGCACCCAACGCACGTTACGCGGGTGTTTCTGCATTACGTCCGCGCGAGAGGATTCGTTCAAAAAAGACCAGCGCCTGGAAGAAGGCGTGTGCTATATTGCAGTACGCCTCGCCGTCCCACTCGTACAATCCTTTTTCCGCTTCACTATGATTGATTGATTGATTGATTGATTGATTGATTGATTGATACCCGGGCATTTCTTTCCTTTCCGCTCCCAATGGAATACAGGCGCTACTCTCGGGGATCATATCCGCCATCATATGGCGGCCTGTAGTAACAAGCCGCCATATTGATGCCACCGCGGCGGCCTTTGTTCGCAATCGAAGGCATTAAGCTTATCTATAGCGGCAAAACGCGAAAGCGAAAACAGAGAGCGTCATCTCGCCACGAGCGAAGCGCGGATGCCTGCACGAAGTATCTCGGTCGGTTATTCCGCAACTACGTCCGTTTTTTATTTCCGGCGAGTAATGTTGCACAGCCGCTGCCTTCAGGTGACAACGAGAAAGACTAGCATCTAGGCTAGCGCGCCATGACGCTTCGGAGAGGCAGAGGGCCGCAATAACTAATCGCCCCGCGTGAACCCCGCGAGGCGAACCACGTCACCGGAGGAGGCCCTTCGATCCACAGGTGCGCAGGAACTGGGGGCGCGGTCATTTGGCTACATATAACAAAGCATGCATGGCGCGCGGTAGAACTCCCCGAAGCTGCAGTCCTTGGCAGAAGCAAAGCAGAAATAGGAGTGGATACAGGGAGGATCAGATCTCTAGGACGAAAATAGATAAATAATTAATAAAGGCAAATGAGACATTCACCCAGTCGTAGCAATTGCTACAAAGGAAACCCATACAGGTTTCTCCGAAAGGAAAGCTTCGCAGTTGACGAAAAATTCGTCCTGGTCTGGGATCCGAACCCGGGACTACCGCCTTTCCGGGGCAGCCACTCTACCATCTGAGCTAACCAGGCGGCTAGCAGATGGTAGAGCGAAGTCGAACTCATCAACAACTCTGAAGCAAAGGCAAGAGTTTGACGTAATAATTCTGCGGAAGCCCGCAAGGTGGAGGGAAGTAATTAAATAATTGCTTAGTAGGTAAGTATAAGAGAAATTAAGAGTTAGGAGTTATAAGAAGAAAATTTAAGAAGGGAAATTAAGAGTAATTAGTAAGTACTTAGGGATCAGTATTTAATTACTTCCCTCCACCTTGCGGACTTCCGCAGAACTATTACGCCAAAATAGATAAAAAAATACACAAGGTTTATACTCCTTAACAAAGCGCAGAAAGGAATTTAAGAACTTCGCTAAAACGCTGCGCTTCATATAACGGATACGGCGAAACCAAAAGATAAAGAGCGATATGATCAGCAATGTAAGAAACTATAAAACAAGCCTATCAAATTTGAGTGAATAAAGTAAGATAAACACAAAGGTTATCATTCCATTGATAATACGGCAAGCTGAAGTATGAGAAAATTTGAACCTGTCATCGGTTATGAAACTCAAGATAATTTTTTTTTTGGACAATATGCTCAATTCCATGCATTTATTTATTTTCACTGGCGAGCAACACATCGCAAGGGTGTAGAAAATGCAGTTAAAGGTCATATGACCCACAACAAACATTTTGAAGTTTATTTATTTCCTTATCATGTTAGCGATGTCTTAGCGTACCTTAGCTCGTTGCCCTCTTCCTCTTACCCTTTCTCCCTCAACCGCTGTTACCTTTGGACCCTCCAAACACACCATTAAAACAGCTGCCTGAGCCTTGTTTGTTGCTTCGCTATGTATTAGTTCGTGCGCTCAATAATAGTTCAAAGAGATGCAGAGGAGGAGGGTACACAAGGGGAGCGAGGGAAACCTCGCGCCACAGGGCTAAAGGTCAGAGGGCGCCGACAGCCGATGCTGGCACAGGCATCACGCGAGCTGTGGCGCAGGAAACAAAAGCGTCCGCACCCGATTGAACGCCATCAGAGAGAAGTTGTGGCCCTTGCTTTTCTGGACCCTTGTGGGAGTGAAGAGCGGAAAAAAGAACAAAAACGGACGAAGGAAGAAGGATTGCAAGAGAACAACACGAGCGCTGACTACAACTGAATTTATTGATCACAAAACGCACTTATATATATACACAAGGTGACATATTTATCAAACATAGCGTCAGAGACGCCAGTCACATCTTCCTTCGTCCGCTTTTTTTCTTTTTTCCGCACTTCAGTGCTTCGCGCTGCAAAAGTTTTACGCCATGGACCTAAACCAACTCGCCCAGATCGCTATTCTTATTCCTTGTGGGACACAGGTCAAAGATACTTCCAGTTTGAGCGTGAGTGAGAGTGACTAGCAATTGAGGCACGCGGAGGTGCGCATAAAGGGGACACACATAAAAAAGACAGAAAAGCTTGCTTACGCAGCACTTTCGCTACATAGCAACGGTAATCGCGATATATGAAAGAGAAATGGAGATTTATTTATAAGTAAAGGCAAATTTCATTCATTCATTCATTCATTCATTCATTCATTCATTCATTCATTCATTCATTCATTCATTCATTCATTCATTCATTCATAAATGTGAACAAAAATAACAGAAAGGACGAAAAGTGACAAGGTTTGCCTCTACCACGGGAGAGGCGTCATGTCTTAACGTCGCCTGCTGGCTCTTGTGGGTACAGGATATAAAAAGATTGCTAAGAGAAGTTAGAAGAAAAAGAACCTAACTCTTGACATGCTTCACACTGATGAATGAAAGCGAATTTACAGTGACAGGGCAGTGAAGGCAACAAATGAAGACATGTAAGACTGCGGTAACACTCCAAAAAAGCAGAAATGCAAGAACGACGAGATCTTTGCAATAGAAATCGTACTCACTGACTTAACAAACAAACAAGCCCGGTGCGTAGATCACGCAGCGACGATCGAGTATGAGGAGACAAAAACTACACTTACGCTTGCCACGTAAAAAGCTGTAAATTTCAACAAAGGTCAGCGTACACTTTTTCTCAAGCCATCCAGTCTAGCTGCTGCTAGCAAAAACGACGCCACAGGTCTCGCTTACCACGCCACGGGTCCTGCCTGCAGCATGTAACTAGGCAGCAGCAAAGCGAACAATAGGGCGATTTCGATGAAACGCAGAACGCGCGATGATAATGCACTGCCGCTACTGCGCCGCACAGCAGAGAGCAAGAGACAGCATGGGCACGTGGCGTGGGGAGAGACCGACGGAAAGGCAGGGAGGGGTTGGACTATGCTTTGTCCAGTTTGCTACCCTACGCGTGGAGAGAGAGATGGGCGTGTATACGATATTAAGATATTATGAAAGAGCTCATACCAGTTATGGGCGCTAGACAAAGTGCAGCACTTCCGCACTCTTCACGAAGAGGGTACACGGTTCTTATTTGGGAAATGCAAGATAGTAAATGGGAGAAAGCTTCTGCTAGAAGGGAGACAGCTCACCTCGTCGCACCATGTCATGGAAAAATTTTATTTGCTTCTGCCTGCGCTGTCACAAAACCATTCCGAAAATTCTAGCGGTTGAAGGCTACCTGAATCTGGCCGGCTCGGCCTGTTTCTTCCTTTCTATGTTGCGCTGTACCAGTTTCAGAATGCACTACCTGAACTACGTTTTGTATTTTTCTGCGCATTAAAAATATTTTCGGCGGGGCCCAGCCAGTGGCCTTTCGATGGGGTCATACGAGAAACACGTCCGAACCTCTCTTCAACGCGTCACTGATGCTATTACTCGAACTTGCTGAACTGTTCACAAACAAGCGAGGCGTCTCCAGTGCTATAACCATAGATAACACTCGCATTTGTAGTGTTCCACTTTGCGTTTCACAGTTATATTGTGCTCCAAAAGTGTACGTGCATACAGTTATATCCTTGCGTTCCAGTTGAACTTCGTCTAGATTCCCCTAACCCTTTCCTTCGCGCAGGGAAGCTAGCAGGAACTACCTTTCGTTAGCCACTCTGCCTTTCTGAGCGTACTTTCTCTCTCCCCCTCACTCTTTCTCGCTCTCTCGTCAAGATAAATTGAGAGTGATAGAACCGCGAGAGAATACTATGTGACACGAGCGAAACACACAATTAACCGGTTTAGCCAGATGCTGTTGCCACGGCATTGTGCACGCAACCTGAACACGCAGACTACTGCATCGATCGCCTTAGAAACGGATCACAGAAATACCGGCGGTTCCAGCAAACACTTTAAAAAAAGTTAGAGGTTGCCTGTGGCATATAGAAAAATTCTAGTTAATGACCTGCTCTACTCGAATAACCTTATGGCCCATATTGTACTTTACCAATTGTAGTCGTAGAGTTCGCAAGGCGGATCCACATGGGGCGAATTCTCACGATGACACCAGTTTCGAGGTATTAGTTCCCGACCTTTGTGGAGAAATGCATTAGCGTTCCAGTTAATTTTGTGCGTCAATGTATAAAACGACGTTTTGTTAAGAAAGTAACTGGAACGCCATTGCATTTCTCCGCAAAGTTCGGGAATTCATATCTCGAAACTGGCGCCACCCTGAGAATTCGTTTCAAGTGAATCCGCCTCGCGAACTCCACGGTTACAATTTCTAAATTGCACTATGAGCCATAAGGTGATTAGTTAACAACTGGAGAAGTTTTGTTAATAAGTGGATGATGCATTTAAATTTTTTTTGCGCAAGTAATGTCCGCCTCTTCGAGTAGAACAGCTCATGGCCTAGAATTGTGCTATCTGCCGACGCAACCTTTAAAATTTGTTGAACGTGTTTGCTCAAACACCCTGTATAGCTTCCTGCTATATTAATCTCATTCCTTTTCTTCACCGACCCCCTTTTATCAAGCAATGAAGAACGTCAAGCTCAAGTCATTTATCGCACACGTTACTGCGAACTGTGATGCAATCTCCACCGCGTCCACAGACCCGTGAGGCGCCCAAGTTCGACCACTGCGCGCTGTTTTGAGGCCCGTCGTTGCGAAAAGGCGGCCGCGGACATCGCCACCGGCCGGCTGTCCGCACTCCGAAGGCGCCGGGCGTGAACCCGCGAAAGCCGGCTTTCCTGCGACGCAGGTTTTGGCGCGAAGCACTGCTGGTTCAGCGGGCAGCGTGAGATCAGGGCGGATCTCGGCCCGGGGATCGATCTCGGGAAGACAAGGCTTCCACCGCCGAGGTCGCTGAGGCACGACAGAGGACAATCGAGCATCCGGAGGTGCCTCGAAGTCACGCCGTCTTTCTCTTTTTTCTCCCCATCGTGCTCTTGTTTTTTTTTTCTCATATACTTTCTACGCGCATTCGCGTTCCGATGCACACGCATGCGCAAGCACATTTTCTCTTCTTTCTTTCTTTCTTTCTTTTTTTCACGAGCGAGGTTGCCGTGTAAATGTCTTCGTTCTTGGACCCGGCGCGTCCAAGGCGCTGCCCTCCTGTGCACAAACCCGCATCAGTTAGGTGCACATTCTGTGCCTTGTCTGTCCAGAATTTTCGCCATCTTTTCATAAGGGTTTTCATCAGCATGCGTATACCCATTACATGCTTTCCATGGCGTATCTTAATTGAACATGAATATAACTCAAAATTATTCACCGAGAAAAACATAGCTTGAGCAGACGTTCATCCGAGCCTCGAAGTATATATTCTTCCTTGAGATGCTAAGGTCATCAGGAACTTATGTCGTGAAATAATCACTGAAGAGGAACACTAAGTCAGTTTAGACTAATAAAGTATTTTTCCAAAACAACATGTTCGGTAATTCGGCGGCAATAGGCAAATATTACGAAAGGAAATTACGGTCAATGTTCCATTTTTTCGCGCCGGAACCTCAGCGCCGTGACATCAGTGCCACGTCCGCGGGACTTGAAAGTATTTTGTGGTAATCGGGTGCGCGTTGTTCCGTAATGTTCCTAAATGTTGCGTAGTTCAGTCCTTCAATCTTTTAGAACAAGATGCGGTCTATATCTGCTGCTGAAAATCACTGGGCCCTATAAAGGACGCTGTTAAAATTCATGACACCGCGACATCCTTATGCAGTAACTTCCAGATGCCTTCGCCATCCCCGTCTGTCGTTTTCGCGTCTTGTCTGGCAAACCAACTGATTGTTTGTACTCTAAGAGTGTAATTCGATAATACAGATGAAAAAAAAGTTTTTTTTCTCCTTTAGTGTCCATTTAACGTGCAAATGCAATGCTGGAGGCGTTCGCGTGATCCTAGCATTTCGCTTCTCGCAGTAAACTATGTGCATACATGGAATGGCCACGCCCACTTTTCGTTGAAGCGCCAATACAGTAGCGACACCATGCTTTCGGTAATATCTGTGGGCTGTACCTCCCTGTGCAAAACTTTTTTTTTCTGATGCTATATATATTGTATTCCTTTCCTCGGGCACTTTGGGAGAAGCCAAAGGCAGTGAAAGATCAGAGGGGCGGAAGAAGAGTGCTTTCCGTTCCCGAGCATGCGAAATTTAAAGACGCTGGGTGGACTGGAAGATTTAATAGAGAGAAATGATGGTCCTCTGTGGAGTACGCCGCTACGGGAGAATAATGGGCGTCGCTGGAAGCTGAGCTTATCCGGTCTCGGATGAGCGGCCTTCGATTAGTCCCCGAGGAGAAGCCGTGAAGCGCTTGGCAGGTTTGGGCACGTCGCAGCATCTATACTACAGGCGAATAATTCAGGAGTGACCTAGGTGTGCGTCATCGTACCACGTGGCCCGCCCAGGGAACAGATTGGAACAATTTTCCCGAGAAGGCAAGTACGGTATCTTTAGTGAGATATAATATAATATAATATTTGGGGCTTTACGTGCCAAAACCACTTTCTGATTATGAGGCACGCCGTAGTGGAGGACTCCGGAAATTTTGACCACCTGGGGTTCTTTAACGTGCACCTAAATCTAAGCACACGGGTGTTTTCGCATTTCGCCCCCATCGAAATGCGGCCACCGTGGCCGGGATTCGATCCCGCGACCTCGTGCTCAGCAGCCAAACACCATAGCCACTGAGCAACCACGGCGGGTCGT
Source organism: Dermacentor variabilis (assembly GCF_050947875.1). Taxonomy (NCBI): domain Eukaryota; kingdom Metazoa; phylum Arthropoda; class Arachnida; order Ixodida; family Ixodidae; genus Dermacentor; species Dermacentor variabilis. Next base: position 23,473,449 of record NC_134569.1, read on the forward strand.
ATCTTTAGTGAGAGAGCAGGCACGAAAAACAAAAATGCAAATGGCCATGCTACATCCGCAGCTTTATGAGACAATTTTACTAACAAGTTTCGTGTGACGACTGACGTCACAAAATGTTCCAAAGTACATCGCCTTTGCTCATATCGCTGCGCATGTCGTCGCGTATTGCTATGACGACGATAACGAGTCGAAGACAGATGCTCTACAGGACGACCGTGAAAAAAAAAAAAAAGACTTTCAGCGTCCGAAGTATTTATTTATTTATTTATTTATTTATTTATTTATTTATTTTAATTAGTGTGAGCCCTTTCGGGTTGTGATAGGGTGAGCCAATTCACAACTCTAAGAGCAAATATACTAGCACCGTAATACAAGCAGCACAGTGCAAACTGAAAGCAAAAACGTACAAACAGCTTAAAAAAAAAACGGCAGCATAGAAACAGCTGCATAGAAACAGCATAGTATAAGTCAATGTGAAAATAAAGAACATCAAAATTAAACATTTATTTGCATAGCGATATAGTTTTATGATGTACGCGTAATAGACGTGTCCTTTCATTGGCGCCGCATCCTTTTGGCACAAGCAGCAGTACCTTAAGCTCAAGTTAATCATGTCAGAGAGCCATCAATTCTGCGGAGGCACGATTCTTGCTCCTCTTAACCTTCGTAATTATATAGGGTTATGAATAAAATGGATAAGGTCACTGGTCAACAAACAAGGTGAAACAACGACTGCGGTTGACGCCAAAGTAGCTGGCGCCGATCAACAGTGCGCGACACAAAAAGATGTCATTGTCATTGCGGCCTCAAAGCATGACTCATACCCACGGGAAGGATCGGTTGTACGCTGGCTTGCTCCCTAAACCACGGCACTCACCGACTGCGGTGGGTTCACTAAGAAGCCGGATGGTAACGGGAAGTGGAGAGACAAAAACGTGATAGAGGTAGTAAGACAAGGTATCGTTGGTACTTGTAAAATATTTTGAGCCAGGCTAATAATAGACTGATAGAGTGTGCGGAACTGGGATGGTTTGTGCATGTCGAAGGGGATTAAACAGTGAAAAAGACGGCACCCCGTAATGGAAGACGACAGGCACTACTCTGGCAAAGAACCAGTCTTTATTGCAGTTCAACTGCAATATGCAGGAAAGACCAACAGCGCAGAAAAAACATTTAAAGGAACATATATTCATGACAGACCACTTATGTTTCAAGGCTGACATACATTTGATAAGTATCGCTTTATGAGCTGTTTGATCTCCTTCAACCGACTAATGATTTAGTTGAAACAAAAAATTACGAAAAAAGAACGTATGATTTACAAAAGACAGAAATTCTAATGGTGCTAAAATGATTTCGAATACGGCCGGCAATATTGTGAAATATCCAAATAATATTTCAGTATCAGTAAATGAACATGGTATTCCACTCGCGTTACACATACATATTCAAATGGGCATGCAGACGTTTCTGTGGCTCAAGCCCCGTACAAAGGCCCCAGAGAACAGAAGAGGGAGCTTTAGTTGCGCGCCCGCCAGCATCCACGTACGCCGCGCGAGAGAACGTGTCTCTGTTAGCGAATCGGGCAGCCACGAGGCAGTTGGCAGGACGCGAGTGTCGAGGCATGGATCGCTCACTAGCACGCGCGGAAGCCGGTTGAATGTTGCTCAGCGTCGCCATACGTCAGCTTCAGAAACTGCTGTAGCCAACTCACGCGCCTTTTTCGTTGAGAGAAATGTTCAAAAATGTGCTCTTGTGGGCAAACGAGAACACGCGGTGGCGTCTGTTGAGGGCTGTTGCGGACGCCCAACTAAAACCGCCTTATATTTTGAGAGTAGCCACACAGAAAAAAAAAAAAAGGATATTGTGCTGCTACCCTTCTGCGGCTGCCTTCTTTAAAAAAGTTGCCGCGTAATACGCAGCGATTTTAAATTTGTCGCTTTTTCGTTGTCACAAGTAGCCACCAAAATGACGCAAACATTACGGGATGATACGCCGTTCTTCAAATATTCAAACACAATATCGCGTACCTCAATTACAGTACGTGCGCTCGTTATAATTGTTAAAATCTATGAGTCAAGCGCGCACGAAACTGGCATCTCTCAGTTTACAAGTAGCACAAGTAAGCACAATTATACGCATCGCATTTAGTTAGCATTCAATTACCCGCTTCACTAAAGCATCGCTTTTCATAGATTTCAATTTGGTCGTTGGATCCACATAATTTATTTTTGTTCTATGGAGAAGTGAGAGCAAAAATAGAAGGCGATCTTTCTGAGCTTAGCGTGAGCAAGTAAATAAGCGAGACTCAACGCCCCCTTTCCTGCGCCTCTCTAAAGCGTCACCAGCCTTGTTAGAATGTTTTCCCGCGGCACGCGCTCTTACCCATAGAAACTCGGCGCTCTAAATCCGCGGAACTACTACTTTATCTCGTTTTTTACGTTTTATCGTGTGTTCCGCGTACACCTACCTGAACTGAGATCTCCGTAAGGCTTGTCCCAAGCCCGGTCGCGGCCCACCCGCACGACGCGTGGAAAATCCACGGCTGTACGTCGGTGGAGCCAATCTTTGGAGCTTCTTCAAATTGATGAGCTTCAGTTTTAAGTCTGGCGCAAAGCCGCGCTCCTAATCCAACACGGACGAATTCTTGTTTTCAGCGTCACTGGCTTCCACGCGCACAAGCCGCCTTCAGCACGAGGTATACACTGCCGCAACCAACTCCTATTCGACCATACCGCAATAGGCTTTAAATCCACGTTGCGCTGGGCCGGTACAGTAGCCTAAAGTAGCCTTTGTAAGGTTTACCGGCGACACACCCCGTCCTCCAAATATAGCCAAATAGCACCGCAAGAAGCCAGAGCTAGCTCCCGCTAATGAGGAGCGCACGAGACCGGTTTCCAAGGTTCTCTAATGGCAGGCACATTCGCTGACATTCTGCTCGATCTATTTTCTTCGGCAAACACAAACGCAACAGCCAAATCACAATCTGTTATTATGCACAAACAGCAGGTTTCTGCATTTGAAACTGAACTGGCTGACTGTAGCTGCAGCTTCAGAGGTGCTGCGTGATTTTAAGGGTTCGTATGCTGTCACTTCACGTCGGCTTAATTGCGACGTGTAGAACACGTATTCAGCGAACGAGGGTGCGACGCCTCTGCGGTTGCGACCGCGATTGATCTACAGGGACAAGGCGCATAAGCGAACCCTGTGCTCAACGCTTGTTGGGAAAAAATGGCAGTTGGGGAAAAGAAAAGAAATATGTAAATAATTTCACCTCACAAGAGGTTTTATTCCCCGCTGTGTTTAAGTAAGTCAGCTTAATGCAATGCTTAGCTGGAACTTTAAATCATAACGTTATGCAACAAGGCTTACGACACAACTTTGTAATCATACGATTAGGGGAATTCCCGATGCCCCACTATTTCATAATTACAACCAGCGTGCTAATGCCTATAAAAACAAAAAGAAAAGGAAAAGAAAAACAATGATTTCGCAAACTGCCGTACCGCAGTTGAAAACGTGTTACTTGTACCAGTCGATGCCACAGCCTTTTTTTTCAAGTTTATTTGTACTAGTGGGCCTCTTACTAAGTTTGCGTCCCATATCCAAAGAGAAATTCCTGCCTCGTATCGAAGTATCGAAGCTAAGCAAATATTTGCACATGAAAAAAAATAATAATTGTGCGCAGCTTCGCTTATGAAAGTCTTCTAATCGTTAAAAGCTACTTCGCTGTTTAGGTACACGTGAGACTGCACTGAGATTTCATTCACTGAACTAAACTGCGCGTAATGGCTGCTACATTATACTTTTAGCATCAAGATAATATGAAGTGACAGTTCATGTATTTTCTGATTTACCGAAGCATATATCTCAAGGTGAAGAATGGCACGCCGCAAAATACACAGACATGAAGGAAGGGAGGATTGCCGAAGCCGTATAACGGCACGAAGCTTATGCATGCGCTTGACCTTTTTCTCATTTATCGCACCTTTATCATCATGATGCTCTATGTGTTCTTTCTCTCGCCATTAAAGGCTTTGCTGGGTGTCTCGCGACCCCGTCTGTTCCGGCGGCGCTACCTATAAGAGGTCGGCATTCCACAACACACGGTGCCGAAACCCGGGAACGAACCAGGGACCACTACACTCATTTCTCGACGAGAACGGGCTTCTACGAGTCAGAGGAAGGGCACAAGACCTCATAGACAGCCGGGACGCGAAGCATCCATCTACGTCGACATCGTTTCACCGAGCTGGTATTTGCGGATGCCCATCGTCGAGTCATGCACGGAGGAGTAACGGAGATGATACGCAACGTACGCGAGCTGTTCGGGTCCCAAGAGCACGACAAGCGACTAAGAAAGCAATTTACCGATGCCTGCTATGAGTCCGTTTTCGCACGAAACACATTGTGACGCCGCACCCGCCGCTTCCAGCATTCCGTACCAAAAGGACGAAACCTTCCGACACTACAGGTCTTGATCTTGCCGGACCATTGTATGCGAAGTCATCTGACAGCTCTGATAGGAAAATATACGTCGTACTTTTCACATGTAACTTTCACATGCAAGAAGCGGACTCAAAAGTATCATTTACTCACACAATGTCTTAACATTTAAGAAAACTACACGGGAGCTACAAAAAAATATGGGAAGTGCTAGGACAAGACGACTTCCAGGCTTACATTTCGCACCAAAGAATTCAGTGAAAGTTCATTGTCTAAACGGTCCCATAGTGGGAAGGCTGGTAAAAGCGGTTGGTCGGAACCGTAATAATGGCACTCCGCAAAGGTTTAGGTCGAAGCTGTCTGTGTAGAGAATAACTTCCAACCACTATGACTGAGACTGAAGCGGTGCTCAATTCACAGCCACTAACGTATTGTAATACTCAGGCAGGCGAGCCTGTAGCCCTCACGCCAGCGCATTTCTTAGTGGGCCAGCAACTTACGACATCATAAATCTGGAAGTAAAAATTCACCCCTAAACTATCGCCCGATTTCACTAACTAGTATCCCGTGTAAAATCCTCGAACATGTTCTTTACACGAACATTGTTAATTTCCTTGATGCCAACTCGTTCTTTTCGAAGGCTCAACATGGTTTCCGCTGATCTCTTTCCTGCGAAACACAGTTAGCTTCCTTTACACACAAGCTACATACAATTCTTGATCATCGCTCTATAGCTGACTGTGTCTTCCTAGATTTCGCAAAAGCCTTTGAAAAAGTTTGCCACAGTTTACTTCTCTTTAAATTAAGCAAATTGAACATTGATAGGAAACTTCTCTCCTGGATCGAATACTTTCTAACCGGACGCTCACAATTCGTGTCTGCTAACTCTTATAATTCCCCGGTGAAGCCAGTTCATTCTGGCGTGCCCCAAGGCTCAGTGCTCGGCCCTCTCCTGTTTCTCATTTATATTAATGACTTGCCGCAATGCGTGACCTCTAACATTCACTTATTCGCCGACGATTGCGTAGTCTTCCGAGAAATTATTGACCAAAATGATGTTACGATCCTTCAAAACGATATCAACTGTATATCTAACTGGTGTAAAGTCTGGCTGATGGAACTCAACACTACAAAATGTAAGGTATTACGCATCTCCCGTACAACTTCTTGCCCCATTTCCTACTTGCTCGAGAATTCCGCTCTCGAATCCGTAACATCCTATTGCTACTTGGGTGTGCACATAACTTCCTCTCTTTCCTGGTCTCTTCATATTAGCAAAATAATTAGCAATGCAAACCGCTCGTTAGGTTACCTCCGGCGCAATTTTTCATCTGCTCCTGTTTCTTTAAAACTCCTCCTTTACAAATCTTTAGTGCGAAGTAAACTCGAATATGCCTCTTCAATCTGGGACCCCAGCACTGCTATATTAACCTCTGCCCTCGAGCTTGTCCAAAATAACTCTGTCCGCTTCATTCTAGGAAACTACAGTCGTACTGCCAGTATCACTTTAATGAAAGAGTCCCTACAGCTTGCGTCACTCGCCTGCCGCCGCAAGTTTTCCCGCCTATGTCTCTTCCACAAGATATACTACAGTCCCGCCCTACGCAACGACCTTATTCTTCGTCCATCATACATTTCCCCTCGTTTCGACCATGCACAAAAGGTGGGAATAATGTCGTGCTTAACTCAAACATGTTATCAATCATTTGTACCCCGCACCTCACAGGACTGGAACCACCTTCCTGGAGCAGTCACGTCCACTGTTCGATATTTCCAGTTTCATAATGTTTTAAACACAAGTGTATTGCAATGTAACTAACCAACTATGTAATTGTATTTGTTATCGTTCATTTGCTTGAATTTTTGTTGCTTCACGTTTCAGCTAACATTGTATTAGCAGAAGAAAAACCTGTATAGTGTCTTTTTTTATGTTCCACTCCCCTCTGTAATGCCTCTGGCCCTGAGGGTAATACTAATAAATAAATAAATAAATCAATCACCAGAAGGAAAGACACTGTCAGACCGAGTAACCAGCCACGATGGTGATGAATATCAGCAGCGCTTCCACCATCTATAAAAAATAACGAATCACTTCTGGAAGCAATAGAAACTTGAATATTTACTCATTCTACCATCGAATCATAGCTCACCCACGCATCACTCAAGATTTTTAAAGGTCGACGACATCGTAATAGTCGACATTCCTAACACGTCCAAATTATTCTGGCCACTAGCGCGGGTCGCAGAGGTGTACCCAGGCGCCGACGGATTTGTGCGCGCCTGTTTAATCCGATTACACAAGGCAAAGCCTTCAGGAGGCCAGTGAAGAAGCTACATCTTGAACAAGATGTTTCCACATTTGAGGCCCTGGAGGATGTCGGAGATTAGCAGAAGACGACGAAAAAGAATGGATCGTGGGCTGCTGCCTCCGCGGCTGGCTCCGAGAAGTGCGCGCACCTTTATCATCATCATGTTACCTTTTGTGTGCCTTCTTTCGTCGTCAAAGGCTTTGGGGCGCCTGGCGGCTTCGTCTATTCGGGCGGCGCTACCTATAAGGGGTCGGCGTTCCGCGACTAGATGTAGTCAGTACGTACTTACGTGTACAATTTTAGCCAACCCCCAAAATGAATGCGCCACTGCGGGAGAAAGCCTCAAATTTATTTATATACATGTCTTACTTCACTGCGCGCAACCTCTCCTGAATACTCGTTTCTCGACAAACATCACAGATCACCTCTGTCCTCGTGACGCAGACAGCTAACTGCCGCAAGCGACGAGGCTTATCGTAATAATTGTGGCACGACCCACCTGACGATAACTGTCGACGGTAATGCGTTAGCGTTGAATCAATATACCGATACAACGTACTGCCACCGTCGAAACAAGTTATGTATGAGGCGTGTACTGCAGCGGGACTCCACTTTCGCGCTTCCCTAAGAATACTCGGCGCCATCTAGCGCCGCCGCCGCGAAGCCTGCGCTGTTTGGATCCCACCGATGGCATCGGTTGTTGGGAACTCGGCGCTGACGCCCGTGGTTGTACCTGGGTCGCAAGCCCCAAGGGTAGCGTTGGCCTGGCGGCCTGGGGTACAACTGGAAGCATCCGAAGGTCCCGGCAAAGCATGAGTCGACTGGTAACAACAAAACAACTTGTTTATTTTAACATCGCAAAGAGTTGGCGGTCAGGTTGACCGAAGTAGAGAGACGGGAGAGCACTTTACTCAACAGAAGAAATCGGAGCCCTCGTTTTGGCGTCCGGGGGCAGCTGTTTTTATACTCTCGCGGTTGAGGGCAAGAAGGAACCCCTCAATAGACGAGCACGTGAATGTACAATGGGCTAATGGTGACGCACACTGTCGTAGCGCTGCCGGTCGGGCACAATGACTGGAATGAGAGGGTGATCCCTGCTGTCGCATCGCCTGGTTCAGGCACAATGGCACATACACTCACACACGCACATGAAGACACGTGGCATCGGAACATGCCTGGAAACGCCTGGCGGGGAGCGTTGCGGCGACGCCGCACGGGCCAAAATGTCTGCCGCCCCGCCGCAGTCGCGCCGGCAAAACCGCGTGTCGCAGGCGAAACGCAACAGACCGCCCCGCCGGGGGAAGGAGATCCCGATGGACAGGGGACTGCATCCGCTGTCCGGAGGGATGTCGCTCGATGATGCTCATAACCGAAGTCGGGCGTCCCTCGACGTTTCTTGAGCGCAGCGCACAGAGAAGGCCTCGTTCTCTCGTTCAGGTTCGCACGGGACACTGCAAAGTGACTTCGGGAGAGTTCACATTTTTGCTCTCGTTCCCGGCAAGCGTTAGAACTATGCTGAAACTCAACCGCTCAGTCAGCAAGCACGGCACAACCCTCACTAAGCCCTGCCAGGCTCTTTCCCCTTTTTATACCACTGCCTAGTTCCTTACAGTAGTCTAGCATCACTCAGAACGCGTCCACAAATTGAAAAATTGCACTAGAAAGCATATCATCACTTTGAAACACTAAACAAAAGCAATATGTTAAAAAAAATCCTGCCTCAGGAAGAAAAACATCAGTAACAAACAATTTTTAGGCTGATTCCTACGTTAGGGGCTTCGACTTAAGCCATCGGCGTTACCGTTGAGACTCCCCTTTTTGTAACGCACCTCAAAGGAATATTGTTGTAAAGCGAGGCTCCAGCGCAGGAGGCGGCCATTTTTGGGAGAGATGGTCTGCAGCCATTGGAGAGGGCAGTGATCCGTCTCAATGATAAACCTCGAGCCGGCTAGATAGCATGACAATTTCTGAACGGCCCACACGAGACATGCACACTCTTTCTCGGTGGCGCTATACGCCTGCTCACGACTGGTCAGCTTACGACTAGCATACAGGACGGGGTGTTCTACTTCTCCCTTTTCCCGTTGGCACAGTACAACGCCCATGCCTCGCTCACTAGCATCGCACTGAACAATGAACCCTTTTGTATAGTCTGGCGATCGTAGCACAGGCTGGTTTGTTAGGGCACTCTTTAGGGCGCTAAAAGCTCTTTCCTTTGTCTCGTCCCAGACGACTGTTTGAGGCTCTGTTTTTCTTAGAGCATCCGTCAGGGGAGCCGCGATATCAGAGTACCTGGGGATGTACCTCTGATAGTAGCCGGCGACACCTAAGAACGACCGAATATCGGTCTTTGTGCGCGGTTGCGGAAAGTCTCGCACAGCGGCCACTTTTATTTCAGAGGGGCGGCGACGACCCTGACCAATCACGTGACCGAGGTAGACAACCTCGGCCTGTGCTAACTGGCACTTAGGAGCCTTTACTGTCAAGCCCGCTTCGCGCAGGCCGGTTAGCACTGCCCGCAAGTGTGTCATATGCTCAGACCAGGATGCGGAGAATATCGCTACGTCGTCTAGATACGGTAAAGCGAATTCTTGCTGTCCCCGCAACACTTTATCCATGAGGCTTGAAAAACAGTATGGCGCGTTCTTCAAACCAAAACTCAACACTTTAGGACGGAATGTTCCTATTGGTGAAATGAACGCCGCATACCTACTAGCCTCTTCTGTAAGTGGAACCTGCCAATAACCCCTGACAAGATCTAGGGTGGAAATAAACTGAGCGCTACTAACTTTCTCAAGGCGCTCCTCGATGTTAGGGATCGGATAAATTTGATCCTTAGTGATGGAATTAAGCCTGCGGTAGTCGACGCAAGGACGAGGTTCCTTGCCCGGTACCTCAACTAAAATCAAAGGGGAGGTATAATCACTCTCACCTGCCTCAATAACACCGAGCTGTAGCATTTTCTTTACCTCCGCCTCCATAATATCGCTCTGGCGGGGTGACACCCGATACGCCTTGGATCGTACTGGCTCTGGGGAGGTAAGTTCTATATCATGAGTAAGTACAGAAGTCCTACCAGGCCTCTCAGAGAACAGACCTTGAAACTCTTGTAATAGCTGGTGTAGTTCGGTTTTCTGCTCGGGCGACAGCGGTGCTTTACTGATAAGGTCACTAATGACTTGACCGGTGTCTTCCCTGTTCGTCACTGAGCCTAGTCCCGGAAGCTCGACCGGAAGCTCTTCAGGAACGTTTACCATCATGCACACCACTGCTTCCCTTTGTCTATAAGGTTTGAGCAGATTACAGTGGTAAACTTGCTGTGCTTTCCGCTTTCCTGGCAGACTTACCACGTAGTTAACGTCCGACAGTTTCTGAACAATTCGTGCTGGGCCCTCCCACTGCACGTCTAGTTTGTTGTTTAGCGATGTGCGCAATATCATGACCTCATCGCCCACCTCAAAACGACGGGCCCTGGCTGTCCGATCATAATAAACCTTGGCCCTCTGCTGGGCCTTTGTCATTGCTTCACCTGACAACTCCTGTGCCCTTCTTAAGCGTTTGAGGAGCTTAAGTACGTACTCCACCACGACTGGGTCGTCGCCCCTACCTTCCCACGATTCTCGAAGCATGCGAAGCGGAGATCGAAGCGAGCGACCGTACACCAGTTCAGCTGGCGAAAACCCCGTAGCCGCATGCGGCGCGGTCCTTAAAGCAAACATCACCCCAGGCAGACACAGCTCCCAGTCAGTTCGATGTTCAAAACACAACGCTCTCAACACGCGCTTCATGACGGAGTGGAGCTTCTCAACGGAATTCGACTGTGGGTGGTACACTGAGCTGTGTAGCAGCTTTACCCCACACCTTTCGAGAAAAGTTGTCGTCAAAGCGCTAGTAAACACTGTGCCCTGATCTGATTGGATTTCCGCAGGAAAACCAACTCGCGCAAATATGGACAGTAGTGCATTAACTATCTCAACTGAGCTGAGTTCTTTAAGCGGCACTGCTTCAGGGAACTTTGTCGCTGGGCAGATCACAGTCAAAATGTGTCTGTACCCCGTGGCTGTTACCGGCAGAGGTCCCACTGTATCAATAACGAGCCGTCTAAAAGGCTCCGTTATGATAGGTACCAATTTCAACGGCGCCCTTGATTTGTCCCCTGGTTTGCCCACCCGCTGACAAGTGTCACATGTCCTCACGAAATGGTCTGCGTCCCGAAAACACCCTGGCCAATAGTACTCTTGCAAGAGACGGTCCTTAGTTTTCTTAACTCCTAGGTGTCCGGACCACGAACCCCCGTGTGACAAGCGCAACAGATCCTGACGATAGCATTGAGGCACGATCAGCTGATCGAACTCCACTCCTCGGCGGTCTAGATACTTCCGGTACAGGACTCCACCTCTTTCCACAAAACGCGCAGTTTTCCTGGCGATACCTTCTTTGACATTGCAGCGCACGTTTTCCAGGCTGCCATCCTTTTTTTGCTCGGCTATCAAAGCCGACCGGCTGACTTTTAGCAACCTATTAAGTCCGTCTGACGTAGGCGCGATGAGCAAATCAGTAGATAGCTCTTCTAACTTTCCCGTTTCGGGCGTTTCCTCTCCAGTATCTGGCGCCTTTAACGTTACAGACTCAAGTTTATTCAGTTCGGGCGTGCTCTGAATATCAGCTTGCTGCGCCTCTGACCCTTTTTCGTTGTTTGATAACGTCGGCCCCGCAACTACCGCCTTTGCAGCGAGCTCCCGAACCTTCGATCTGGTTAAGGCCTGAACACTAGCTTCACCAAACAAAAGCCCCTTCTCGCGCAGGAGGTGATCGGACCTGTTTGAAAATAGGTACGGGTACTGGGGTGGCAGCATAGATGACACTGCCGCCTCTGTCTCAAGCGCTCCGAAAGGTCCTTCAATAAGCACCTTTGCTACTGGCAGACACACGCTATGAGCTTCCACGGCTTGCTTGATCCATGCGCACTCGCCCGTGAACATATCGGGTTCTACGTAGGAGGGGTGAACTACATCCATCGTAGCTGCGGAATCGCGAAGCACTCGGCACTCTTTCCCGTTCACGAGGAGGTCTCGCATGTAAGGCTCGAGAAGCTTCATGTTCTCGTCAGTGCTGCCTATTGAAAAAAACACAACTTTTGGTGTTGTTTCCGGACACTGCGCCGAAAAGTGACCCGGCTTCTGGCACGTATAACACAAGCGCGCTTTCCTCATCTCGAACCGCTTTCTGCGTTTGGCTGCCGCCGTCTCTTTACGTTTGGTCGGACTGCTTTCACTCGCATCCTCACTACGCGTGTCCCCCTTTAATCTCATGGGTGTGAACTTCGGCCTCTCAAACTTCGAGCCAAATTCACCCTTTTGACCGTCCTTAGCTCCGCGAGCCCGACGCGTCACAAACTCCTCGGCTAGCTCAGCGGCTTTAGCCACCGTACAAACGTCTGGCCTATCCAAGACCCAGTACCGCACGTTCTCCGGTAACCGACTATAAAACTGTTCTAGCCCGAAACACTGCAGAACTTTATCGTGGTCACCAAACGCTTTCTCTTCTTTGAGCCACTCCTGCATGTTTGACATAAGCTTGTACGCAAACTCTGTGTATGACTCACTTCTGCTTTTCTCATTTTCCCGAAACTTCCGACGGAACGCCTCCGCAGACAGCCGGTACTTTTTTAGAAGACTCGATTTCACTGTGTCGAAATCCTCTGCCTCCTCTCTATCCAAGCGAGCGACTACGTCGGCCGCCTCGCCGGGTAACAAAGTGAGCAAGCGCTGTGGCCACGTTTCCCGAGAGAACCCCTGCTTCTCGCACGTTCGCTCAAAGTTAACCAGGAACAAACCAATGTCCTCTCCAAGCTTAAACGGCCGCATCAGGTCAGTCATTTTGAACAATACTCGTTCTCCTGCACCGTGTGCCTGACTTCCATTACGAGCGCGTTCCATCTCTATCTCGAGACGCTTCATTTCCAAAGCGTGTTGACGGTCACGCTCTTCTTTTTTCTCTTGTTGCTCTCGCTCTTTCTGTTCTTTAAGTTCGCTCTCCTGTCTTTTTGCAGTCTCCCTCTCCTCAATGGTCTCAAGGCATTCCGACAGCTCGTCATCCTCAGCTTCTAACTCAAGAATAGCCTTTAGCAGTTCTGGTTTTCTGAGTTTGTCTGAGACATCCAGACCCAACTCTCTTGCAAGCTCCAACAATTTCGGTTTGCGCAACGACTTCAAATCCATGGCTGCTCTGAATGCTGCTTTCTCTACTGCCTAATATTGTCTTGCCGCAAACTAACCCGGCAGCAACGACAACCACAATTACCAGCTCTGTTTCTGACACTAACAAAAGCCTGGCAAAGCTCAGAAGAAGAAAGTCCCGCACTCACCAAACCTCGCAGGCAGGAATTCCGCGCAGTCGTTCCGCTGCAGGCAACCAGTCATCACACAGGGCTCGTTGCACTGCTCCCGGATCGTCGTTGAGCTGCTCAGCATACAGTCAACTGCATCTCTTCGCTGCTGGCCTCCGTTGTCGCGATCTCACCGCTGGCAGACAGTTGTTTGAAGTCGGAGGCGATCTCACCGCTGCCAACCAGATGTTTGGATCCCACCGATGGCATCGGTTGTTGGGAACTCGGCGCTGACGCCCGTGGTTGTACCTGGGTCGCAAGCCCCAAGGGTAGCGTTGGCCTGGCGGCCTGGGGTACAACTGGAAGCATCCGAAGGTCCCGGCAAAGCATGAGTCGACTGGTAACAACAAAACAACTTGTTTATTTTAACATCGCAAAGAGTTGGCGGTCAGGTTGACCGAAGTAGAGAGACGGGAGAGCACTTTACTCAACAGAAGAAATCGGAGCCCTCGTTTTGGCGTCCGGGGGCAGCTGTTTTTATACTCTCGCGGTTGAGGGCAAGAAGGAACCCCTCAATAGACGAGCACGTGAATGTACAATGGGCTAATGGTGACGCACACTGTCGTAGCGCTGCCGGTCGGGCACAATGACTGGAATGAGAGGGTGATCCCTGCTGTCGCATCGCCTGGTTCGGGCACAATGACTGGAATGAGAGGGTGATCCCTGCTGTCGCATCGCCTGGTTCAGGCACAATGGCACATACACTCACACACGCACATGAAGACACGTGGCATCGGAACATGCCTGGAAACGCCTGGCGGGGAGCGTTGCGGCGACGCCGCACGGGCCAAAATGTCTGCCGCCCCGCCGCAGTCGCGCCGGCAAAACCGCGTGTCGCAGGCGAAACGCAACAGCGCGTGGCCGCCGAAATACATCGCTCGGCGGTTCGTGCCAACGCCCAGAAACGTGCCATGTGGCAACCGGGCTCCTCTCTCGCGCGTATTTTCAGGACGCGCAGCGCCATCTAGTGGCACAGCCGCGAAGTCTGCGCATGGCATCCGAGACGAGAAGCGTGACGCGCCTGTGCCTGCAAACGCCGAGAATTGTTCCCTCGCTTGCGACACACTCAGTGGCACATACTCGGTAACCCAAGTTGGCGACAGGTTCATTGAAGGCACATACCTAGTACATTCATGGCGCTGCTCGCTAAGGCGTTGGCGTGAAGGCCGTTCATTGTAAAACGGCACATACCCAGTGCATTCATGGCGCAGATCACTAAAGCGTCGGGTTGCTGTTCCTAAGGAACCTTTGTGACGTGTGTTTGATTACTCTCAACATCGGAGAAATTTAAAGGACCTTTCTGGTCGATCTGTTAGCACAGCGCAAAAGACGAGGACTGAAGGAAGAACACAACACAGGAACATAACACAGCGCCTGTGTAGTGTTCTTCCTTCAGTCCTCGTCTTTCGCGCTGTGAAAACATCTAGATATTGAATCACCAACTCACCCAAGCTTCCAACTTATCTTTCTGGTCATTTGCACACATCCTCAGTGGTACTTACCTAGTTACTTAAGTTGGCGTCAAAGACGTTCATTGAAGAGCGGCCCACACCTACTGGTACAAACCCACAACCAAAATTCGCATCAGAGATGTTCATTGGAGGATAGCTCAGACCGAGTGGCACATACCCAGTCCCCCAAGTCGACGTATAACAGTTCCTTCGAACAGCGGTACCAGTATCCAGTGACCTACGTCGGCGTGAAAGAAGTTTGTTGAAGAGCGGCACGTACGTACACATTACCACATGCTCAGTGACACAAGTTGGGCCCGATAACTGGTTTTCAACCCTGCTGCCTCAGCACAGCAGCCCAATGTGCTACCCATTCCACCAGTGACTACTCAGTTATCCAGGCAGGCGGGAAAACGGTTAGATATACGAGATCTGTTAGAAAAGTATCCAACCTTTGGCCGAAGAAAAAAAAAGTGGCATAACTGGAGCGTTGGAAATCTAATCACCCTCAAAGTAGTCTCCTTGGGACTCCACACACACTTCTCCCAGCGGTGCTGCCATTGTTAAAAGCATTCCGAGAAGGCCTCTTTCGGAATGGAGTTCAGCTCAGCTGTCGTTGCAGCCATAATGTCCTCCCTTGTCTGAAATCGCGCTCCTTTCAATGACCTCTTGATTTGGGGAAACAGCCAGAAGTCGCAGGGGGCCATATCAGGGAACTAAGGAGCCTGCTGAACGACAGGAGTCTGGTTTTTCGCCAAAAAAGTCTGAATCAAGTGCGACGAATGTGCAGGAGCATTGTCGTGATGGATGCGCCAATTTCCTATTGACCACAACTCCGGTCTCCTGCACCGCACAACATCACGTAGGCGACGGAGGACATCCCTAGTACTCTTTGGTGATTGTTTAACCCTGTGGTGCGTCCTCGTGGTGTACCACACCGCGGGAATCAAAGAAATCAGTCAGCATCACTTTGACGTACTGCGCACTTGGCGGGCCTTCTTTGGTCTTGGTGACGTGGAATGCTTCCACTGTGACGACTGAGATTTGGTATCCGGGTCGTACCCGTACGCCCAAGACTCGTCTCCAGTGATTATGGTGTTCATGAAGTCGGGGTCACTGTTTGTAGAATCCAGCATGTCCTGTGAGACTTCAAAACGAAGTTGCTTTTGCTCCACCGTGAGCAGCTTCGGCAAGAATTTCACCGCAACTCTCTTCATGGCCAAATCTTCGGTCATAATGGAATGTGAAAAGAAAGTGCTGACGCCCACCTCTTCCACAATTTCTCGGATAGTCACACGACGGTCTCGCATCACCACAGCGTTCACTTCGGCAATGGCCCGGTCATTTCGGGATGTTGATGGGCGACCGGATGGTGTTCGCTCTCCACCGATGTGCGGGCGTCTTTAAACAGGTTGCACCCCTCCTTAATCTGTGTGCTGCGCATATCATCGTCACCGAAAGCTGTATGAATATTCCGAGTGGTTTCGACTTGGCTGTCGCCCAGTTTCTGGCAAAATTTGATGCAGTAGCGCTGCTCCAGTCGCTCCGCCATTTTCCTTGCAATAAAAAAATCTACGAGAGCACTGCTCACTACCTCACTGAAACGCTGCGACCCAGCCACTGACGCTATCGGCAGGCGGGAAAAAATTCGCGCATGCGCACGAAGGTTCAATGTCGCCTGATGAAAGCGCGCTTGTTTCATATCCATCAGGTGTTCGCAAAAAAAAAAAAAAAAGGTCGAATACTTCTCTAACATACCTCGTATGTTAGAGAAGTATTAGAGAGATAGCATTAGAGAGATAGCCCCCGCAAAGTCTCTGAAGTACCCTAAGGGTTCCAACACATTAAAAGATAAAGAGGAAACAATATGAAAGAGCTTAGGCTTGCCGGAAACGCAGCCGAACTAAGAATTGACTTCTCCAAAAATTCCTGCCTGTTACAATCCACCGCAGTATGCACGTTCGGGCAGTATAGGCTGCGCGCGCGAGCTCAGTTTGGACAGCGACGCGGTCTGGCAAGCACACACCCATCCACTTCGGCAGAGTACCGCAATCTATTCTCTGGGCACAAAGGAAGGATCCGAGGTCATTTCGCTCGTGGAAAGCTTGCTATAGAGCTGGCTGTCGCGCGGACTTAATTCGGTTCGCTCATTGAGCTGAGAAAGGAAAATGATAAAAGTGGGATCCGGTCTTCAGACAGGCTGCTGGATATATACGAGATGCGCCATTGATTAGTTGTATAATTAAACGGGCATCCATCTTTTTCTTCTGGTGATTTGCGAGCCATATCTTGCGCAAGGGCATGCTTTCATAGGCCATCGATCGAATTTCAGCCTCCGGTACAGCCAATAAGGGCGGCTATCTCGGAATGTGAAGCCTCGTCACTTCGATAACGCTTCAGCGATCGCAGAACAATGAGAGAGATGAGCCGCTCGTTCTTTCGGTCGGAAGGCGTTCTTTTTAAACATTTCTTTAGACCAACTCGCGCAGAGTGAGCGAACGGGAGGGAAGTAAAATAGGTCATCTCTCTGAGATGACGGGATAAGCACGGGGCCCAAGCAGCTGGAGCGAATGCTCTGAGGGCACTGATCTATGATGTGACGTCGTTAACGTTGCAAACTGCCGCGTATGAAATTTTAGTGAAGTCACGCGGCAAGAGTTGACACATGAGACACGGAGAAAAGAACATTTAATGCGCATGACGAGGCCTCCCTCCAGGAAAGAAAATTTTTTTTTTCCTTTTCCGATTCGCTCTCCGCCGACAACCTGTATTTTTCGTGGTCTTGGCCAATAGGCTAAAGTCACATTGCTGTTGGGTGATATTTGTCCTAACGTCACGAATTTTGTATTTCTAATTTATGAAGACTCATTCAATCATTCATTCATTATTTAGAAAACGCAGATCAAGATTGATGAGCCGGCCTGCCAATGTTCCGATGAAAAGAGGCAGAAGAAAAATGAAAAATAGGAAAGAGAAAAGAAGGAAAAAGAAAGTAAAAGAATAGAGGATAGTCCGAAAGTGCAGTTGACGTTCGTTGTAACGACTTGAATGCAGTACATGAAAAAAATCTAGGAACACGCTGAGCACTTCACCAGAAGCTAGATGTGACCCAATTACAGTGATGCAACTGTGCGGCCAGGGAAAGCAATTGCGTGGACTCATTTATCTAAAACGAGCGTTTGCTGCACACGTAAGGACGCACAATCGTTAGAAATTGCAACGTGCATGCGTCAATATGAACTTGCAGCGGCACGACTATCGCCTCCAAAGCAGAAGAAAAAGATGGGCTCACGTGCAGGCAGCGCGAGAATATAGAACACGCTAGCGCGCTCGACCTCAGCTCCCGAGATCCCGTTGCCCCACGGCTGGCCGGCCTAAATAAACTGTGGCCACGACGGCTTCCTCTTCCCGCCGCCTCCCACAAATTGGTGACGCGGACGACCGAGCCAACCCAGCATTCACACAAACTAGAACACTTTTCCTTATGTATCATCGTGCATTATATTTGCATTATTTGTTTTCTGACAGAGGAATACAGGAATGGAAAAGCAGTGATATTAACGATGGCCACTCCCAGTTGGCAGCCGTATAGGCCGTGTTCAGCAGCCGACTTCCCAGCGATTTGATACTACGCAGTACCTGACGTCGGAGGTGTCCCGTTTTATTCTCACGTGCGATGGCATTTATGTGCCTCATCATGCCAATTTTGTGTCCTCGTCATGTCGACAGAGACGTACCGCGGCGAGCAAGAGCCTTTTACACACTCTAAGAAGAATTCCGGGGAAAACGGGAGTAACTGCGCAGTTAGTCCCAAAAAGGGCGCTTTCGTCCCTTAAGGGAGCAACTGCATGGATGTGCGTGCCGTGTGCAAATTTTGGAGAGTAAGTGCTTGATTGGAGTAAATTTACCCGCCCGTGAAAAGGAACGGCGGACTATTTCTAAGACCTGCCTTGCCTATAGTTGAGCTACGACAGAGTGCAACATTTCTCGCTGGGTGTCGGTTACCGAAACTAGAATCAAGAGTAGAGCGTCGCACTTTCCCTTAGCGGTGCAGAAATGGGACATTTCAGGACGCTGCGTAAGGGCTTATAGGTGCTAGGGTTTTTTCTGCAGTCTATTTAGCCTAGTAAAAGACGCACTCAGACGCCACTGTTATGTAGTGGGCCGATGTTACCTTGCCATGAAGGGAAATGCAACGCCTGTTTCCGTCTAGCTGTCGGTGGTCAAAGCATTTGAGACTTCTAATCATCGAAGAAATAAAGGCTCATGTTATATGTGTCTAGGTGCTTTAATTTGGCTCGCCAGCTACTTTGCAGCCTACCTAGAAGGTTTGTTACAAGGGAAGGGCTTACATTCTGACACAGCAAATAAACATCGCATACAGTCGTACAGTCGCCTTATACGCCGGACACATCGACTTGGAGGCCACCACCAGCCTGAACGTAACAAATTCGTTCTTTTCATAGCTCCTAACGGCTCGCATATGATTATATGACTCCTAACGTGGCATATAATCTTTGGAAAAGGCAGAGAATCACTGCTAGTGGTCATACTAGGAGTGCTTGGCCGGAGGCTCTGTGGAGCCTCGGGCTAACACGCTTGCACTCGTAGACGCTAGACGACTGGCTGCACCGATGTAACCGTACAGTTATCTGATGGACAACAGGGCAACTGCTCGTGGTTAACAGTTTCGTAAATTTCAAGCATTAGTGTTACCAAACGCGTCGCACCTAACAAATAGCCTTGCGCGAGTGCATATTACCCAGAGTACTGTTCTGCTGGTCGACAGCACTGTTTGCCATGCGAGCGGGGGCGCACACAATGCCAAACATTTAGTGAGTTTTGTCTGTGTTCGCCTCAGTGTCTCCGATACTGAAATGAACTGGAAACTAAAAACTTCACACTTGAATTGTTTAAACTGAATAAAGAAACGCATCAGATAAGTTAATTCGATATTTATGCTAAGAGTTTCCGCAAAGCCTGCTAACTGCAGTGGCAAAACACGACGGACGCGGGGGCGGGGGGGGGGGGGGGGGAATAAAATCAGCTCAAGTGCTGTTTGTCTAGCGTGCTGCCGCTCCTTCGCTGACTCGATAAACAACGCAGACTCGATTAAGGCGGCGCCGAGCAGCTGCATGCCGACTCCCGCAGTCTGCACCCCATCCGTCTTTTGCTCCCATTCACCCACGTCTTCGCGGGAACAGGCTGAGCTCGCCTCCTCGCTTCTGCCCCTGATTCGTGCAACTCTTCCCGCGCGTGCCTCGTTTATTCCTTTCCCTTCCTGCACCTGTCTCGAGGCCACCTGTCCCAATTTCCCGTCGTAGCCGACCTGTAATCTCGCTTCCCGCTAGCACTGTTCTGAGGAAAACGATGCAAGTGCGCAGCAAGCATAGTTGAAGGCACAACGGTGGTAAGCTAGCACTAAATCACAAGCGAACGCTTCCTTAGCAGACGCATGCGCCGACCGCGCAAGCACTAGTTGCATGCATCTAACACGTACTTACGCCAAACGCAAGCGTCGGCACAGCAATGTTCTGTGCTGCGTACATCGGGTTATAGTCGATATACGAGTAAACCAGCAATATAGGCGCGTTTTTATTCGTGTTCACCTGTAAGCGTCAGGTGAATACGGCAGCAAATAATCCAGTTGCAAACCACCGCGCTGTTCTGTGTACACTGCGCGTGTTTCGTTAAGACTTGCCGTATAACTAGTCTGAGTGGGAGCGGCATACAGCAGCGATCGTGTCGTTCAAGCATGCCTGGATTATCTTACAGGTTGGATACCACGCCTCTGTATCGCATTTTCGCACAAATAGTTTTTCTTTTTCCAGTGCCGCTCCCTGCAAGTATTTTTGGAACCTTCAGCTTTTTGTGGTCGCCTTTCTCTATCCTGCCTTCTGGGAACGTCGAGACCAGTCCGGGGCCAACAAACGAAGAGCTATTGCAACTAATTATAGATAAGCAAAGGCTGACGAAGGCTGAACGGTCCAGTATCGAAGGCAAGTTTGAATCTCTTCCTGAGTTATCCGCTAAATTAACAGCCCTCAAATGTACGGTCCAATGCCTTCAGTGCACAGTCGAACAACAACAGCAAAGGCTGATTGAATTGGTGGATAGCGGTCGAAGAAATAACCTTATTGTTTTCGGCGTCGCTTATGGCAATAATGAAACAAGAAAAGATGTTTAAAAAAAAGAAGTGTTGGAGGAAATTTTCTCCGAAACCATTGGCATCACTGTATCATTGGTAGAGTTAATTTACCTAATGGTTCAAATGAAAAAAAAAAGAAAAAAAAACAGGCCCATAATTGTTAGGCTATATGACTAAAAAAAAATAGCTATATTCAAAAATTGCAGCGAACTAAAAGCAACAAATTTTAGTGTTTCCGATGACTACTCACGTGAAACACTTGAAAAAAGAACGTTGCTTTGGCGCTCTGCGCAAGAAGACAAAAGCAATGGTCCCCAAGGTGAAGCTAGTCCGCGGTGACAAACTTTATGTAAACCGCCTCGCTTACATGTGGGACTTCTGGTCCAATTCGTGAGTGAAGCTTGCAAGCAATTAAAACGATGTTTCCTCCCACATTGAGTGACGTCAAAAACCCTATGAGATCAGACTAAAAGGTAATGCACGAAATGTTGTTTACAATAGTGAACAATTAGTGAGTTTGGTGTTACTACATGAAACCGATCTGACTGCCACTACTGAGACCTGGTTGCTTCCTTATGTTGCGGACGCCGATGTGTTTCCTCGTCCTACAATGGCTTCGTAACGACAGGCAGACGAAGGGTGGTGGTGTCGCATTACTTAATTAGAAGGACTGAAATATGAACCACTACTGAGAGGACACGGATGTGAAAATGTGTGGTGTAGGTTATTCATGAATAACATACCGTTAATTGTTGGCGCTATTTACAGGCCTCTGGGAAACTCAGTGGACGTCTTTGACAGACTCGATGACCACTGATCAAATATGGCAAACAGCAGAAGTGAAATAATATTAGTTGCAAATTCTAACCTACATGGCGTGGGCTGGGATGATAGAATTTCAGGATCTTTAGGTAAGATGCATGCTGGAAGCATGTTCAAAACAGTGTTGAAGTACGGCTTATTATACAAACTGTTAACCAGCCAACGTGAGTTCAAGGGACCTGACACTCACTGCTTGACTTACTGTTTTTATTCCAAGGATCCTTTCAGCATGAAAACACGGGCTGCAAAGCACGAGGTCGAGGCATCGAATCCCGGCCACGGCGGCCGCATTTCGATGTGGCCGAAATGCGAAAACACCCGTGTACTTAGATTTAGGTGCGCGTAGTGGAATCCCAGGTGGTCCAAATCATTCCGGAGTGCCCCGCTACAGCGTGCCTCATAATCAAGTCGCCGTTTTGGCACGTAAAACCCCCAATTTAATTTCTTTGGAGTGAAAACAATGTCGCACAAGGGATTTCAGACCACAAAGTTATCGTAACACTCTTAAACTCAATAACAAACGTTTGGCAAGCTATCCATCAACAAAAGTGTACAATTTAAATAGTACAGTATAGACAGCGCTTGACATAGTTGCTACAACGAATGATATTGACCAGCTTTGGAAATATTTCAAATCTACCGTACAAGATTGTTTATCGCGTGTTTGACCCCAAAGGACAAAGCGCTTAGAAAAAAAACCAATTCGTGGGTAACGCGGAATATTATCCATCTCAAACGGCGACTGCGCCGTGCGCGTAAGGACACGCCAAAAACACTGGAGTGATTGCAAACTTAAGTTCTGAGCTGTGCAGTGAGCTAAAAAAGCTCGCATGTTTTGGAGTGTAGCTGTTATATGCTAGGTTATGGCGTTTGCGTGCGTACACAAAAAATATGCCCCCTCCCCCCCGCACGAGTTAAAAGAGCTAAAGCGTAAAGCAAAAGCGTATCGCAGGGCGCGTCCCAGCTGCGCTTAATCGCAAGAAGTGTTAAAACGTATCGTGATAAAAAATATCGCAATAAAAACATTTAAACCGTCATAGACACTGTTTAGTATGAATTGCGGTTTCACGTCACGGGCTCTATAGGCAAGCCACGTAACCAATCCGAGTTCCCATCTACCCGTGCAATGGGTAGGCCGCGTGAGGTGAGGACTGCGAAAGAACAGCGCGCCTACGAAGCGCAGCATCGCGAACAGAAGCGGGCATGTGGGGGGCGACGGCGGGCGGCACGTAATACGGACGAAGATCTTCGCGCAAACGCCAAGCGTATGCACCTCAGGTTGCATCACCCTTCAGACTCCACTCCCATCGTAATTGTGGGTGATTTCAACACAGACGTGTCTCGAACAGACGGAAAGTGGTTCGTGGCGTTTCTCTTGGAAAGGTTGGGCATTCAATGTTACACAAACGTCAGTGCGTCCACGACGCGTCATCGGCCTTGTATAGACCTCACATTGGCCAAGAACCTTTCCAGTGTTGCCACAGAGCCACTGGCCGTGTATCACAGCGATCATAAAGCGATAGTCGCCTTGGTGACCAAATAATAAATAAAAAAGTTAACAAAATAAGGTTAAAAATAAAATTGCACTGAGTATACCAATATAATAAGGCAACAAAAAAAAACGTTAAAGAACGAAATTCATTGAGGTAGGCGTCTTTTATTTTCAGTCAACATATTTACTTTCATCATATTTATTATCAACATATTTGTCACCATATATACAGCTGCGTTTGTCATCCACCTTGGAATGGCTCTGAATTTTTCTATGACCAATACTCTGTCCGAACACAAGGCAACGCCGCCGCAGAATATTTTTGGGGTTACATGAGTGATTCCAAAAGAGCAGTAAAAGTGCAACCTTGAATGGGGATAACGTGTAGTGAATCTAAGCTGGTTGCAGAAGCATTTAATCAGTTCTTCACATTTGTTTTCATTCCAAAGAATAAAGATGCTTTGGAGCTAACTCGACAATCGAGTGATGAAAGCAGCCACGGTACTTCAAAAGAGCGCATAATGGCACTGCTTCTCAAATTAGACACAAAGAAATCTCCAGGTGCTGATTTGATAGCCAGTGAATTCTTAAAACGCTACTGTGACTGGGTATCAAGGCTTCTGGCTATTATATTTAACTTGTCACTCCGCGAAGGAAATGAATCGCGCGACTACTAGCGAGAGTGGTGCCAGTCTTTAAAGTAGGCAATAAGCTCTTTGTAGATAATTACTGTCCCATTTCAATCACTTGTACGTCATGTAAAATTCTGGAACACGTGATTGCAAAGCACTTAGTAAAATATCTAGAAAACAATACCCTGTTTTAAAGCAAACAACACGGATTTAGAAAGGGCCTGTTGACAGTAACTCCACTGTTCGAAACACTACATAGCTTTGCAACAGCAATTAAATCCCGGAAGCAAATAGATATGGTTACAATAGACTTGTCAAAGGCTTCCGACAGTGTGTCATATGAAACTGATGTAAAAAAATGTGTAACCTTGGTGTGGATTCTCAGATAATTAAGTGGGTTCAGGTCTACTTGCACAACCGGTACCAATTTGTTGAAATATCTGGAAGCCATTCATCTACATTGCCCGCGTCGACCGGTGTGTCACAAGGGTGAGTTTTGGGACCTGTCTTATTTTTATTGTATATTAATGATATTGCAGTGGGTGCCCATCCAGTGGTTGATATGAGATTGTTCGCGGATGACTGCGTTTTGTTTTGTTGTGTGAGAAGTGTCAGTGACAAATAATTTTGAATGAGTCTGTGAAAGCTACTAACGACTGCTGTATTACATTGGGAATGAAAATCAATTTTGAAAGAACTACCTGTATGACAAATAAAAGTAAGAAATCTCCCCTACAATATCCATATACCCATAATCAGAAAGAAATCAAGCGTTCCAAGCATGTATAATATCTCGGAGTCACTGTTACTGATAATTTGAGGTGGGAAAAACATATTGAGAACATTTGTGGAACCGCCCACAGTAAGCTTGGTTTCCTAAAAAGGAGGCTACGCAATGCCACTACCAATGTCAAGCTCGCGGCATATACTACTGTAGCAAAGCCAGCACTGGAATATGCAGGTATCGCTTAGGACCCTCACAGTCAAACCGAAATTAGTACATGAGTCCAGAGCTTGGGGGCCAGGTTTATTTTTTTTTTTGTGCTACGACAGAAAACAATGTCTCAGCAAAGAAAAGTAGCGCGGGTGAAATTCCTGTACGAGCTTCATAATGAAAACTTGAAAATAGATCGAGGCGTATGTCTACGACGTCCAGTACGAGTGTCAGCTCGTACCAGTCACCCCCATGCCATTCGGTGTTACACACCAAGGCTTGACACATTCAAGTTCTCATGTCTAATTCGAACCATTGTCGAATGGAACAGACTCGACGCCAATGTGTTCAAAGGGTGCCACTCCACCTACATGTGTCATCAAAGGCTGGAAATGCTTTTTATGTGAATGTGTTTGAAATGTTTCTTCTCTCACTCTGTAACAGCCTGTCAAGGATGTTTTAACAGTATTGGAAATAAAAAAAGAAGTGATTCAACAAAATCATCAAGCCTCTATTTCCACTTCGTTGTCCGAATATTGGCACTGGATTTCGACAGAAAGCACGTGCGAAATTTTCTTTTTCATTCCTCTGGCTCGACCGATACACAAGCCGGGAACAACTGTGCTTGTCTCTATACTAGGCATCTACATAGCTTATTATTATCATTATTATTACATAGTTTACATCAGGACCTTTGTACCTTTACAAGATGTATTAACGAAGTTTGACTCTATGCGATTATGGATTAAAGCTTTTGATTATTTTTATTCTTCTATTTATACTGTGATCTCTTGTATTTCTTTTTAAATATGTGTGTGTTAGCTACAATTTCGGTACTGCGGGCCCATGAGTAGCCAAACTTCTTATATTGTCGCCAGTTATTAAACAACTATCTGTCGTTTCATTTTACGGCACGCAATTTTCCAGCGGCCCACACTGCTTGCGTGCTAGCCTAAGCATGCTAAGCGTTAAGCGTACATTCTAGCCTCGCAACCTTGTCAGGCATGTCTAACTCCCCTAAGACTGCAGATGGACGACAGCTAGGAGCTTGGCGCACTCGGTTCTTTAGCCCGTGCAGCGCTTCAGCCCTGCGCCACCAATAGCGCTGCCATATTGTGACAATATTTTGTTTTGACGTTCGATTCAAAAGCCGTGGCAAACAGTGTATGTTTCTGGCGAACACTGAAGGCAAGTTTAGGCTGTGAGGAGGCACAAATGTAAAGCTGCGCTGCTCCTGGAAGCTCGCCGTCACCAGAGGCACAACACTGCGGCAAGAAATCCCGTCATTGCACGTGTCTGGTCACACATCAAGACTTGCTAGTAAATCTTCTACCTTTTTTTTCACACATTCATCACAACAGCTATCTTCCTTTTTTTCCAACGCGAAGTTTACCTGCACAGGCGTCAAAGCAGGAGGAACAGACATTCTCCAGAAATGGTAACCGTTTAACGTAAAAGCATAAGCTGGATAACTGGCGAGAGCAAAGCGATGGAAAAGCGAGAAGGACAAAGTAAGAAAATGCAGGGTGGTTATCCTAGAAGTGGCCCTCCGTTGACTTATCTAGGCCGAGGGAAGAGAGGATAAGAAAGAAACCGAGTTTGTGCGCACATAACTGTGGAGGAATGTTCGCAACATGGTCACCGGCGGTGTTTAAACTGCTTTAAAGAATGCGTACAGCGGAGCTTTAGTGGCATTATGCATACAAAAACATCTCGGCTGGGATCCCAGCATATTTCCTATTCTTTTCCCGAGAACAGTCTGTCGAGTGAGTGGCTGAAACTCCCATTGGCCGCTGAAAGAAGAGGATTGGCACAGAACATACTCATAGTTTACTCGCATCAGCAATCTAAACAAAAGAGACTTTCACATCAAGATAGAGACTTCGAGTAATCGACAGTGTTCGAGCAAGTGGTGTCTCAGGCTGCAACCAACGTTTCGCAAAGGGAACTTGTCCTCGTCGGAGCATGAAAGCCTTGATGTGAGACGCAACAGCCTAGCGACCAAGAGGAGACAATAAAAGGCGCGCACGCACACAACCACGCAGATGACTGCCTTCCACGTTCCACGCTGGTTGTCTATGGTCAGTAATAGGTTAAACTAGATAAATATCTGATTTCTTTAGGAGGGAGGTGATGAAAGAGGGGAGACGAGGGCTCCGCTTTGTAGAGAACGCAAAGAAGGCAAGCGACCCGAGCAGATCTTCAGAAGAAGAAAAAAAAAAGGGGGGGGGGGTGGATGAGCACATTAGGGCCACGAGCAGATGGTGGCGAGGCGAGAAAGGAAAAAAAGTGTGATGCGCATCGCTCGAAGGCTGATGAGCTAGCGGGATGAGGCGATGGCCACCTGGTCTTCGTGTCCGCTCGCAGAAGCCGATTGCTGGCTGCCCGAGACTCGAGAAATCTGCTCCGGGAAATCGGAAAGAAAACAAAGCTAGCCGCGGCTGGCACGTAGGCGGACGACGAGGCTCTGAGTAGCGAGGGACAACGTCGCGGGACGGCTTTCCAACCGAGCAGAATCTGCCGCGCAAACCAGCTAAGGGGTTTGTGTCCCCAGGCGTCACTGTGCCGCACTCGCTGTCCCCCCCCCCCCCCCCCCCCCCCGCCCCTGCGCGTGTGATCCCGCAGGGAGCGAAGGCGCTGCGGGAGCGCCGCTGCCTCGCCGATCAATACGGACCGAGAACTTCCAGCCACATTTCTCTCGCGGGAGCTGTCTCTCGCCCGTCTCCTAGCGTGTGCGCTTTCCTTTAAAACGTGTGCATGACACAGTCCAACTAAAGAGCTTACTTTGGGAGCAAGAATAAGTGATGGACTGCAGTAAGATGTGAGAATAAAAATATATTGCACATTAAGACAATTTTTCTTGGAAAAAAGGGGGAAAGAGAGAGGGAGGGAGGGAGGGAGTCGAGCTACACTGAGCACATGTACGAGTTAATGATAATACCTACGTGTATTGATCATTCTCAACGACTTCTTACTGTCCAACGTCATCCCGCGTAAATGGCTCTTGAAGCATGAAGCTCACCATAATGCTTGAGATTCGCCATTCTTTTTTTTTTTACGTTCTGCTTTTTTATCCTACAAGAAGAGAAAAAGCAGTGATGCGGTAACATTTATCTAAGCTTTCCGCTCACGGAATACATTCTTCTTTCCTTCCTTCACCGTACGTATATACAGTGAATGAAGGAAAGAAAAGTAATTCACCTAATTATAAAGACTGGCGAAAATGAAGTTTTTCCTCGTCCTCCTTCATTCACTGTAGTTGCCCTTTATGATTTCGGTAATGCGATGCACAATGTTCAACACTGTTTCATGCCCTAAAATGCGGTGTAGTAGTTTCAAGGCGTCAATTGATTTTCGTGCTTGCGTGATTGTGGCAACATGATGAACACCGCAGTCGCGCATTACGATTCGAACTCGACATGGTGCGTCTGAGCGTGCAGCCCGTTCGTGTGATACCTCCGTGCTTCCCAAAGCTTTGTACCCCCTACATACGCGCCGCTACCGACCCTGGTCTTTAACGCTGTTTTCCGTAACACATGTCGTGCTTTTTGTGCTGGCCGGTAATTCAGGCCGTGCTCCGCAGAGAATACGAGGCGCAAAGAAAAGAAAATTACTTCTTTTCTCGCACCCCCAATTTATTTAAGTGGTGAGCGTTTTACTCATCTCACTAGTTGCGATATATATTATATAACCCTGTATCCGCCATCCCATGAGCTATGATAATGTAATGCTCGTACCGAAAGCAATGCATAAGTAAGTAGGCATTAAGTATCTGACTATCGGAATTCGCCGAAGTTATGCAAATGGCAGTAAAAATAATTGTATTGAATGGCCTAGGCGAAAAAGCAACGTTTTGTCCAAGAAGTTTTGAGGAATATATATGAATTCTGTTTGAAACTTAAAGCAAGGCTAAATGTACTATGACAGCCTCATCTTAAGTATACCCTTGAAGGATAAAGAAAACATTTCAAACTTTTGGCGTAAGAAAAACACGCGATATGATAAGTTGCACTCGCCGCAGCATGACTCGTCAGCTTGGGTACGAAGTTAGAGTGAGAGGAAGACAGACGGAAGGACAGACAGACAAGTTTTCGCGTGCCATTCTTAGAGTCAGGATTTGCATTAGCGTAGTTCCGAAATCATCTATTGCAGCTAATTCAACCGGAAGTAAAAGTAGTGCGAATGGGCGGTAACTCTCTGTCCTGATTTCGGGATAATTGCTATTGCAGGTACATGGCAAGGATTCCCAGCGAAAAGCAAGTGACTGCGCTCCGACCTCTCTGAAGCTGCTTAGCTTCTCCTGGCGCTGGGTATTTCCGATGAACTTGTAATTATCAACTGTTATACTCAATCAAAGGGATGTTGGGCTAGTGAGTAGTGAATATAGCGAAAGCTTTGCAGCACTTCAGAAAAGGGACAACAGAAAAATGCGTCCCCTTTCCATAGTCCCTGTTCTAACGTTACCCGCCGTGGTTGCTCAGTGGCTATGGTGTTAGGCTGCTGAGCTCGAGGTCGCGGGATCGAATCCCGGCCGCGGCGGCCGCATTTCGATGGGGACGAAAACACCTGTCTACTTAGATTTAGGTGCACGTTAAAGAACCCCAGGTGGTCGAAATTTCCGGAGTCCTCCACTACGGCGTGCCTCATAATCAGAAAGTGGTTTTGGCACGTAAAACCCCATATTTTATTTTTTTTCTATTCTAACGCTCTACAATGCTTTTGTTGATCCATGTTGATGATCCGGGTGGTGCACAAGCTGACCAAGTAAAGAATGCTCAAAACTCTTAGCTTGTAAGGACTGTTTCCGACTGGCCAACTGCTTTCCCTAATTGTTTGGTACCACAATTATCCGATTTCTCGCCTTAAGAACTCGTATAGCGTATATGAAATGCCCACTGAACAAGTCAGGTGAGCCGAATTCACAAATTATTTTTCTTGCAAGAAGTGTTTGCAAGTGTCCGGCTGTTATATCGCTACTGAAATGGTCGTTGTCAAAATCGACAGGGCCTGTTCACACGAACTACAGCGTACGAAATGCTTCGTGAATGAGTGTCAAATGCCCGCGTTCACGAAAACAGTTAGCCCGCTAGAGCAATTCTTAGAACATGATCCGGTCGACCAGTCACAAACAGTTCTTCAGCACGCAAACATTTGCCAAATAAAGCTGTGTATAATGCAAGAAGGTCCTTGGTGAGAACGGCGGGAAAGGCAGGTTAGTATTATTAGGTTTGCATATATAAAACGATCATAGAGAGAAGAAATGAAAAGGGCTATAGATGGTACCCGTCACCAGGAAGGGCACAACGCATCCCTGCAATATGGAAGGAAGATGAGTTCAGACAAAGGAAATGCAAAAAAAAAAAAACGAAACGTGCGTGTACACGCGAGCACCATTACTTTATTTGTTCTATTATTATTGTTGTTACGAGCCACATTATCCTTCCATGACGGATTTCGCGGATGCATTCCACAACGACTCCGTCCTTTTCGTGGAGAGCAGCGTTGAATATCACTTCGGTGAACAGTAAATGAATGGTGCATGTTAGCTAATACAATAATTTAGACCCAACTCTGCAGGCTTTCAGTAAAGAATTCGCTATGGCTTTAATATTTAAGCTCGGCCTTTTTGACATATCGAGAAGGAGTTTCTGCCTGGCCGATAAAAAGGCAGCGCTGTAATATTGACGATATCGTGCTTGACCTGAGGAAGAAAAACGAGAGGAAAGACTCACTCCAGCCCTCGACTCTCGAATCGAGTGATGGTGCGAATAAGAGGACGTCACCGGGAAGTAAATGACACAATGCATCAGAAAAGACAAGCCTTGCGGATTAAGCCGCATTCAAAATCTACAAAAGCATAACAAGCATTGCAAGTTAGCCAGGAAATTACGAGGTGAAATTAAACTTGAACATCACGAATTAACGTTCCTTATGAGCACTGATGATCCGTGAGGGTGCAGCATAAATGTTATCGTATGAAGTAATAATTAGTTTCCATCTCTACTTAGGACATCGTATGCACGCATGTTATCCTAAGAGATACCTCCTGATCTTCTGTCGGCCCTTCGGAATATTTTATCTTGAGCTCCCGATTCACGTTATCTAAAGGCAGCTTCTCTAATCTTCTTACCGTCAGTGAAAATAAAATAAAGAGGAAAACGCCCCTCTTTTCTTTCTCTTGCCTCTCTTTTCTGTTCCTGCTTCGCTGGCAGTAATAAAATTTAGCTGAGCCGGTCGACCCTCGAACTTTGGAGGAGCGCGCCAGTGCCGAACAAAAGACCCCCCCCCCCCCCCCTTATCCTTCTCTCTCTTCTTTTGTTTTGCTCGCTTAACATGTTCAGATGCGACAAGAGAGACAAAGCTCGTTAATTGGTCGCACTATATCTGCACACTCACTGAAGACAGGACATGCAACCTAAGGGAAAACAAAGAGAGACCCTCCTAAACGCGAAATATTCTTAATAAAGAAGCGCACTAATACCCCGCCGGCTTCGCTAAACCCCGTGCATATAGCGCAAGAGCAAGCGTTAGGCGCAATTGGAGACAGAATTTACTCTCTTAAAAATGGCGCGTGAATGACGCTTACATGGCCATTCACGATGCAGACAGTCATAGCCTATCACAAAGTCTTCTTATAGGTGAAGGCGGCTTAGTGGATTCGCCCCACAATTCTGGCTTGAAACACAACAGCTTCCACGACACTGTGCGGTTTTACTGAAGTACAGCACACGCGAGCAGGCCGGTGCCGCACGCAGATAAACGAGTGCAGCCGGAACACACGAAAAGGGGGCCTCATGTTACGCAGACATGCTTGCAGGAGGAGCTGGAAACTGTGGTCAGTGTGTAGGAGATAAGCGACAGTGAAAGATTAAACAGTTACCTTTTGTTAGCGCTGCTTTCACTTTTTCGCGCAGGAAACGACAGGTAAGTAACAAGCGAGTTGACTTGCTCGCTTATGCATGCTTTTTTCATTATCATACGTGTAAAAAAGAAGGATCATTAGAAGTGGTTAGGTCTGAGTTAGCTGGTAGGCATTGTCACAGTGCTCGAAAGAGCGAATTTTACACCGTTCAGAAAGAAAAGAAGCAAAATAAACTAACCGATAACATTTTGAGCTCTTGCCTTGAACTTCACGAAAGCACTCATGATGTGTCGCTTCAGGACTTAACGAGACGTCGAGTTCTAACCAGAGCAGCTGCAACGTTATGAAAGCACATTTTGTGCGAGAGCTTTGTGCCTGTTTGTAGACACCAGTCAGACGAAAGGCGGTCAAATGAAGTTCGCCCGGAACTACTGATCCAATAGAAAGAAAAAAAGAAACATTACATGTACGCCAATGCACCATTCCTTAACAGACCATATTGTAGAATGGTGGATCAAATGAAAACGGAGTAGTGCTCAGAAAATGGTATGAACCATGCTTATTTAAACATAATATCCATGGACACTACGGGCACGCAATAAAAGAACGCTGTCAGCACTTCTCCATAATGGTACTCAACGTCAAACAAGGTAAAATATATGATACAATTCGATGTCCACAACTCCGAGAGTTCCGTTTTCAGTTGATCCACCTTTATTTATATATCGGAGTCATAAGTCCATCTGTAATCGAGGCATTCGTTATGGCAAATGTATCCTAAATATAAGTAAAAGAAGTGTTTCGTTAAACTGAACAAGCGGCGTTAGTGACGCTGCGCATAATCTTCTTTTGTAACAGGCAGTGTCTTTTTTTTTCTGTTTTGGCCAAATTAACTTACACAAGGCATTTGTGTCTCCAATGAGTCCTGCACAAAGAAAGTAGTCGTCAAACATGCGCAGTCTAAACAATAGCGATCGAAAACGCAGTTGTGCTCATGCGATTACAAAAATCTTTCATGCAAAAAACATTTACTGCGAAAACCTTTTGTAGACGTTGCGCACTGAGTTGGAAATTTGCTAGAAATTCTGATGATTTATTAATTGCTTCTGTGCAGAAGCGTTCCCGCGTCGACTTCCACTATTAGAATAGCAAGTCGAGAAGCAATAAAGAGAAATTGCCTTTGAATATTGATCAAACCATTTCAGTCTTTGCACAGACATCTCATTTTTCGACGCGAATTCTCTTGCTTGCCTAGAAAATCTATAACGTCGTCTGCCTTAGCGAGAGTAGACGACGTCACCCTCCTATCACACGTGGTCGAAGTGAAAACGAAACCAAGGAATATACTGGAACAAATTTTTGTTCAAAGATAAGATTTATTGAACGCATGGTAAAAAATTTGCACGAAAATTGTAGATATGTCCGACGTTCATTGAGAACTCGTGCCAGCAAGGTTCGTAATGTCAATATGTAGTGTTTTCTTTCTTCAAGGCAAAAAATAAATAAAAGAAGAAGAAAACGAGGTCTAACCTCCGCTAATTGCGATAAACTGTCAGGCAAGCACGTGGACACGAGAAGAAAAAGATGCATGTGCTTAGGACGGTGTAAGCCATGCTGTTGAAGTGAAGAAGTAAAAAAAGCCGTTCGCGAAGGCAGTGGCGTTGCCAGGGTTCCGTCTGTATATGCTGCGATATCGTTATTCTTGTCGCAGGATCTTCGAATTGTGACTTGCTTTAGTATACTCTTGAGATCCCGTATAAGGAATCATTCTTGTTTTTCCTTTCTTATTTTGGCACCTGTTTGTAGTCTCTTTAAATGTCAGGCTGTATGGCCCATTCACCTTCGCGGGTATGCACGCCATGATTTTAAGACTCAGCATCATCATCAACATCGGAAACCGCGTGCGAACGTGCAGAACGACCACCAAACGTCTTCGAAAGCCACGACCACTGCCGCTAGACGGCTTAACAGCTAGGCTTGAAAAAGCTGACGCCAATGGACAAACATGGGAGCACCTCATCAGAGCCATGCAGCTTTAGCGACTCGGGCGACCCACTTTCGGCGACCAGTACCAAATGGAACCCGTCATCCACGGACGCCACGTCTTGCAAGCGTGGTCGCCGGACTCCGCTCAAGGTACGGTTGGCCATTGGACCGTCGCGGTATGGTTCCAACGTAACTTACAACGACGGCGTCCGCAGCAGCGACCTCTTGCAGCCCACGGAATGCTCTTCGAGCCCCTTGGCAACGGAGACTACAGACGCGGAAGACTCATACGGGCAGCGCTCGGCTTACACCACGCAAGCCTCCGAGGCCGAGGGTATGCTCAGCGCGTACCAGCAGTGCATTAGGCTGTACGCTATGCAGCAGCAGCAGTTGCACCAGCAGCTGCAACAGCAGCGGCAGCAACAGCAGCAGTTGCCTGGACTCCAGTCGACTTACATCGATGAAGTGCCGGATCCAGAATTTCCACCGTATAAGTACCAGCCTCTCCAAGGAACAAACGCGCAGTCACTCGTTGGACATGGCGGACCTAATAGTACCACGCACTCAAGGTATGCCCCGTCCACCCCGCCCGCCACACCGAGACCCTCGAGCCCAGTTTACCAGCCAAGCTGTGCCTCTGACCTCTTTTCCCATTCCGGAGCAAAATCACCCGACACGCGGGAGTGGTCACATTCCGAACACCAAGCGCCTGCCGAAGTCGTCGCCGGAAGCGAAGTCTCGCCTGTCACGACGAGCGGACAGCAAGTGAACGTGCAGCCCGCGGCTTCTCTGCCATCGGCCACCGTGCTGAGCCAGGGCGCCGCCGGGGAGCTCACAGATATCGAGTGTCCGCCGAAACGGCAGGACGCAGTGGTAGAAGGCTCAAAAACCGGAGCTCCCCCGAACGACGGCGCCAGCGTTCGCGGATCGGCCCAAGCCGGCGTTACGGAGGGCGTCGCCGTCGACGGACTGCGGATTCTTCCGGCCAACCGAGAATGGCTGCTGTACCCGGTCGCGTTGCTGCTGCTCGGGGTAGCCATCGGCGTACTCACCATGGTCGTCGTGCCGTTCAGGAAGACTGCTCTCACTTTCCTGCAGCCGTCCACGTGCACGACACCGACGTGCATGCAGAATGCTTTTTACCTGAGCCACCTGCTTTCCTGGGACGACATGAGCCCGTGCGACGATTTTTACATGTTCGTGTGCCGCCGGTGGAGCAACCAGGCACCCGCAGCTTCCGAGGAGGAATCCCTCTCCTTTGACGACGACTACGCCGCAATTATAGAAGAAAAAATGTACGCCTTGCTAAAGAACGACTCCCAAGCGGGACGCCTTAACGTTCAGGCGCTGAGTACACTGCTAGATAAGTGCGTGGACGCCAAGCGCATCGACGACGACGGCTGGAACCCGTTCCTCGAGGTCCTGTTCAATATGTCTCTCGAAGGCTTCCCCCTGACCCCTCCCGTGCGCCGGAGTATGTCTGTATGGAAGCTGGCGGGAAAGCTGCTACGCCGTTCGGGCACAGCCGCCTTGCTGGACGTTAGTGTCGCCACTCAGCCGTCGACTTCCAGCCAAGAGGTCGTGACGGTGGGATTGCCGGAAGTGATAAGCACCGCAGAGGGCGTGGATGTCAACGAGCTCATTCGTTTCTACACCAACGCCGCCTTCGCTGCCGTCAATGCACTGCGTAAAGGTTTCGTTCCACCGGCTTACACCATGGATATCGCTAAGTTTGCCAGCGAGCTCGAGAGACTGTACGAGATGAGGGACACAGGTAACTTCAAGGTCGAGACTCTAGTCTCTCCGTCCCCATTGCTCGACTTCCTAACCGAAGCCCTGAATGGGCTCCCAATATTCAATGGAGCCGGTTCAGACATTCTCATCGTTTCCCCGGCATTTGTCAAGAAAACAATACAACTAGTCGAGAAGACCGAGCCTCACACGGTGATCAATTTCTTATGCGTGCGGTTCATGATTCAGACGTCAGCCTTCCTGCCAAGTTCCGGGCTGACGGAATTCTACGGCACGCTGGCTTACGGCAAACTGAGGTCCAGTGTGCCGCGCCAGAACCTGTGCGTTCGTGTTGTGGAGAGGACGCTGTCGCATCTCTTTCTTTACGGCTCGTTCACCGAACTCGCCCTGCACACCTCCGCCACGAAGTTCTCTGACCTTGTCATGGATATTGTAAAAGAATTCCTCCGCGGCATCGATGCATCTCCGTACTTCAACCACGCTTCAAGAGCAGCCATACGAACATTAGTATCCAAGACCCGCTTCAAGGTTCTAGGTCCGTCCTGGGTGAGGGACAAGAACGCCGTCGAGCGCTACGCCAAGAATGTCCCGATGTTCCGAAGTCAGCGACCGTTGGACGCCTACCTAGAGCTCTGCGAGTACGCCTTCGTCAACGTAATGTTGCGCGGCCCATCTCAGCGCTGGCCCCTGTCCGCGTTCTCCACCCGGTGCCGCTACGAGCTCAGCACCCGGAGCGTCTATGTGCCGGCGCTGCTTTTCAACGTCAGCTTGCCATTTGACAACAAGAACGCCGATGCGTTGCAGCTGCCGCGCGCCAGCACCCGCCTAAGCAGGTGTGCGCTTGATATCTTGATGCCGAAACATTATCTACGAGTCCCTAATTGGCATCTCGACAACTACACAATTAAATGTTAGCTAATTGTTTTTATTGACTAAGCGTGTGTCAGTGACTAAAATATTACTGGCGGTTTCTTAACAAGGCTTTAAAC
This sequence comes from Dermacentor variabilis, assembly GCF_050947875.1. NCBI lineage: Eukaryota > Metazoa > Arthropoda > Arachnida > Ixodida > Ixodidae > Dermacentor > Dermacentor variabilis. Next base: position 23,509,660 of record NC_134569.1, read on the forward strand.
AGCATGCACTTGGTCTTATTCGCACAGTATAATCCACGTTTATCTTTATTAATACTTTTTTAAACAAGGTGCACGATAGATGGGACACTTCTTTCGTGACACAGCCGGCCAGACTCAGACCGCCTCGCCATGCAGGTGCCTGTTCGACATGCTGATCGCCGTGAGCAACCTCACCGGCCTCGTGAGCAATGACGACGACGCACCGGAGCAGTGGCTGAACCGCGAGACGAGGCTCAGACTGCGACAGGCAGAGCGCTGCTTCGAGGAGCGCGACGACGACCGGCAGTCGCTGAACGAGCTGCGCGACTTGCTCGCGGCGCAGGTCGCGCACGGACACTTCCGCCGCAGCGCCCAGACGTCGGGCGCGCTCCTCCCTCTGCGGCTGCCTCGCGGCGGCGACGAAGAGCCCGTGCTGAGCGAGGACCAGCTCTTCTTCGTCCACCTCGTGCTGCAGTCGTGCCACAAGCAGAGCGGCGACCAGAATATAGCCGGGCCGCACAGCGGCGTCGAGTGGAACGTGGCGCTGCGCAGTTACGCAAACTTCTCCGAGGCCTTCCAGTGCCAGCCGGGCGCCGCCATGAATCCGGGAAGGCAGTGCGTTTCCTGACTTACTGCCGCGCCGTGTCCACTAAATTTATGGGCGCCGGAGAAGCCTGCGAACAGCTGGACTTGTTTTTATTTAGAAAGGGAGAAAAAAAAAAGTTTTCACAGAAAAGCTTCGCATGACCAAGCAAGTTTCTCGACTTTATATATATTTGTCTCCTCACGACATTACGGGTCACACGCGGTCTCGTTACGTGAACCAAGATTTCTGTCCTTTTATTCGGAGATAACGAGTATTCTAATTCGCAATAAAGTTTAACACTATAACTGTTTTTAAAATCACATGCCAGCTGACCTTAACGTCGAATATATTCAGTGAAGGCAGCACGACAAAGGCCAATAGCATTTACGAACACAAGGGAAATGGCACGCTAGTCGGCCTAACTTACGCACACATAACTTGCCGTTGCTTGAACAGATGCTGATGGTAAGGGGGCTTTTCGAGACGAATAGCGGAGGCTCTTAAATCGTTCTGTAGTTTCAAAAAAAGACGGTTGTCCAAGGTTAAATAGGAGGCCGTCGAACGAGGCTGTTAGTGCCATCATTAAACGCGGAAGCAGCCTCCCGGCCTGTCCTCAAGCAATATCGACAAGATACGACATAACGACAAGTCACAGCCATGAGTCGTATACTGAGAGACGGAGAAAGAAAAGGCAAGGAGGTTAACAAGGTTACTAGATGCAGTTTCATATACATATAATGAATAGCAAAAAAGAACATGGAAACATAACCGGAAGTTTTGGCATAAGCTAAGGGGTTAAATGGCGACCGCTGCTAACAGCAGTGCTCATGTTTCTCGGTCTTTGAGTCTGTAGCCATATACGGCGAAGTTTACTACGTGGATAACTTCAAAAGTCGACAGAACAGCACGTAAGCACATGAGCCACACAAGTGAAAAGAAAGAATTAGAGAGAGCCTCCTAAATTTGTTCAGCAGACGATAAGAACTGCTGTCAGGTTGAGCGCACGTACGTATCAGATGTGCTCATCGCTCATCAGGATGAACGCCGATGTGGTCAGCTAACATTGGTGGCGGAGGAATTTAAAGGTGGCAAATCAGTTCTGCGGAAGCCTGCAAGGTGGCGAAAAGGACCCAAAAGGGAAAAATTGTCACCCGCGTTAATTGTAGCACGAAATTAGAGAAAAAAAGCCTGGGAGTTGAAGAAAACTTTGTCCTTTTTCGTCCTGAGATTCGCCCTGAAAGGCAAAAATACTTCTCCCTTTTATGGAGGAAAGGTGCCGCAAAAGCTACCGTTTCACACGTGTTAAGGGTCAGAGTGGCGCGGCCCCCTCGAACATCTGCACAAATATTGGCGACGCTCTGGACAAGGTATCATCGTCACCATGTATAGTAAAATCACAACAAAGAAAAAAAAGAAAAGAAGGGGAAAAGCGCCTTAGTGTGTAATTTGCGGAGGGAGCAGCAAATTACTATACTTCACAGACTAGACGTTCCGCATTGATGTTATAGCCAATACATTTAACACGGTCATATATATATATATATATATATATATATATATATATATATATATATATATATATATATATATATATATATATATATCTTAAAAAGCACTTGTAGACAATACGTCCACACAGCCAGAAGTGCGCTTAGGATTCCGGGTTCTTCCTCTATGAAAGTCTCCAAACAGTTCGACTGCGATAGGGCAACGGAAAGGAAAAGATATATGGCAAGGAAGAGAACTCTGCAATGCCCAGCTGCCACGCCTTGTCGCGTGGCAGCATGGTTGCGTTACCCGAACAGAGCCTCGTTATACCACATAAGACGTTTCCCTACAACACTCTCAACCTGCTTACCGCGATCCGACTCGAATGCGACGTGACGAACCGATCGAAGACCTGTTGCACTTCGTTTAACTCGCCTCAGAACGATCGGCTTTGGGAGCGCTCAGTCCCACCGAGAATGACCAGGAATTTGCATTGCTAATCCCCATGGTGATTCGCAATGCAGATTGCTTTCAGAAACGAACGAATTCGGCGCAAGTACAAACAGCCCATCGGTCATCCTTTCACTGCTCAGCAGAGGGGCGACGGCAAGAGCCACGTTGTCTTCATCGCTTCTCCTCATCAACGATAGGCGGACAATCCGAGCGAATGAGCTGGTGCTGACCTGGGCCAATCGGGATGCTTGGTGGTGGTGGTAGTGGTGGTAAATTATTGAAAAGGGGAAGGGGAAAGGGGGAGGTGGCTGAGGGATCGGGCTCAAGTAAGGCCCTGGGCCTGCTTGGCCTTCTCCGCCTGCAGTCCACCAGTTCAAGCTGTCCGTCGACGTCCCCGGAACTGAGCCAGGCTGTGCACTCAGTTTCGCTGCTGACGGGGGGATGAGAAAACGGGAGCGAGGTGCACTCTCACATTATGTGTGTAAGTGTCCCTGTTTGTGAACAGAGGCTACATAGGTCGCTTTCCTTCCCCCTGTGTTTTATTATGGTTCTTTGAGTGTGGGTATGTGTTTGTCTGGAGACGCCTAAACGCGACCGCTTGCGTTTTATCGAGTTGTTTGGCCAGTACTGGGAGCGCGCGACGCCTCAAGCGATGCCTATGGGCTATTTCGTGATAAGTCTCGCAGGGGTCCTCGTGTCTCTCCTCCTCGTTCACGCCGTCCGCATCCGCGGACGAGGCTCGGCGCGCGAGATCTCGAGCCAAACTGTGAGCCGACGCGTTGCCGGGCACAGTCGCGTGAGCGGGGGTCCACACGAGAGTTTTCAAGCCGCTTAGGGGGCGCCGCGTGGGTACATGGTACGCCTGTTCAGAAATTATACCGCGGACGAAATTGCCGATGGCCTGCTTGCAATCGCTGATGACGGTATTCACTTCCGCATGCATGACCATGGCAATCGCGGTTTCCTCCGCTTCCACCACTCAGCCAGCCGTGATTGTTGTCTGTCCTATCAATCCTCCGTTGTGATCCGCTACCACCGCGGTCATGAGGTCGCCGCGAGGGTGCCTCGCTGCGTCTGTGTAGACCACTCCACCTTGGTGTTCCATTCTGTGTGCGAACGATGAGCGTGTTGGGACTGACCAAAGATTAGGTTAGATCATTCTCTCACGCTTCGTCCACTTTGTTTCTTCAGTGTGCACTATAGGTATTGTCTACAAAAAAAAAAAAAGAAGTGGGGCATGCATTTCATTCGGATCACGTCGCGTCCTGTTTTGCTATTCATGATATAAGGTCATTTACCTACATGCCGATATTGTAGCGCACGAACTACGAAGCTAGTTCAGATCTCCAATACAGCTTTCGATTGCGACCAAGTGTCTTGGCTCAATCTCACTCACGAGTCTTACTTTTTATGCGCTACTTGTACTTCTCCAGTAATGCTCGGCAGACAGACCACCCCAAATTTCAAAATTATTTTCCGGGTGCCACGCGCGTTGTCCTTCACGTCTGCCATTACAACAGGCCTAAATTTACGCGCGCACACTGCTTAGTGAAGGCGGCTGTAACAGCTCAGAAACGGCACAGAGTCCTACGTTTCAAGCGTCCATTCTGTAATATGCCTTGTTGCAAACTGATTGTCTGTTTGTGTGCTTGCTAGCTTCATCATTGGTAAGTTCGCTTATTTGCTCACTTTACTTACTCGACATGGCCCAATTAGCCGACACGTCGGGTCAAAGACAGCTTTATATGTTCCTCTTCCGTTCGTTTGTTGTTGCGTGCTTATCGCAAATATTATACGCGTAAACAACAGAGCTCGCGCCCCAACTCGCGTAATGATAATGAAACAACGGTAGGCTGCGCCGAGGGGCGAGTCGCACAGGATCGATGCGAGACACGAGATGCATCACGAAGTGCCTCGTGGGAGCAGCGCAATTCGTTTATGGCATAACCCAGGCGCCTATGAACTTCGTTTGAGCCTCTGATTGGCTTCGATGGAGCGGGAGAAGCTCCGCCATCGATTGGCATCGATTGCGGACGCAAATTCAATGTTCGTGGGAACCCGTGCCACTCGAAATAACGGGTGACGTCGCCGACCGCCGCAGTGGTGTGTGGCATTTGTTCTTGTGACCAGGTGCACGCGCGTGTTAGTGACGCAGAAGTTCGCAAATCATATGGACACGTCAAACTCTATACCGTGTTCACCGGGTAGGTGTTGCAACCAAAAAGTGATGGGCGACATCCGAGAGGATTAATGTACATAGAACGTCCCAGCCTTGCAGAGTTAAATAACCATAGTTTATCGGTGTATAGATAACAACGCTACGTAGACCGCATGGGAAACGACAGTCGCGATACTTCGCGACATATTTTTTAGAAATAGACTGTCAGTACATATAGACATGCTGTGCGAGGCACTGACTGGCCTGGTGAGCAGCTGTATTATTATAATTTTTTTAATTAGGACTACTTGGCTTGTGCACGTGATATCTGTCTACTTGCCTACATTCAGGTAGGTGCCGAAGCTATGCGCTCATTTTGATACAGGACAGTAAAGAAAGGAACTAAACTCATTTTTATCGCAGTAATCATAACGAAAGTTTCACTTTACACTACAAAACCAATTTGGTTAAAATCAAGAGAAAAAGCTGTCTTTCAGCATGAAGCAGAAAGAAGTTATTACGCTAAATGAAGTTATCTGTAGTTTCAGTTCAAAGAAAATACGTGTGGTAAAAACAGAAAAAAAAATTCCTTCAAAGCTTTGTTCAATTATTTTTCTACAGTGATGTGGCATCGCATCGGAAGGGTGGTGGTCATGACTATTTCCCACCATGCTTCTGCGCAGGCAGGCGCGCACATGTAATACAACGCTCACGAGCGTTCCTTCATCAAACATGGTCATCAAGCGCGCTGCCGCATTATAAGCTGCAACAACAACAAGTGTTGAAAAAGCAGTCGCTATTATGTAATTTGACCAGGTGTTAGTAGACGGTCAAATATAAAGGGTGTTATAGCGCATTAATCCATTAATCCAGGCAAGCACCTGTCCGATTATGTGTCCCTGTCAACCTCTAATAATTACCTCTCTGAAAACGGTTCAATCAATGCAAAATAATAAGTAACAATGGTCAGCAAAAGCGTCAGAGTGAGTTAATTAACACTGGTCTACAAGCTGGCTAGTATTGTCCGCAACAACACAAGAAATGTGTTATTGTCGGCCCTGTGACGCTGCACCACGGTCAACCACCACAAAACGCGCTCTCAACAACAACCCGCCGTATGTTGTTCCCCAACACTTCGTTCACAGCCCCACCAGCATCACTCACAGCATAAAAACATGTCCGACAACCGATGGCTGCTGTGCCGCTCCATGTAACGGTTGTCCAATGAAAAGAACTGTGGGATGAGCTTGCTACTGCTGATTTTTTTTTTTTGTCGTTAAAACGGAAAACACGCTAATTAGCCGGTTCTCAGAAATGAGCCCGAATCTGCCGCGACGCTTTTCATCTGAGCCTAACTATATAAGCAGCACTCGTGGGTGCTCGCCAAATTGATTTACAGAGGACATCGAGACCCCCCAGGGTGGCGAGAGGGAAGATGACTGGTGCCAGAGATATGCGTGCCCTCGCCCTCTCCTGTCATGCGGAGAAGCCCACATCGTGCCGGACCGGCATCAGTATAGAGTGACGTGCCCCTGTTGTGCTTTCCTAAGTTTAGGGTACCTCAAAATAAACGCTCTTCGTCGCAAACCGCGTGTTTCGTAAAACCGGTTAATGAGCCGCATATAGGCCTGCACCCCGACCGTCCTTCTGCGATCTGGGCTCCTCGCAGCGCTGACTGCCACCGCTCGGCGAAGTGGAAAGGGTCCGAGGGACGCGCTCAATCGTAATGTATGGGAAGCCAGCGCCGTGCAACCGGTCAATAATTTTACTCGCTTGCGAATGAGTTCCCTTGTTTGCTCTTTTTCCCGCGGGAATACATGCTTTCACGAGCCGGCAGCCGCGCAGAAAATTAATGAGCGCACCAATGGTGCTCGTATAGGCCGAGAAGAAATTTGAACAGCCGCGACGGCCGCTGCATTGTAAAAATCCTGATTTAATGTTATGTTCGATGTTGTGTCGTTGAGATTTGTCATCTAGTTTTAATCACGGTTTCTTCGGTGTGTGCTTGCAAGGTATAAAAAAGCAAGCGTTTTGACTGTCATTGTGTTTCTCGCCATTGATCATAGATTATAATGCACAGTTACCGGCATGGCTTCTTGATAATGAAAACTCGATATCAATGTCACATATTTTGTAAAATATATTACCCTATTACGGGTACAAGGCCATATCAAACAGCCCTGACAACCCCTTTACATTTGCCGTTCATTATTAACTTAGAATATCAGTAAACGGAATCGTCGCTTAAACGGAACAGCAGCCTTGTGGCGGGTTGGTTTTGCATTAAAGCAGTGCAAAAAGAAAAAGAAAGAAACGCTCGTTAAGCGGAACCACATATTTTACAACTACGGGTAAACGGAACTAAAAATATCCACGAAAACGAAACTGAGTGGCCGATTTCCGACGCATCGTGAGAAGTGTCACTGTTTTTGCGTTTCCTCGTTATGCTTTCTCGCCAGTTCTCCACGTACTTGCATAGGCGGCTTTTGCCGGCGTTTGTTGGTACCGAGGCTAATGTGGCTCTACCGTGGCTGGCTGTGCTTTCTGTTTTGTTGGCAATGTCGGTGAGCTGTGAGTTGGCTTAGCGTTTCGATTGAATTCTGGCATTTTACGTGCCAGAACCACGATTTCATTCTGAGGCACGCTGTAGTGGGGAACTCCGGATTAATTTTGACCACAAGGGGATCTTTAACGTGCCCCCAATACGCGGGGCACGGACGTTTTTACATTTCTGCACTTCGGGCCCATCGGAATGCGGCCGCCGCGGCTGGCATTTGATCCCGCCACCTCGTGCTTAGCAGCGCAACACCATAGCCGCTAAACCACCGCGGCTTAGCGTTTCCAATGGCGGCAAAGGAACGCTTGCATAATGCGCTCCCGTTGTAGACTAAGATCACAGTTATCGATGACCTCGAAAGGCGCTCTTGCACTAAAATGGCTACTACTTTTTTTTTTTTTTAGAAGCGAATATTTTCTTTGCGAACCTCTCCGGGTGTCGTGACCGTGGGGGCTGCGGCCCGACTATTCTCTTGCGCAGCTCATCGCTAACCACTCTAACCGACTGGGAGGCAGACCTTAAAAGCGGCGACCTCTCAGAGCAACTACGGGCTGTCCAGAGGGCCTGCGACAGGGCAGAGGACCACGATCTTCCTACCCCGTCGTGGGTGCGGTCCGCGACGGCTACGGGGACTCCCTGAAAAGGGAGGTACCCTAACACTGTTCCTCAGGACCATTAGTAAAGTTCTTTCTCTGTCCGTCTCTTGCTGAATAGGCCAACCAATCACAGTGGAGTAAGCGCGCCGCGCGCGACGCTGGGATCCTTGCACCAGCGCCAGACGGCGCTCGCCTCCACGCATCCGTGGCGGTGGTGGCGGTGGCCTTGCAGAGAAAAGAAAAAAAGTACCAGAAAGCTCGCCCTCGCGGATCCGCGGCGGCAGCATTGCATTAGCCTCTCCACAATGCCTGAATAAAAGCCTTCCGTGACACTTTGTGCCGTCATTCAAAAAACACAAAGTCGTGTGTCGACTCTTTATGCTCTCACACGAAGCTTCGCTGTATATACGTGCCAACTCGTTGGATCTGCCGTATTTTTTTAAGTAAATAATTTTTCTTCTTTCTGTATTTAAATTATGTGCTGCTAGCTCTAGTCAGCGGCTGCGTGCAAAGGGCAGCATTGCAAGAAGCTTTATGTTAAGCCCTGTTACACATATTGTATGCTGTTGGTAATATATATACCCATTTCAAAAGAACCTCTTGAGCACATATTGAGCTCAATATCTCAATGAATGGAACTCCTGATAAATGGAACTTATTTCCCTAGTTCCTAGAGGTTCCGCTTAAAGACAGTCGACCTTGCGAAAGCAATTACACTGTTACCCCAGGCGAATTTTCACCATCGGCGTCGCCGTGAGGTTCTTTATGATGTTCAGGTGAGGTAAGTTCCTATCGCACCCCGCTGGCCGTATGCTGTGGGCGTCAGTCCTGGCAAAGCGAGGTGCCATGACTTACACCGCGGTATCGAGAAAGCCACAGCGTGCAGTGACCATGCCTGAGGATGTGCTTCAGAAGAACATCACTTGCAGAGGCCACTTAATATCTGCATTTTCTTAGCCCCGCTGACCGAAAAGAAAACAGTCCGGACCGCACAGAGCAGCCGGTATATTGCAAGCGACGTAATCCGAAGCCTGCACTAGCGACATAGGTCAAGTAGAGGCTGTCTTGCAATACTTAACCACGCCCTCAAGTCAACAAGCCAAGACAGCACTCAGCGTACGTATTCAGAATGCAACAAACAAGCAAAATGCAACAACAAGCAAAATGTCGCACTCTGTACCTAATGCTTTAACGCCGTTGCGGCGTGGCGAGCCTCGTCGGTAAACACGTGTGTTTGCGCAGCAGGGAAGGGCGGGGGGAGGGCGAGTTCCGTTTATTAAAAATGGATTTAGGCTTGCCGCTGCCCCGAGCCGCTTGTAGGATTATCTATACATGTCCGTGGCGGGAATTAATAGTGCGATTGGGCTGTGATTAGGCTCTTCTGTTTCGAAACATTGCATGCAGATTTCTGTAATATCCAGAAATGGGGGGGGGAGGGGGGAAGGGACTCGTTACGCTTAGCGCATGGCTTCCTGCAGTTAAGGAGAATTGCGATGTGTAGATGTCGTTGGCATTGCTGATTACAAGGTGACGTACGCACTTAGTAATCGATTGGCAAACACATTTTAGCGATTGCTTTTTCTGTTTGTTATTTTTCTTGCCGGTTTTGCAAAGAGGTTCAGTTATCTCTACAGACATACATGTATATATTTGTAGATAATACATTCTTGATTGCGGCAAGCCAACTGCTATAACAAAAGAAGTAAGAAAATTGGGGCAGAAACTCCCCACTCGGGAATGGTCATATAGTGCGTAGCATTCTTTGGGATCATTGCTTATGCGGCTTATACCCCAGTCACACGGGCACTTTCAAAGTCCTTTGAGGTTAAGGAGCATTGAGCTTTCAAAGGCCCATTAGTTCAAGGGAGATGTGTCGGTGCTACACGGTCTCCAGATGGTCTCCGTTGAAGCTTTTAACAGAAACCGCAACGTATCCTTAGCGCTGCCATCGCCTCGTAAGTAATAAAAAAAATATGGCTCAAATGCGTCTGATAATAAATTTATGTATATTTTTTCAGCAATATTTATTTTTTTTAATACATAGAAACATCAAAACAAAATGCACGCGCAGTAAAGGCATTACTTTACCAAATACAGACGTATTTATTGTAATGATGGCCACCATGTGTGCCGCTTCGTATACCGCATGTTGGCGTCGATTCTTCGTTGTTGCCCTTGCTTCAGTTCGTTAGGTTTAGTGTTCTCGCCTGTTTTCAAAGCAACGATTGTGAAGATGAGCTACGACGCTGAAGATGCGCGAAAAAAGTATGAAATAGCACTGGCGATTGCTGCAGTGGCATCGTTAGAAATGGACGTCGAGGCGTCAAGCAAAAAGGTGCGCGATATACGGCGGCGTCTCATCGCCAACAACTGCCTGTTGACGGCGCTCGCTTCATCGCGACGCGCAGTTCAGCGACGGGTCTGGGCCTATCGTCGCCATGAACAATGGTTCGAGAAAACGCTACCAAACCTTGGCAGCCGGCATTTCAAGCAGTCTTTCCGGGTATCAGAAACGACGTTCAGATACTTGGTTGACGTCTGCCGGCCAGCAATGCAACGGCAAGCGACCAACATGCGCGAGTGCGTCGCCCTAGAAAAGCGTGTGGCGGTGAGCTTGTATAAGCTGTGCTCGTGCGCGGAGGACAGGGCAATAGCAGACATCTTTGGCATTGGTCGTTCTACCGTGAACGTGATCTACAGGGAATTTTGTGCGACTGTTGTTGCCACCCTCGAGAAGGAATGGGTCACAATGCCTTCACCGGACGACATGCCAGCGCACATAAAAGAATTTCAGGCAGTGTGTGACTTTCCGCAAGGCGTCGGGGCCCTGGACGGCTGTCACATACCAGTATCGCCGCCAAAGGAGCACGCAAGTGATTACTACAACTACAAAGGCTGGTAAGTATCTCTCTCTAGGTCGTTTTGTTGTCGTTGACGTGATGAATAATTATGGCTGTAGTTGATGAAAACGTTTCACCAAATTGAAGGACTAACATTTAACATTGCCTTCGTTAAATGTTTTCAAAGCAATTAAAAGATAAATGCTAGGCTTGCTGCGCGTTTCGACATTTCACCAGTCATAACGCTCGTTCTTAGTGGTGCACTATGACCTGTGTAAGTGTAATTCGTTGCTCTTTATTTTCTTGTGCTATGTAACTTAATAGTTATGACGTTGTTCTTTGCAGGTACAGCATCATATTGCTCGCCATGGTCGACCATAAGTACCGGTTCAGGTACGTGAACGTCGGTTCACCAGGGCGCTGTCACGATGCGTATGTGTACCGCCAGTCAGTATTGGCCGATATGGTTGAGGGACCCTTGTTCCAAGCCCCAACAGCAACAATCAGCGGAGTTGTGGTACCACCGTTGATCCTGTGCGACCAGGCGTTTCCGCTGACTTCTAACCTGATGAAACCCTTCAAGAGCTTTGGAGAGAACGATCGGCACAGGTCGTACAACTATAATTTATCAAGGTCCCGAAGGATTGTTGAAAACGCGTTCGGGAGGCTCAAAGCTCGATTTAGGCTGGTTCTGAAGAAAATGGACGCCGACATTACGAATGTGCCAATGATCGTAAGGGCCTGTTGTGTGCTCCACAACATATGTGAACACTTTTCAGACTCTCTTTCACAGCAGTGGCTGCAAGAGTCTGATATTGAAAGTATGGTGTATGTGCAACCTGAACATTCTACAGATGTGCAAGTTGGAAGCGGACCAGATGTTCGAGGAGCCCTCGTTGAATATTACCGCGAGCGTGAAGGCCACCAAAGTTTGTGATGCAGGGCTGTGTTCAGTTTGCTGCGTTGCTCTTCATTGTCCACTTGTATGCATACATATCCACGTGTTTTTGTTTCCCCCTTTGAATTCTCTGTGAAATAGAAAAGCAGTTTCTAAGTCAAAATAGCTACATCACTGAATAACAGCATGTTAGTGGGGTCATCATGTTGCTTCACAAGTTATCTTTATCACAGAAACAACAAAATTGCCTGCATGATTATATGCATTACAGTGATGCGAAATAGTATCAAATATTTTGCAGGCCTTTTATCAACATTTTCTGTAGGCTCATAATAGCTGTTACCTTCAGTCAAACTAACAATTCCACAGTAAATAGCCAATTATAGGAGCTGCTGAACAGCTCCCCGTTATGTCTCTTGCATCTAGCAACTGGTATGTCACACACAATCATGATCCTCATACAATACTTTTTTCTTTTGTAGCAGAGAAAGTAGGAAAATTAATTTGAAAGCTGAATGACTTATCTTACACTGTTCAGTCACTGACCTTACAATGCAATAACAGTGCAAGACCAGATGTTTTTACACACTGCAAAAGTGCAAACCAGCATTTATAGGCAGACTGCACTACAACACAGATCACCTTTAAGCTCTCCTAGCACATGTAAACATAGTGGGTAGCAGGTGGCGGCTCTGCTGTAGCACAGCCAATAGTTCCGACAAACAATTACGTCTTGTAACATTTATTCAACTGCCATTTTTGTTTAATGAACTAGCAGTTCTGTATCAATATGACAGGAGACTGGACTGATTGAAAACATGTTTTGTGGTCCCTTTTGTACATGTGCGTTGCTGATGTGCGCCAGCTGATGCTGGCACTTTGTATCACAATATATAAGGTTTGTCTGGGAAGTAGTAGCACTGATTTTTTTCCCACCACAACGTGGTGAAGGAGGAAGATGTTATTGCACTGGTTGGGTGGTGGGGGTCTTAGCTACGGTTGCGCCAGTCGTCTGCAAGCCTTCAGGGAGTGTAGATAGAGCTTAAGCTGAACCACTTTAAAAGTGCATCGTCATCTGCAGAATGAATCGTCTGTTAGAGCAGCGTTACGTAGTGAAGTTTTGCATCAAACTGCATAACTGTGAGTGAGACCCATTGCATAATGAAGTGCGTTTGAGTGGCACAATTTGTTTCAGGAGGGATGAGAGCAAGGGGGGGGGGGGGGGTGTAGCGAGGAAGCTGAAGAGCATTTCAGTTTCTGCGTTCCAGTGAGCCTTCAGTGATTGGCAAAGTCGCTGAAAATGCTGCGTTGATGCAGACCGGGCATATTTTGCTAAGTATTAAGTCGATGTGTCAAAATTGTGAATACATTTTTTTTTAGTTCAGTCCTACTACTTTCTGGAGAAGCCCTGCATGTACACAATAGAAAACATCTATTAAGAATGCTTCTGTACTACTAAAGAATTCCAGCATCATGCACAACCTGCAGCCCTGAGGCTGTAAGCTGAGCAACAGCTGCATCAGTTTCATTCTTCACTAGGTACAAGGATGAAATGACTAATAGGTCACAACAAATGCGGGACGCGACCTCCCGTCAATCTTTATTAAAATACTGCTCCAGCAGTCCAACAAGTCTTTCTTGAGCATTTATTTGTCGCTCTCTGAGCACCCGGTCTTCTTTGGTCGCCGATTCCAATGCCTGCCGAAGCAGGCGTTGCTCGTTAAGGAGGTCCCGCTGAAATTCGCTTGTGCTTGTGAGCTTTCTCTTTCGAGAACGACGCTGGTTTTCATTTGTTATTCGACTTCTCTGTGATGGTGCCTCATCTGCTAGTTCTGATGCGGGGACAGCTTCCGATGGCTCCAGCTCCCATTCATCCTCGTTGTTTGGCGATTCGTAGCCATGCTCCATGCAACAGATCAACTGAAGGGTGAAAAGAATTGTATCTTAAGCACACATACACAACAGTGAAACTTGATTTAGTAGCATCCTACTTAGCTCATTAAGGCTGCCTTATCACATCTGATTATCAAAACCATACACTTGTCTTCTATAGGCATTTTTTACATTGTGGATCTAGTGGTCACGACACCAAAAAACTTCCTGTTGCACACTTTCTGCATCCAGTTTTACCAGAAAGCATGCGATTTGTAGCGCTATACATGAGAAGATGGGGCACTACCTCATTATATGCCTGCATGCACATTGCAATGCTTTAGAGGGCATTCTTGTCTGCATATGTAGGTACATTGCTTGATATGTGGCGTTGTTACAGCTTGAGTGCACATCAGTTCTTTACTGTAATAAAGGTACGACGAGAGCAAGGGAAATTGCTGAAGCATTTTAATTAAGCTTGATGTGTGTAAACAATTCAACAGCATCATTAAACTGCACTTGAATCATGCCTTTATATCATGTTGCTTTCCATGCTCTTCTGTCACCTCGTTGTCATTCAGTTTATGTATACAATTTTCATTCTTCTGAATAAAAAATTTCCGGGAGCACTTGTCCTGCCTCAATTGGCAATTTGTTTTGTTTGCGTTTTCAGCCATACCTATCCGAAGCTGTACTGACTTGTCCATTCTTATGCATTTAAAAGCACGTCATGCTGAGTCTGCTTCATGCACTATTATGAGCATGCATTTGTACAGGTTTATCATGACAAACTTGCCTGTTCAACTGTGGCATCTGAGTGCGCTGCACTTTCTTCTACCAGCGACTGGTCATTCGCTGGCAGCGTTCCAAGAAAGCGATGTATTTCCTTAAAATACATCCATGGCACAGGTGCAGAGCCTGTTGTGCGTTTCTTTGCCCAACTTCTGGAAAGGTCGGTGAACAGCATAAGTGCTATTGCATGAACTAGGCAAAATCCATAGGCATAGTAAGCACACTTCATGCAGGAAGAAAATTACAGTATGTGCTTTAGCGCTATACTTTCAAAATAAACAGTGGCTGTGTGCCAGTGACCTCGATTAAGCATGACATAACTAGCATTTGCGCAACTCTCAAAGTTAACATGCATGCACGCACTGCTGTTTGAACAATTTTCACTGTCGCTGAGCAGGCCAGCGAATTTTGCACCATCCAGTAGACATGGTTAGCTGTCTTGGTAACAGGGAATGAATACTTTAGGGAATTTTATGTTCCATCAAATCACACTACAGTTCACACTACACACTTAACTTAAATCACACTACACACTTAAATCACACCACTTAAATCCCACTACACACTTAACTTTACGCTCCCAGCCGTTCCCTTTCTTTTTTTGAAAGACAAGCACAGCACATATGGATCTGAAACTGACGCTGCGGTAGTGCTCGTGTGAGGGAATTCAGCTGTTGCGTCTAACGTTTCAATTCGGCGGGCATATCAAGTGCATCTTCACCAAATACAAAAAGACAAAGAAATAAAACAATGCAGTCCGCGTTGAATGAACCACGGCCGATCGACGAAAACATGCGCATGAACCCAAACACACATCTCACGACATCAGTATACTAGCCTTAAATGACTGGAAATTAAGTGCCAACGCTGTTTCTGCCAATGTGCAGCACATAATATCCAGGCTTACCTGTACATTTGGGTGAGGTTGTCGATCTTGCTCTGCACCTGTTTCCTTGTCCGGATAATTTCGAGCCTGGCGAGTCCTTGCACAATGCGATCATATACTCTAGCATTCCTCCGCTCTCCTCTCAGGTGGTCTAGATGCTCTTCCCAAAGACTTATAAGAGCCCATGTCTCCCGTTCGCCCCACGTTGTTCGTGGTTGCGGCGGGGCCGTCTGTTGGGTTGCCGTTTGCGAGGAGTCGGAGGCGCTCATTCCTTGTGGCTAGGCAGCGGTTGGTGGGCGTAAACGAGGTAAAATACAGAACTACTAAACAAAAGTGACGAGGGAAGACGCGCAGAAAAAAGCCGAGGAGACTTGAAATGCCTAGCTGCCGCTCGCCAAAGAAACAAATCGCACGTGGCACCCGTGTTGCCCGTGTTTGTGTCGATCATGTCGATGTTGCTGCTGACGACAGGCCGTGCCGGCGCTGCTGTACCGGCGGCTTCATGATGGAGATTGCGGGTGTCCCGAAAGTGTTTAGTACCTTAGTATTAGTATTTCGTACTTATAAGCTTGTTCTGAAGACGTAAAAATTGAACTTCCATATTTTTGGATATCTTTTTTTTCTGCTGTCGGACGCCCTCTAGGTTCGAGAGTATTCCCTTGAGGTTTCAAAGGACGAACGCGCACTCCTTCGAGTCAAAGCTCCCTTCCAGTAGGGCTCCTTTGCTGTGCCCGTGTGACAGCGCGCATTCTCCCTTGAAGTAAAGGATCTTTGGTTCAAAGGACTTTGAAAGTGCCCGTGTGACTGGGGTATTATACTCTACCCTTAAAACCAAGACTGTCGTATTTTAAGAGATAAGCAACTCCAAAGAATACTACGCACACTACGACTACGTCCCCAATAAATACGCTTATTCCACCAATCTTGGGTTTGGAAAATGAAAGTAATGTTGTTGTGCTTTTTTCTCCCATAAGTTGCCCGCCGTATAGCGCTCGCATGGGTTCCAATGAGTCCTCTTCAGAAGCTTCTCTCCCGTTGTGGCAGACGCAATTCTATCGTTGCTCACGTTTTCCGCTCGTAACCTGCCCGCGCAAGCTCTCGCCCGCGTTCTAACTGATCCTCGGTAAGGCCAAATCGAAACGAGCCAAGAAATTCCTAAGGGTGTTTGTTCTATGCCGCTTGTCGATGCATGCGTCGACCCCATAATAAAATGTCACCGGTAAGAATTTGGCCACAGAAAGAGGTTAGCTTTGTGTATTCTGTTAATTCTCGTCTTTTTGATGTGCCACATAGAGTTGAACATTGTTTTATCACATAGCTGCAAAGACGCCATCCTATTTTGGGATATCCTCCAACAAACTTTAAAGAAATACTTGCAAATCAACCCCCATACTATGCGTTACCTGCTACCAAGTAGGTGGCGGCAAGTGCAGAGAATTTCTGTATTCAAAGAAATCTACATATTCAAGCCTAGATATATAGCGCTACGGGTTTTTGTGACACGAAACGGAAAACCAACGGAATGGAGCAGAATATAACCCCAGGCACCCAGCCAAAGAATTAAATTCTTTGTACACGGTATATGGGCGTTTTTGCATTTATCCCCAATCGAAATTCCGCAGCCGCCGTGGCCAGGATTCGATCCCGCGTCCTTGGGCTTAGCAGCGCAACGTCGAAGCCACTACGCAGCCACGGCGGGTTAGCCAAAGAATGCTGCTACGCATTAAAGAACTTCAGCCAAATTAACAACAGATTCCAAGCTCTTCAAGCTTGCTCGAAAAGTGCACCAAAGCCTGATTCCGTCATGCTGCCTCATTTTATCAGATGAAATCGCGGAACTTACCAATGGCTCGAATATCTAGATCTGTCTCGAAACGACGCGTGCCATTTAGGGGCATCATTTCATAACGCGACCCGACTAGAATGCTGGCCGAGCATTATCCCGCCACCTTCGACCGGAGGTACGAGTACACGTGTAACTCACATTGGAACCGCGTATGTTTTAGTAACTGTGAGTGAAGTGCGACCTGTAGTGATTTTTTTTTTCGGTTCCCACTGCCATTCTCTACCCCTTGTAGTTGTTTCACTTTATAGTTTGTGGTATGTGATCTTGTCTAGTTCATTCTTTCCTGTTTCCATCCCCTTCATCCTATCCCAGGTAGCACACAAAGTCTTGAAAACGTCGTATTAAGGGATTCAACGTCTGAAACGGATTTTTGACCAAAATCGACGCATCAAAGACGTTCCAAACAAGATAGCTTAAAAACGAGGGGTGAATACGTTTTGATAACGTTGGAAGCCAGACAGCTTAAAAACGAGGGATGAATACGTTTTGCAAACGACTCAAAACGCCACCGCCACGCCACGGCGCCA
Organism: Dermacentor variabilis; assembly: GCF_050947875.1. Classification (NCBI taxonomy): domain Eukaryota; kingdom Metazoa; phylum Arthropoda; class Arachnida; order Ixodida; family Ixodidae; genus Dermacentor; species Dermacentor variabilis. The sequence goes on from NC_134569.1 coordinate 23,527,138, forward strand.
CGCCACGCCACGGCGCGTCAGCCTCTTTAGCGGCGTCTACAATATTCAACAACCAATCAACGCGATCCAACCTTGCGCAAGGTGGCGATACCGTCGTCAAATCATGTGACCAAGGTGGCCACGTGATTCGTGATGCCGGGCAGCCGGGCGAGCCGGGCACAGTCGCGTCGTCATGGCGTCGTCGCGTCACCGCACTCGCATTGCGCTGTGGTGTGTTTGCGGCTGTTCTGAACGTGCTGCCGCTGCCCTTTGCTATGTAAGTGTTGCAGTGTTTTGCTGTCAAGAAAACGATATTCTGTGATCAGTTTGGGTTGTGCGATATGTTTGTGTGGTTTTAATTTGGAAAGCAGTAGTGTTTTCTATTGTTATGTGACCAAGGCGGCCACGTTATTCGTGAAGCCAGGCATAGTTGCGTTATCGCACTCGCATGACACTATGGTCTGTTTGCGACTATTCTGAATCTGCTGCCGCTGCCCTTTGTCATGTAAGTGTTGCAGTGCTTTGCTGTCAAGAAAACGACGTTCTGTGATTAGTTTGGATTGTGCGATCTGTTTGTGTAGTTTAATTTGGAAATCAGTAGTGTTTTCAATCGGAGGGCGCGGAGTGGAGGGCACTAATCAGCTCTTCAAGTTCATTGTCATGTTATGTGTGGCGCCTTTTCACTGACGCTGTAATTAAGGCGTTAAGGGCAGTATAAGGACGAAAGTTAGAGGGACGAAATCGTGCCTGTGTGTCCCTAGCGTCGGGGTCGGCCGCTATGCGTGATCCTAACAAGAAAGCATTTTGCAGAATGCGAAGAAAGGCGGCAAAATTTCTGTCTGTGCGCACCCTGCCGATCGCCGCATTAGAGCCGTCATCGTGGTATTTTAGTCTCCCGTTTAGCAAGAGTGTTGCAGACAAGGGAACTGGTTCAAACAGGCTTTTTTAAATGATTCAGTACTAGTGCGGTATCCCAAAAGGTGAGGTCAAGCGCTCGCCCTATTTTCTTCCCTCGCGCTACAGCGCACTGACAGAATTTTGCGTGCACCATACCGTGCTTTTATCCTTTGCGCTTCAGGTTCTCGATTGTGTTTTCGCCCCCTTTACCCACGTGATGGGTATTTCATGGTATTACCGGGTACCACATGTGTGCATATATCGTGTCCAATATATGAAACGGCCAAATTCGATTTTATTTGACACCTCAAATGGTAGTAATGTATTGAGTCCCTTGTAGCTTTGTGATTGTTATCAATTTTACTATTTGGCGAATGGATACAGCATGTACGCTGCATAACTCACTTGTGGATACTGCATACGTGAGTCGAGTATGCCCTTGGTATAAAATAACTTGTATGCTTTAGGTAGTACGATTGTTTGCAGTTTGGGACATGTGTCGGAATGTACGCTGTGCGCCCTTCGCGCTTTACGGCGGCCTGCCGAGTTCGTGCGGGTGCCATGTGTGCGCATGGAGTTCGCGAAGCGCTTTGGCAGTTTTATACATATATATATAAATATATATATATATATATATATATATATATATATATATATATATATATATATATATATATGTGTGTGTGTGTGTTCGCGCGCTTCGCACAACAGGGCATGTCGCAGTTCTTTGTCCTTGTGCAACACATTTTCCTAGCGTACGTCTGTGCATTATTTGATACCGGTTTCACACGGGGCTCTTTTAGCCGCTATCCAGTCCCTTACAAATCGAATTTCTCGGTCGTGATTGGCTCCTCTGCGCAAGCTACGAGAGAGCCAGTCGCATCGATAATTTCGATCCGGATCGGGCTTGATCGCGATCGAGAGTGGTCATGTGACACCGGTTTTACACATGGCTCCCACATAGGGAACACTTTAAGTTCAATGCTACTGAGTGAAGTGCAAGTGCATATATATGCCAGTGGTGGTATGTGGGCAAGTCTTTCTGGTGAAGCCAATACTTGTGCATTCAAAACATTTCAATTACCAGCGTAGTGCATCAATATGTCTACTTCGACAAAATGGAGCACCAGTGCAGATATCTGAGCATACCTGTCCAGGGCAGCAAGTGTGTCTACATTGAAACCACTACCAGCATGGGCGGCAGTTCTATTTCCAGCAGCGGGACTGCACAATAATCAGTAGGGTGCTCTCAAGCTGTTTATCTATGAAGCTCTGCCTGGACTGTGTGCCAAATATTTTTGGACGTGAAAGTGGGGGTGAATTGGTAAACATCAGTGGAACTGTGCCTGGACTTTGTGGCAAATGTTTTTGGATGTGAAAGTGTGAGTGAACTGGCAAATAATTTGCTCTGGGCTACATGTGTTAAACGTTTTTCTCATTCAGAGTGCTTTTTTTTTTTACTTTAGGAGACTGGAGATGTGCGCAAAGTGTTGCATGTCAGTGGGCTAATTAATGCATTTGCTGGTTTGCAAATTATTCGTTGCAACTTTATTTTTGCCAGAGAGGTACAACTTTGCCTCTTGTAAACGGCTTTTTAGATAAAACACTTACTATTTATTATGACCATTGCTTCCTTTGTTACACAAATGCAGCTTCCAGTACATTCCAGTTTATTTCCATGTTTATGTAAGTTTCTAATATGAGGCTTGCATATTCATTTCTCACGTTCTGGAGTGGCAAGATGCAGCATTACTGTCTCATCGTTCGCTGTACTACAGTAGTGTTCACTTGTTACACTGAATCCCCTGTTTAAGTATTCTGTATTAATTTCACTTTATTGCTTTTTTGTTGTATGGTTATTTTTTCTCGCCATTACCTTCTTTGATATATCCTAAAGGCAATATTTTCAAGTTTGCATTGTTCCCATTTTTTTTATTTCTGTCACAGGATTGTTTTATGATGGTATGCAGTGGTATTTCTTTTTGTGCTCTTTTCAAGCTTCTAGATGATTGGTAACATTGCTTGGAGGCGGTTACCACCCAATTCATACTCTTGCATTTTTTCAGTCTACTTCTTCCATTCGCTCCGATGTCACTTCTGCATAACTAGTCCATCTAATAGCACGCGCACTTTACTATGATAAATTAGACACTTTAGTACACTCCAGGTTTTTCTGTTCATTTTTGTATGTGTACTTGGAATTTTGTTTATGTGCTAGTGAATGTTCACTTTCGAGTTCATTGCGAATCCTTTCTGTGATTTTTGTCATTGTTGATGTACTTTTACTTCTATTTGCATTTCTCACACAGTTTGTTCGAACCTTGCATAAGCATAACATTTTAATAAAGTGTTTTTGCTTTGTCACAATGTTCTCATTTCATGCACTCTTGGCATGAAGGGCTTGGTCTGGCCACCTGCCAAGACGTGGCCATTTGTTCTTTGCAGGATGTCATTCCCATTGTGGTTGTAAGCATCGTAGCTTACTAAAGGCGGTATTAAGGATTTATTGTTCCTAACAGGCTCATTTTCGTGCGACTTGGTAGAGGATGCGCCGGCCATGCGGGGAACAGTGCTTGGCACTGCGCCATGGCTCTTACAGTCAACACCGGCGCTTCTACTCATCTGGGGCGCGATTGGAGATCGTTGTTCGAAACGCCCGATCAGTTTCACCTCACGCGATTGGCCTAGGCCGTGCCAACGGGTGCGGCTGACGACGTCTGCACGGCATAGGCCAGTCGCGTGAGGCGAAACTAAACGCGTGTTTTGAACAACGATGTCTGATCGCGCCCGTCACCCGCAAAAATTAGCTTCAGATGATCGTAAACCTTTCAAGACCGCTTCTAGACCAGCTTTTTGATAACGTCCTAAAAACGTTTAGAAATTGGTTACGAATAGTTTTGGCAAAGGGATAACTTGTGTCTTTCCCAATTTTATTTCTAGACCAGCTTTTCGAATACGTCTTGCAGACCTGTTCTAGATCGTCTCAAGAAAGTAATTAAGCCGGACATTAGCAGAGATCTACGACGTTTTCCCGCCGAAGTTCTCTCATTCGTGTCTTCTTTAACCCGTTTTTATCGTTTTGGATAAACGCTACGAAAACGTTACGTATCTCTTTTGTGCTACCTGGGATCTTACATTTCTGTCCCCTCCTTAAACAACAACAAGGCCACATTCCATGCATTCGAATCGTGCCGTCGCTCCCTCACTCCTTCCTCCGGGACAAATTGAGAGAAGGAGGAGGAAGATGGTTGGCTGCAGGCGCATCCCGCTTTGCGACTGTGCGACTGCGCACTCTGCAACGTTGTATGCCTCAGTGGGACATCCACACTGTATGACTGCGGCGCCTTCAAAGACTGTGACAACGCCGATACAGACACTTTCATATTGCTCACTCATCCCTTCTCTTTAATGCGATTGGTATATCTTGCACACTTCAGGCAAATCTAGCATTATAGATCGTATGCTATACATGATAAAAATGTACAGACGAAAACAATACGACACTACAAGATACATTCTGCAGTTCTACAACAGGCAAAGTAGTTATACAAGGTCCATTAGCTGCTCCACTAGTGAACAAAACTGATCTAAACTTGGATTATTTACAGCTTCGCTTGGTAGCGCATTCCAAGCGTCCACAGCGCGAGGGAAGTAGGTAAACTTAAACGTATTGCAATGCGTATTAAATGGCCGGATGCACTTATCGTGGTTTGTCCTACTAGACCGACGGCCAGGCGGATGAATATAATCGTCTTTTCCGATTTTGACGTGTCCGTTAAAGAGGCGATAAAGAAACCTCATAGATGCAACATGACGCCGGCAGGAAAGAGTTGCCAAATGCGCTTGATTGCGCATGTCGGTTGCAATGTCGTGCCAAAAATACTTTGAATAGATAAACCTAAGAGCCCTATTCTGTGATCTTTCAAGTTTATCGCGAAGGTACTTTTGATGAGGGTCCCACACTATGCTTCCGTATTCTAAAATAGGTCGGACCAGAGTTTTATAGGCAGTTAATTTTACGGCCTGAGGTGCTTTACTCAGTCTTCTGCGTAGAAACCCTAATTGCTTGAATGCCTTGGCGCATGTATCGGTGATGTGCATATCCCATTTTAAGTCTTGCGAGAATGTGACCCCAAAGTATTTTACTTTGTCGACTTGTGTAATATTCAAGCCTTTAAGATTGTACGTAAATGATAAAGGTCATTTTTTCTTGGCTATGCTGATGAACGCTGTTTTAGAGACATTTATTTCCATCCCCCACGTATTGCACCATTGGGCAATGTTTCCTAAAGAAGAATTAAGCTTTAGTTGGTCGTCAGTAGTGCGAATTGCAGTATAAATGACACAATCACCTGCGAAAAGTCGCAATGTTACACCTAATTCTGCACAAGAAGAGATGTCGTTAACGTATGTAAGAAACAATGTTGGCCCTAAAACAGACCCTTGGGGCACACCGGACAATACGCTTAGGCAGTCAGAATCTACATTGTTTAAACTTACACACTGGGTATGATTTGTAAGGTAAACCGAAATCCATCCTATTACTTTGCTATTAATGCCAATCGATTCAAGCTTAATTGGCTATTAATTTAGAATGAGGTACGCGATCGAATGCTTTCGCAAAGTCTATGAATCCCGCGACCTCGTGCTTAACAGCGCAACACCACAGCCGCTGAGCCACCGCGGTGGCTATGTCGCATGTAGACGAAGCAATCGACATATCAAAATTATCACTAAAGCTTCTAAATAAAGACATCTGCAGTAATACGGTGCGTCGCTATGTTAGTTTAATGCTAATCGTATTAGCGTCGACAGTCATCGTGAGATCAGTTCTCCCGATTTTCTTTTTCACTGTTTCAGCTTACGAAAAAGGATGTGTCCAGCGCTTAGTTTACGGAATTTTACTCCTGAAACGGCAAACTATTTTACAGTATACAATAAATGTTTTTCTTCTCCTTTCAAAATGGATTTAGTCTTGTCGCTGCCCCGAGCCGCTTGTAGGATTATCTATACATGTCTGTGGCGGGATTAATTCTATGACTGGGCTGTGATTAGGCGCTTCTGTTTCGAAAAATTGCAGATTTCTGTAATATCCAGAATTGGGGACTATTGTAACTGATAGCATTTTGTAACCTATTTGTAAAGCTATTGTAATCTGTTAGCATTTTCAGCCTAACGCTGATAACGGTGACTAAGGAAACTTATGAACCATATAAAGCATCGCAACCGCACCACGTCCCAACTTCCGCATAAAAAACACAACATCGTTTTTTTGCTCGAACATCGTGGCACAAGGGTTGATAACCTTATGATCCTTACAGTAGCAACGTGCACGCCTCCTTAACTGCCTCTTTTATCGATATACCACATGAATAGCGAATCTAAAAGGCAATCCCTCGCAGTAAGCGAAAAAGATCATCGAAAGAAAAGAACAAAGCCATAAGAGGACGTAAAGTGGCCAAGCACACAAGCAAGTGGACGGCTCACTACCATAGCGAAAGCAAATAGACGCAGCGATCTATATATCCTCATGTCCGTAAAAACATTTACGGCTGCCATTCGCCCTCTCGAGATGAAGGCGAAGCTTCTTGTTATACAGTTTCGACAACGTGCTAGCATAGCAGGCATTGCCCGCTTTATCACTGAGCAGCACACTGCTCGTACACGTAAAGCAATTTAAGACAGTGTTCACAGCCGCGCGGAGGGTACGTAACGTAAAGCAGCTGCACGTTGTGTTATCACATCCTGGGAGTCAACAGACGCCACAAATTGTAGTGGCACACGTTCACACTCTGGATTACAGCGCAGAATTGTTTCGGCAGTGCACATCACACACGCAGATGGTGTGACTGTGTAGTGAACTTAGAGATACAATAACGCGACCAACGTAATCTGTGAAAGCCGTAGTAAACGAAGGGTATAGGAATGCAGGGAGGCTGCGAAATCGTGACAAAACCAAGCTTCATTTGAGAATTGTGTGCAAACGTTGATGCGTTAGTTGCCGTAAGCGATTGTGAACCTTTTGCTGAAGTTTCGATGTGAGACAGACTAAACATTTTCGTCACAGAAAGAATGCAGTGATATCGAAATACACAAAATAAAGGATACGATGCAGTCGGAATGAAAAGGGTGCCTCAATAAGAAATCATTTCTTTCAAAATCAGCATTTTAGTCTGTTTCTATCCCACCTGTAGGATAATTTCTTTTAATTTGTAAACAGGCTTTTATTCTAATTCTATTGTAATCGTTTGTTAACAGGTTAACTATATAGTTCCAAAACCAACTGTCTATTTTGTCTCGTCGGTTTCTGTTGAGGATATCAGGGGGAAATCTACACAAAATGCCGAGATATCAAGCGTAACCAACTAACAATGGCGCTTTAAAGGTAAGTTCCATCGCCATCCAGAACTAAATGGCCGAAGCTAGAAGGCCTGAGACGACCCGCGCTATGTGTGTTAGTTACGAAATATGCCACCGTTCTCGGCGAAGCCAGTATCTTGCACGTCGGCGGCAGGCCTTCCTTGGTGTCATTAAACGCCGCAAGCCTTGCGCGCGGTTTATGCTCGAAAACCGCCGCGCTGCAGCGATACGCCTTCAGATGCTAATGAGAGCGGCTCCGAAAGCGTAAAGCCGCTGACGGGGCCAGCAGCCCTTGCCTCGTTAGCGACATTGAATATGCGAGCCGCGTAAAGGCCTAATAACAACGCGCGTGCCGGTTGTCGTCGAAAGAAGTTGCCTCCGTATACGCGCACACGCACCTGATGCCGCCGGGTTTAGGCGCGAGTTCTTTGTGAGGCGCACGTTCGCGCAACTTTTCGTCGACTTTGCCTGTCTACTTTGTTTTCTACGTTTTCATTCTCTTCACAACACCTGCACGGATGACACTTAAATTAGCTCCTCCACGTGGTACATTAATTGCCTTTGAGAAGACTTGATCCTGAGGCGCTGCTTGGGAATTGCCGCATTGCTTTCAGGTCAATAACTACAATACAGTGACTGGCAAGAAAAAAAGCAAAGGAAAATCCCGGCGACAGGGGCACACAGGAAGGCATAATGGAAGTAGTACAATGTTATCTATAGAGCAGGCGTTGGCACTTCATGAAGGATCGCATCGGCATGGCCGAGGCCCGAGTCCTCAATCCCAGCGCTGTGCTAATTATTCAGCAGGAGCTCAAGACGCTAAAGCAGTCGCTCACGTGAGAAAAACAATAATGGATGCGAAAGAAACAGCGATAGAACAGCCCGAAGTGGACAACAGACAAAGATTAACGTTGTTGTTATCTCGTTACTGCATCTTGACGTCAATATACAGACCCGATAAGATAAGTTTCTAGACAGCGCTGTATTTTTGTATTATAGAATGCGTCCTGTTTCTTTTTAAGGTTGTTTGATTCACGTTACAGAATGTACCAGCCTACAGGCACAGTACATTACGCTTCGACAATAATGAATTGGCACGCATACTCAGCTAGTGCACAACACACGTGAACATTAAGTACCTACAGAAATAACGTTACCTTTGTCCGTATACACTGTATACAAGAACTCTAAAAAAGTTTTCGGAGAATGCCAATGCAGCTTTCAAACTATACCACTTGCTAGACTCTTTCTCTCTCTCTCTTTCGGCGCATTACACGAGAATTAATGGGCGGAATGACGTGAAACTGCGCAGTGCTTTAGTTTGCAAAAGTAGCGCCTGTACGCAGGCAGGCTGCGTAGTAAGGTTACGTGCACGTCAGGGAAGACCTGGTAACAGATAGTTTCACGTATGAATCGACTGCGCGTACGCGCCGGTTTGTGAGGGAAGGTATCTTAAGAGAAAGCGAAAAAAGGCAAGGAGGTTAGCCAGTTTGCACCTAAAGCCCCCTGGTTGCATCTGGTTTGCTATACCTTCACTCGGGGAGAGGGAAGCGGGAAGAAAAAGAAAGGGAAAAGAAGTGCCACGAAGACTGCGTGCTGCTTAAAAAATATTGAACAAGGCACCCTTAAGAAAATAAAATATATTAGGATCATAGACTTGATCGTCGGCCGCACAGAAAGTCACAAGAGAACTACTGGATTTTTTAATGACGACAGGGCTGTGCGACCGCCTTTTATTGCTCGACTGAACGCTGTTGTATGCGCGTATGCATTTTATTAAGAAGTATGCATATTAAGAAGTCGTAACAAAATCCAGAGCGCGAACCGTGCACAATAAATAGCAGCGTAACATTAATTGCGATACACGCTACTCGTGAAACAGAAGCACACAGACCGCGATGCTGGACAAGTGAGAGCGCACACACTTGTCCACACGCGTTCCTCTCTCCCATTTTTATTACACACACAGAGGATCGTCGTTCATCTCTAGACCGTCGTTGTTCTCGTCGCACCAAAGTCAAATGGCCCAACCATCTGCGGTTGACAGGACAAGAGTCGGACGGTAAGCTAAGACAATAAGGCTTCTAAAAAACGGAATTTGGTAACACTAAAGTTAAACAGAATGAACAAAGCAAGTTCTGCGCAGTGTAACGAGCTCTTGTGCGTAATGTCTCGGCCCCTTCCTTAGCGACCTCCACAGATAATATACGAAACAACTCGACAAAGACATCTTAGAGACTTTCTATACTTGTCTTTGAAAAAGCCGTCCGGAACGCTCCCGATGTTTATGTGGGTTTCTGCTCGTTCTCATCGGCCTGAACGGCTGAGGCATTTAGCTTCGTACTTTTATATGTCCTCCCCTTCATTCGTCTCCGTCGGAAGCTGGAGAAATCCGCAACTGCGCGACGAGAGTGAGATCTATAGCCTTGCTTTCTCTTCATTTTTAGGACAACGATCCATTACACCGAGCCTCAACTTTCTTTCTGCTCTCTTCTGCGCACAAGGGTCGAGCTTGCAAGGGGGAAAAAGAAAGACACATCATTGGAGGGAAACTATGTTGTAGAAGAAACACATGGGCAGTCGAACACAATAAAAGCAGAAAGTGCTTGCAGTGAGGAATCAGTGTGTCGACAACTATGGTGAAGGAATAACGAAAAGGGGACTCGTATAAGGGAACCCAGAGGGATGTGGAGGGGACTCGTACAGCGGGCGGGAGATTTCTGCTCCCACTGCAGCCTCTGCGCAATCGAAACCTCGACGCCCTTTCATGTTTACAGTGCTTATTTTCTTTTTTGCCCTTACGACCTCGCAGTGCATTCAGAATCTCGAAGCAATGGAATCGAAGGACGAATATGTTATATGCGTATGCGCATACATGACGCGCCGGAGACGGTGGACGAGCACAGAAAAGCCACTCCCTGTGGTTTTTTTCTACGCCTGCGCCACAGTTTCTTGGAGAAAACTTAAATTCTGGGGTTTTACGTGCTAAAACCACGATTTGATCATGAGGCACGCCGTAGTGGGGGACTACGGGTTAATTTTGACCAACTGGAGTAGGGGTTCTTTAACGTGCACCCAATGTACGGTACACGGGTGTTTCTGGACCAAAGGACCAATGGCACCGAACCGTCGCCGCCTATACCCGTCGGAAACCACGTCATGAACAACGGCGGCGAATAGGCTATGCACGAACCGTCTACAAGTGACGCAAGACATGCGATCTTCACATGTCTATGTGTTGTTGTTATATGCAGTGTGTACGTCACTTACACTCTTTACGTGCCATAAAACGTCAAGTTGCGTTACTGTTTGAAAGCCGCGCATTTTGGCACGTTAATCCATAGCGCTTGTGTGTGCATGTGTAATGTCTTATTTAGCTAGCTTATAGAACTACGCACAATAAGTTCATTGATTTGTTGTACTCCAGCTGTCATCTAAGCTAAATCTTTGAAAGCTGGACTGCGCCTGTACAAAATGTAGGTTGCAATCTATTGTATCCAAATATCAAAGTCAGGTCAAGATAGCAAAATATGCCTAAACATAAGATCACCTTGTCGTACAGGTGGTCTTTTGAAAAATTTTCAACTTCTACGGAAAACACCCCAAGATGTGAGAATCGCTGCCCGTTTTCGTGCCGGTCCCTTAAACATATGGCCCACTCCTGTATTTACGGTAAGATGAATTCTTCACAGAACTCACGTGTCCAATGCGATATGTTATAAATAATAAGCACATGGGGAAAAGAAGTATTCCTTCCGGAACGTAGATCGCAGGCTGAACTTTAATATACATGCAGCCCGTATAGTACCTTCACCTAAACCAATTTCCTTGCGGTTGCCTTTTCCTTCATTCCACCATCTCCCTCTTCTTTTTATCCTTCGAGCTACAAAATCCAAACAGCTTAATTCAATGTGCGAACTCCTTTGATGCCTCCTATCGTGCGGCTCATCGACTACGTCTTTCGTTCTCTCGCTTGCGCCTTCGCGCCCAATGAACAGCGAGCAATGCGCCGAAGAAAAAGAAAATTAATAGAAAGCTCAGTAGTGCTTTTCTTCGAACCCAGCTTCGAAAATCAGATTACAGCGCGGCACGAGCGATTGTTCGGCTCTCATTGCCGCATATCTTACCACCGCTCCTTACAAGCACGCTTGACCACTGGCAGCTGCACCGTGTTTTTTTACGCCTATTCACGTTGCCATGACCGCGATACGTGAAAAAAAGAAAAAGGAAAACAAGCAGACAGAGAGAGCGAAAGCGCAAGACGGGAGTTGTCGAACTTTTTAGGGTGCGAAGAGCTTGCAGGGAAGATTAAAAGTACGGCACAAAAGAGCGTGCGCCAAGGCGCTCCACTCTATAGCCAGTCACTGGGCGCTGGAAAAAAAACGGCGAAGTATCAGGGGTTTATCGTGCGTGACGTGGGCAGAGACTGGAGGCGCGTATAGACACAAGCACGTTGATCTGCTTATGGTTTAGAATGACGGCCTACTTCTGCGCCACAAGAAACCAATAAGCTGCCAGATGGCCTGGAAAGTGGATTTGTGGACGGCCCAGCTTCGGAGACACTATGATGATGTTTTCAGCGAACGACGTGTTGCAGATTTCTGAACCGAAGTAGGCGAAGCTTGTCAGGCGTGTGAGCCGCATGCTAGAGGACGCCCGGACTCAAGCATCCTAATACTGGTTTAGGATTATTTTGGCGCTTCCCTTCTTCGAATTAAATACCAGCGTGCCTATGTTCTGCCTGCATTTATGAGATACAGCTGCAGCACATAACGGAGGCCCATAAGGGCAGATACAGAGAATGCACTGTATCGAAGCCGTAAAGCTGTCATAATGTTTAGTAACAGCGCTAAATACGTACGCCTGACAACGGAATAGAGGATGGGACACACGGCGCTGGAAAGATGTATTTTATGCTCGTCAACTATAGGAGCATGTTTTTATAATTTCCAAAACCCTTGCTGTTCTCTGTAGATGATATTTCCGTGTTTTTAAGCGCATCACTCATTGGCTAAATGCCTGTTTCCACCGTGAGTATTTCGGGCTGCCCGCTTCTGGGCCTTTTCATTATTAACCCTCAAATTGCGTCTGTTAGGTTGACAGTTCCTGTAAAAATTATTTGTCCGATAAATGCGAGCGCATCGTTGAATTCTTGCTATCAGCATGTACGCCATTCACATGTCTGGTGTGAAAAACACAACAAGAGACCTCATTTTATTCATCCCTGCCCCATGTAACTGTGACAGCCATATTGCTGAAATCTGTAAGGTCGCACAATTTGTACCTGAACGGAAGGATTGTTGTCCGTCAGAAAGAAGCGTGGAGCTAGAAAGCAGCGCGTAGTTTCGAAGAACTTCCAGGTGGCTATCAACCTGTCACACCCTGGAGGCAGTGAATCCCGGATTGGCGGATATAATAACGGTACCGCGTTGTTCTGACGTATGTTGCGCTTCAGAAGAGCATCCGACAACATCTATATGCATACTGACTCCCGCTCGGGCCCCTACGCGCAAAGCGTGACCGTCTCGGCAAGAGTATCTTGTTCACTGCATGTGTTTATGGCGACTGCTGCTCTGCTGCTCTGCTGCTCGATCGAGCAGCAGTTGCCATAAAAGGAGAATTCTTGCGAACTCCTTGTCTCAGCTGTACGTTGAAATGGTCCGGAAGCAGTCACCGCGCACATGGAGTATGTGAGCCACATCCAATATCTAAGGCGCGCTGATGACACGAGATGCCTTGAGCGTTTGCATTACTTATTCAGCTTAGTGATAGCGCACACGAACCGGTTGTCAAATCAGCGGCTGGTTGCAAATGTTCTTTTACCCAGTGAACCTCTATAAGAAGAGATGTGGCAAGAGAGAGGTATACAGAGTAAGGTGGAGTCTAAAGTTATAAACAGTGCTCGAACCAGGGGTGTCTCGGGTTGGAGCTGAAGTTGTTCGACCAATGCTCGATCCCTTGTTCGACCACTTTTGATCATAACGGGAGACGTGGAGACGTGCGATTGTAACGCGACGCCAGTGGACCAATTTCACATTTATTAAGCACATCGTAGAAAGCCCGAACGCAGTTAACGGCGTTTCCATCCATGTCCATCAGCTTACTGTGTCTGCTAGTGTCCAGTTCATTAGCGTGGCGTAGCGGTTTCGAGCTTCCACTCCGTTTGCTGACACGAAGGTATTATTCCTTGCTCCTCCAGGCAATTCGTTGACGCATTTGACCGCTCGCTATGACGTGGTACGTGCGGCACTATTCATGCATATGTAGCTACGTAAATTGCCTACATGGTTTGCAGTCGCCCGCACGATTAATGCGGCAGTGTACCATGGACATCAGTCGCCTCTCCTGCGCAGTGCCGATAGTCGTGCATGCAACAAAATCAGCGTGTTGACTTCTCGTCGTTAATGCACCGAAGCAGGGTAGGTGACGGAAGCAAAATAAATTGGAATAATGTATGGCCAGGAATATAGGTAAACAAAATAAATAAATAAAGAAAGAATGAAAGTCATGGATTCCTATAGTAAAAATAAACAACATTGATGCTGATGATAAGTTCTTTTAAACCATAGAGCAAGGAAGATATTAACAGATTCACGATCGTCTTCTTACTGCCTATATGTGTGTACGCTCATTGTTAACCGTCAGTCACCGTGTTGTCGCACCACCTCACGGTTTGAGTGAGTGAGTGAGTGAAGAAACATTTACTTGGTCCAGCGACACGCGATAAAACGCGCACCGGCTAATCCCACGACGGGACTGACAGATCTAGTCTGCCGGCCCGATCGCGGGCGCGCTAGACGGCTGTACGAATGTACGCCTGTAAGCGTACATTCGTCAGAGATCCAGAATGAGCAACAAGAAGAGGAAAGAAAGTGCGATGGCGCGGTTTGTGCGGCCGCGGGAACAGGAAGAGAGGGAGGGGGCTGCAGCCAAACACGAAGACCTCCGCGTCGGTGTCGTATACACAAGCAGCTCCGAGTTCGGCGGCGACGCGCTTGGCCAGGAACCAAGAACGAACGGCGCGCCGAAGCACCGGCACCAAAAGCCATTGTGCATTGTCTCTCGACGAAGCGGCAGCAGCCGTCTCCGGCGTAGAGCGCCTGCCCGGTTCACGTGCAGGGCCTGACTGGAGGGGGCGACAAGCACAGCGCCGACCTTCGGTACGCTACCAGCCACCCACCACTGCCACTTCAGTCAGATGCGCGCTACTACACTACGCAGTTGGCTAAACACTGCCCAAACCATAGGCACAATAAGGAACCGAATCCGGGTTGATATTCACAACACAGCTTACGCGCGCAAGAAAAATTCGTAACAAGTGACAGCCTGGAGTGGTGGCGATCGAGATGATACAGATTTCAACGACTGCAGATTAATTAATCAATTAATTAATTGATTCCTTCGTTCGCGTTTTCGCGTTCTGTCTGTCTGTCTGTCTGTCTGTCTGTCTGTCTGTCTGCATCGGTCGGTCGGTCGGTCGGTCGGTCGGTCGGTCGGTCGGTCGGTCGGTCGGTCGGTCGGTCGGTCGGTCGGTCGGTCGGTCGGTCGGTCGGTCGGTCGGTCGGTCGGTCGGTCGGTCGGTCGGTCGGTCGGTCGGTCGGTCGGTCGGTCGGTCGGTCGGTCGGTCGGTCGGTCGGTCGGTCGGTCGGTCGGTCGGTCGGTCGGTCGGTCGGTCGGTCGGTCGGTCGGTCGGTCGGTCGGTCGGTCGGTCGGTCGGTCGGTCGGTCGGTCGGTCGGTCGGTCGGTCGGTCGGTCGGTCGGTCGGTCGGTCGGTCGGTCGGTCGGTCGGTCGGTCGGTCGGTCGGTCGGTCGGTCGGTCGGTCGGTCGGTCGGTCGGTCGGTCGGTCGGTCGGTCGGTCGGTCGGTCGGTCGGTCGGTCGGTCGGTCGGTCGGTCGGTCGGTCGGTCGGTCGGTCGGTCGGTCGGTCGGTCGGTCGGTCGGTCGGTCGGTCGGTCGGTCGGTCGGTCGGTCGGTCGGTCGGTCGGTCGGTCGGTCGGTCGGTCGGTCGGTCGGTCGGTCGGTCGGTCGGTCGGTCGGTCGGTCGGTCGGTCGGTCGGTCGGTCGGTCGGTCGGTCGGTCGGTCGGTCGGTCGGTCGGTCGGTCGGTCGGTCGGTCGGTCGGTCGGTCGGTCGGTCGGTCGGTCGGTCGGTCGGTCGGTCGGTCGGTCGGTCGGTCGGTCGGTCGGTCGGTCGGTCGGTCGGTCGGTCGTTCGTTCGTTCGTTCGTTCGTTCGTTCGTTCGTTCGTTCGTTCGTTCGTTCGTTCGTTCGTTCGTTCGTTCGTTCGTTCGTTCGTTCGTTCGTTCGTTCGTTCGTTCGTTCGTTCGTTCGTTCGTTCGTTCGTTCGTTCGTTCGTTCGTTCGTTCGTTCGTTCGTTCGTTCGTTCGTTCGTTCGTTCGTTCGTTCGTTCGTTCGTTCGTTCGTTCGTTCGTTCGTTCGTTCGTTCGTTCGTTCGTTCGTTCGTTCGTTCGTTCGTTCGTTCGTTCGTTCGTTCGTTCGTTCGTTCGTTCGTTCGTTCGTTCGTTCGTTCGTTCGTTCGTTCGTTCGTTCGTTCGTTCGTTCGTTCGTTCGTTCGTTCGTTCGTTCGTTCGTTCGTTCGTTCGTTCGTTCGTTCGTTCGTTCGTTCGTTCGGTCGTTCGGTCGTTCGGTCGTTCGGTCGTTCGTTCGTTCGTTCGTCCGTTCGTTCGTTCGTTCGTTCGTTCGTTCGTTCGTTCGTTCGTTCGTTCGTTCGTTCGTTCGTTCGTTCGTTCGTTCGTTCGTTCGTTCGTTTCCATGGATGGATGGATGGATGGATGGATGGATGGATGGATGGATGGATGGATGGATGGATGGATGGACGGACGGACGGACGGACGGACGGATGGAATCGCGTCGGGCCAAGTTGAGACATGCCGAGTTGAGACGGGCCGGGTAGATTTGTGTCAGGTTGGGTGGAGTCGAAACGAGCCAGTCGGTCAGTACAAAAGTATCGGAACACTTTCAAGCAATATTATAATTATGATGTTGACGACAACGTCTATAGGTTGACAACAGTATATACTTGTCGAAATCGGTGTATAGATGAGGTCGCTAAACGAATAAGAAGCTTCATCCATCTGACTGTAAAGCTGGAACAATGCCGTTCTAGTCCATCTTATTTTCGGAAATGACACTGATATTATTCACTATTAGCCACTGTTTCGCGCGCATTACCACCACAATAGGCCATTCGCTTAGTCGGGTGATATGTATGGAAATATAACCAAAGCAGAAAAGTACGATGCAAACGACTCCTCTACAGCTCAAGGCCTCCAAGCTCGGCGCCGTGACGTCACTGGAAACATTAGCGAGCGAACATGCAAAAACACTCCAGGCCATCCACATTTCCGTCACTGCGTGCGTGACCAGCATAATGTAAAGCATGGCCGTACAGGTTGACTGACATAAAGGTCGCCATATATTAAAAAGCCGACATGCAAGCCCACTAAAGTGCGATTAAGCGTCTCAGAGAGAAACATAGCTATGCCGATGACGCAAAACATTGAATCCTACGTCCTCCTGGTATAAAAAAAAAACATTTTACATTGACGAGGAACCCGCAAAATTTTTTAGCATTGTTAATCATTATTAATTTTTAAGGCATGTTGCCAACAATTCGCTCTTCACACATGGTTAATATTAACAGACTGTTGGTGTAATGGGATTTGAGAGTTACACGTCGTTTCTTTTTCGTTTTCACTTGGTGGATTGTAGTTCGAACTGCCCGTACACAGTCCAGTGAAAAGCCAGCGTGAACACATCGCTTTAGTTCGTCCCGTCGTTTCCTGCTAACACGTATCTTTTTTTTAAAGAGCTTTACACCGCGAAATGCGCAGATGGGAGTGTCCTCCTTTTAAATGGCCGTAGCGAAGCCGTTTCCAGGCCCATTGTTCGTCTGGCAAACGCGAAAATGCAGAAAACGACGAGCACACACGCCACAGTTCAGTTGTGGAGTTTCAGAATGCATCGCCCACGCCTTTCCGTACACTCTATGTGCTCGTGTCAAAAGTGCGCTGCGTGGGTATCACGTGTCAACGTGCACAAAACATGTTTGCTGACGCGAGGCCTTCGCTCATCGAGCGTGTGGAAAAATGCGTCTATCCGACTCCAGACGGCCGAGTCGCACAGTGCACAGTGGCGGTGCTGTGAAGTTCGTATATATGTTTGCCATTTTGATTACGTTTCGATTATGTTTGAGAGAGGGGGAGAGAAATTAGCCTTTATTCAGTCAGGGCAGGCGAGAAGACTTTGTAGTTACCCAAATTTGTGATTGTCAACAAGGCTCTCTTGTGGCAGCAGAGACGCCTTTTAATTTTCCACTAATTTTTTTTCGTTCTTGGTCGGTGCGCCCTTTATTTCGGCATGCGTCTTCCCGGCAAGACGGGATTTCGTCAAACTCTGGATTCAATGTACGTTGTTCAATTATTTCTTTCTTCTAGTCAGCTACGACACTAATATGGAGTCCACGACTTACAAATGGTAATGGGCCACAAACTACTACTACTACTACTACTACTACTACTACTACTAATACTCATTATCATTAGCAGCACAAGAAGAAGATGATGATAGCGGCAAGGAAAATATGGGTAATAACCGTCCGAACATTCTTAAATATGTATGAAGCCCCTGTAAAATCGCAAATCATTCTTATTTCATAGACAGTATTATTTTTTTTTCAATCTTCCTGGCCCCAGTTGCATACTCCTCAGGTGGTCTTCGCATAGGCACTTGCTGGTCTCTTAGGTATACGATTATGTGGGGTCCCAGCTATTGTCAGTGAGACAGATAATCTTCAGGTTATATTCGATGACACCTATCGGAACAATGCGAAGCATCTGCCTTAAGTGCATTAAATGCTATATCAAAAGATAATTTAATGGAGCTAAATATAAATGCTATCGTTGAGGCAGCTGCTTCACAAACCGAAGAGAGAAGTGGTTCTTGTGGGAAAGGAGGAAAGGCTGGCACTATCTTCTGCAACCCATGCGGGAGCACGGCTCAGCGCCACCAGGGTCGGGGAGTTGGGATTAAAAGAAAGAGAGGGTAGGAGGGAGAAAGGTAGAGGTTCGTTCCAGCAGAATCAGAGCAGCCCGGCCGAGAGGGCCCAGTGGGTTCGACCGGAGGAGTAGGCTGGAGGTAGACCGTATCGGAGGAAGTGAAGTAGTGGCGGCTTTCTACCGGTATGTTTCGCCGAGTTCCTGGCGGTTATATTGGCCATACTGAAATCTAATTCCAATCTCGACAGTTGTGATTGTAAAGGATTCTTTGTGCAGCTCACTGCAAATAGTGGTTCACATACTTCGCGTACATTTCGTTCTTTGATAACACCTGACTTAGGTCTAATTAGATTGGTACGGGTATCTGGCCACAAGGGAATAGTTATGTGGGCCCTTGTCTAGGGGCTCCAACCATTGAGCGTTTTATTCTTCAATAAAGTTGTTCTATCTATCTATGAATGAGATAGCAGACAGCTTGGCGAAAGCGGCCCTTAGTGGTCCCATTGTCTCAATCCTTCCTGCGTCAGCTTTCATAACTGCTGCTAGCTTCAGGAAGAATGCAGTTATGCAAAACTCTTGGAACCTATAATTAAGAAATTTGAGTGACCACCACACCCTTGGAGTTGAAAGTTCTGCTGCACTAGAAAAATTCAAGACTTGTTCCGCTGCCAGTGCCTGCCTTAAACTATAACCGGCATAAATCTGGTCGGACAACTTCCCCCTCGTGCTCATATTGTGGTGATGATGAGACGATAGACCACTTCTTATCATGCAGCCATTTTTCATCACTATGAAAAAAATGATAGTTTTGGTTGGGTGTCCGCAACCACCCACGTACGCAGCGCGCGAGGTCATACGTACGTAGCGAAGCGCGCGCGCACGGAACGGCAATGGTTGGCCGGACGCAAAAGTTGAGAAGGGGGTTTACTGACTTGCACACGCAGCAGCCGGTAGTGTGCTACTCAGCGCGGCCATATGCCAGCTTCTGAAACTGTGCAGCCAATATCAGCCGCCGCGAAGTCAAACCACAAGCCGGAGTCATATCTTCGGCACGAGCCATATCGAAAAATGCGCTCTCGCGGACACGCGAGAACACTTGAGAACGTCATTCAAGGCCCTCAGCGTACGCTGCGCAGCTCTTTAAAAGCTGCGGGCGCACGCAAGAGACAGTGTGTGTTCCTGCGTACTGCGCATGCACTCTGTCGCCTCTGCAGGTTTCCTGCGTGCACAGAGCTGTTGTGGACGCCGAACTAAAACTGCTTAACATTTTAGGAGGACCATTGCACGGTGTTGAACTAAATCTTGCCATTCCCGATATTCTGTCTTTGGGAGCCTCCTTTCAATTGTCATAGGGATGTCGGTGCAACCATTCTGAAGTATGCACGATGCTCCAGCTAACTTTAGTCGGAGCTTAAAAATACGCGAATGCGACGTAGCTGGATGAAACAAAGGTAATGTTGTTTGCTGTTGCTTGGACATACTCAGATATTTTTTTTTTCATTCTACGTAACTATATAATTAGCATTAATTAATTAATCAACTTCTCAAATACTAAATTAGATGATAAGTGTCAATGACAAAATTGCAGAGCACCGTGAGAAACTCCCGATACAGCTTAATGTTGTTCAATACGCTCTACATAAAATTGTTTCCGAAAGTGAAAGAAGCCCGCGAATACACGCCAAGTGCCTCTAGCGGACAGTCGCATGGCAATGTAGCGTATTCGCGGCCTTCTTTCACACTCGGAACAACCCTCTTATGTAGCACGTATTGAGCAACATTGGCACCTTTTATCTAATTATAATACTTTAGAAGTTGATTAACTAATTAAGACTAATTATCTAATTAGGCGGAATGGGAAAAGATAATTTCAATATCTACAAGTTACGAGAAACAATATCACCTTGGTTCAGTCCAGCTGCGTGGCATTCGCATATCTGGGACAACCTGTATAACTTAGTCTGGACGATTTGCTTGCTAAATGCTCAAATCTGTCTCTTACTTTACGTTTCTCTTGATCTATAGTAGTGTTTCTTTACAGATTTGATTAATGACTTTCCTCATTCATACGATTCTCGGCCAATCCCGCATAGTGGGTATCAGCCACTCAGAGGAAACCAAGCCAAGCCAAAGTGTAACCAATTCCTGTCTTAGGTATGTGTCCATTTTGAAAACAAATCGACATCAAGAAATAGTACGTATACTCTGTGAGATCTAGCTCTGCCGCGTTTGCTTTTCTGATATACATTCATTAAGATTCATGAAAATTCGCTCACTGCAGCTGACATCAACCTAATCCCGCGTGTATTACAAATGCAAATTCTTCGCGACATCAAAGTTAAAATTCAATTGCTTCTTAAGAAGAAAAAAAAATGTGAATCACGCGTTATTCGCGTAAACCACGACGCGACAAGCCTTCGGCAAAGAAGCGTTTCCGAGCACTGTGTAGAAAACGTGCATCGCGAAATGCTTGGAGGGACGAAAAGAAACGCGTGCAACACAACGCGAAATCACACGAATGCTTTTTTTTTTTTCTCGCATAAATCACGTACGCCTCGATCAGGAGCGTGCGCACCCGGTTTCTCACCGCCTTGCGCGATAACACGAGTAGGTGTGTGTATGCAAGCGTACGTAGTCTCCCTGTACGCCCCCCCACCCCCTTTTTTTTAAAGAAAGGACCATTTTTCTAAAAAAGAAAAAGAAGAATGCGAGTGAGGCGGTATGAAAAAAGGTTCTGCCGGTTTATTTTCCTTTGGCTTTGAGCACTAGATAAGTTCTCCATTTATGCCCTAATTAACAGAAAAGAATAAGCTGATACGAAGCCGGACGCAGACTACCATTACTGAAATATTCAGCTGCTGTCCCTTATATGAGCGCTCG
Organism: Dermacentor variabilis; assembly: GCF_050947875.1. NCBI lineage: Eukaryota > Metazoa > Arthropoda > Arachnida > Ixodida > Ixodidae > Dermacentor > Dermacentor variabilis. The sequence continues at coordinate 23,548,269 of NC_134569.1, forward strand.
GCGGCGGCGACCCTGTATACACGTATGCTGTTGTTTTGTGTGAATAATTTCCACAAGTAATTTCCACGACAGATCCCTCACACGGATCATGAATTCTTCGTGGGCGTTGTCGAAACGCATGAACAAAAAAGGTCCAGGTTGTGCGGCCTACCGTCCATGACAGCGCCAAGGAGCTCCGCTGCAACCTTCGCGTGACCCACAGCCTTCCTTGCTGGAGTTTGCAACGAACTCAAAATTAATTTCGGCCCCTCGTTGTTCTTTTGCGTGCATCTGAGCCTCATCGTTACGTTTTCTCCGGAGCCGGCAACCTAATCCGAAACCTTGTGTTTAGCTGAAGGTCATAGCCATGAGGTGCGAATACATTTTAATAAGCAGACATCGTCCAACCGCGAGCTGGTGTAGCAGATAATAATAATAATAATAATAATAATAATAATAATAATAATAATAATAATAATAATAATAATAATAATAATATACATTTGTCGTCACATCAGTGAAGAAGGAGGCTGTGGGTGAAAGCTACTGTTCAGTCAGGAGCGGCAATTATCGTAAAAGATACAAAAATATACAAACCAACAAAAACAATTTTAAGAAAGTTTACGTGCCCATATAAAGCAATCAAAGTTTAAAAAGAAACAGACTATGTACAAGGATAGACGGGATACAAAGCCGATGTACTTGAAAACTTAACACGTTATATATATATATATATATATATATATATATATATATATATATATATATATATATATATATATATATATATATATATATATATATATATATATTCGTTTAATTTCTCCGGTGTACACATGAGGAAATACATACCAATTTTCATTCATTTGTTAGTGTCGGCCATATGTACGACGATTATTTGTCTTTCGAATAATTTGTTTTCTATAGGTGTCCATTTCCCGAATTTCTTTGCATCCTGTTTAATGTTCTGCTGCAGATTAAAATTATTGAGCAAGAGATTTCTATCTATCTGAACCCTTTCAGCCAAGAATTATGATTCAGTGTACATAGGGCATCTAAATTTGATATATGCTTTTTTAAAAAATACAGCGCGAACATTGCAGCAAAATATTTGGGGCCTGCAGACTGAATATTTCCCTCATTGTAGATGAATCCTCACGCTTACAGAAATTAATTAGTCATGGACAGTGACCTGTTACAGCTCATGCAGCAAGATGGCGTGCCAGTTTTTACTGAGCTCAAGTCCTTTTTATGCAATTCACAAAAAATCACCAGCCGCGATTTAGAAAAATTCATTAAACGTTTCGTCAAACTTAGTAGTGCACCTCGTAAATTACCTTTCTTTTATATTACTCTGCGTCATATGTGACTTGTGACAATGTTTTTTGTTAGCGCAGGATTACGGTTACGATCAGTACCAGTTCAAGATTTCTCTCCCGGTCGTCATCGTCGGAAGACTCAAAAGTGAGTTGCGTCTTCATGTGGAGACACCGTGACTGAAAGGTACCGGGCCTGATCGCCATATATGTGTAGAAGCGCAGACTCCTTGAAGGTTGCGATACTGATGCAGCAGGTCTCTACGTACACTCATCTCCTCGGGCACATTGACGATGCGTGTCGCGCAGCTGCACTGGCCTCTTGTCAGTGTCCGCACTGCCTCCCGCGAGCGGGGCTGTCGGAAGTTCACGGCACCTTCAGTGTATGCCGGCGCCGCGCGGCGAGAGCGCGAGGACTTACGACTATACTCTTGCAGCATCACACCTTGGCCGATACACTGCGTTATGTTGGCGCGTCAAGAAAGCATTGTCTCCCGGCTTGTTCGCGTCTCCCCAACAAGTGCACAAAGCGCAGATGTTCTAACAAGAAGTCCCGTCGAAGCTACGACCCTGAGCCTGAGGAACAATCTCATGCCCAAGGCGATGCATTGGATGCTCTAAACACGGGCAGCTAGGTATAAGTTATATACAGTCCGAAAAAAAATGAGCCCAAGGAGGCTGTTCGGCTCGCGGTCAATAAGAAGTCTTGTGAAACATACGCGCGTTAAAAAATCTTTAAAAGAGTTAGCTTGGGGTCACGGATTATCAGGCACAGAAAAGCCACTTGCGCGACACGTTCCGCACTGCATGAGCAAAACGTCGTTGTCGCGTGCGCCATGCGTGGTGTCAAAAGAGTGAGATGAAGAGCTCCACTTGTTCTCACCGGTTAGTAGCAGCTCTCAAAGTCGTTTCTTATTGGATGCCATGGGCGTTTCACGCAGCGTAAGCTGTCAAATGTTAGCAACCTGACGTGTCGCGTGCTCTATATACAGCACCCCCGACGTACTCGGCGCCACCGACTCATTGATGGCTTGACGATAGAAGATGGCGCGAAACTATATCTTCAGTCTTCTTCGCTGAACTTAGCTCGACGCCATCTTATTTTACATCAGAGCACACAGAAATGCGGCTCTGCTTTCCTTATAGCCCTTTCAACTTCCTTTTAAGGAAAACAGTCGGCTCATTTTCAGAAAACCACAGCAAACATGCCGAACGGTGGGAAAAGGGAAACGGCGCTTACTGTGTGGTGCTGAAAAGCGCTGTCATTGTGGGCTCTTCTTTCGTCGCTGTGTTTGTGTGAATGACAATATCACTTGAGCTCGCTTATGATTTCACGCTTGTGTAGCGAGCGCCCTTATATGTACTGCGTTCACACAACTGCTTCGGGACGCTGAATAATGCTCCGACCAGACACCCTATAGGTATTTATCTGAATAAACCAATGAGAGCAAAAAAATCACGAAAAAAAAGTACCAGTAATGATTACACGGCGTAAACTCTAAGTAATGGTTTGAAGAAAGACGCCCTCGACGGCGCTCGGAGATGGTTTATATGCTGACGTATTCATTTCGTAAGCCATTCACTGGAAGACCGTGTTTATGGTAATCGAAGATGTAAGCGATGACGTTCATGTGATGCGAGGGCACGTAGAGAAAGACAAACGCCCTAACTTTAGCTAACTTCAGCCAGAGTTTAAGATATGCGAATGCCACGCAGCTGGACAGAACCAAGGTAATGTTGTTTGCAGTCGCTTGGAAATACTCAAATTATTTTTTTAATCCGCCTGATTAGATAATTACTATCAATTATTCAGCTTCACGCATATTACAATTTAATGGTATACAAGTGTCAATGAGATAATTGTAGAACGACATGATAAACTCCCAATACAGCTTTTGTTCCTCAATACGCGCTACACAAAAGTGCTTTTCCGAGCGTGAAAGAAGCCCGCAAATGCCTCTCGAGGCACTTTGCGGCTACCTTATCGCACGAAGGCTACCTTATCGATCCTACGTTATCGCGAAGTCCAGCCCTCTGGGCTGAACTTCTCCGCGATAAGGTACCCTCACCGCCTAAATGATTATCTGGCTGAGCTATGTCGGATTCTCGGCTGCCGTAGTCAGAAGTTCGAATCCTCAAATGAAAAAAATATATATATATTTTTAATGATGGGGATGGTAAGCTCGAATTTCACCTCCTCCGGTGCACTACATCTCCAGGCTTGGAGTGACGCCTGATACCGGCAAAAGATGCCAAGAGCGAGTAGGGCTATACTAATCCAGGTACAACCAAATTATGAAGGCCAACTAAGCTTCAACAAAAGACACTCCCTCACCAGAACAGGAATTGGCCTCCCTGGTGCAGTATTCGGCCACTACCTCCCAAATGATTCATTCGATCAACAAATGGCCCTCAGTCCTCAGCAGCTGTGGAGCTCCTGACCAAGGCGGCAGTACGACATGCAACGCAGCAGAGGGTGCTCAAAATATTTGGGTCCGGACAGGCCGCCAATGGAAATTGACTCTGGCAACCTTTAACAGCCGAACTCACCAGATAAAAAGCAATACTGGGTAGGATTCTTAATCCATAAGGACACATAGAGGGCCACATTGACGAATTCTACAGCATCAATGAGAGGGTAGCAGTAGTCGTAATCAAACTGAATAACAGATATAGATTAAAAGTAGTGCAAGCCTACGCTCCCACATACAGTCACGATGATGATGAAGTAGATCAGTTTTATGAAGATGCTGAATTAGCGATGAGAAAAGTGCAAACTCAGTATACTGCAGTAATGGGCGCGACTTCAATGCAAAATTGGGGAAAAAGCAGGCTGGTGAAGAAGCAATTGGCAACTACGGCGTCGATTCTAGGAACGCTAGAGGAAAGATACTGATAGAATTCGCAGAAAGGAATAAGCTTCGAATAATGAACACCTTTTTCAGGGAGCGTAGCAATAGAAAGCGGACTTGGAAAAGCCCTAATGGTGAAACAAGAAATAAAATTGATTTCGTATTTTCTGCCAATCCCAGCATAGTACAGGATGTAGGAGTGTTAGGTGGGGTAAAAAGGGGGGGGGGGGGGTGCAGTGATCATACGTTAGGAAAGTCTAGAATTCACCTGAACTTGAAGAGAGAAAGAGTAAAATTGTTCAAGAAGAAACAGGTCAACCTAGCGCAGTAAGGGTGTAAAAGTAGACCAATTCATGCTGGTACTTACGAACAAATATGCATCCTTAGAACAGAGATATGAAGCTGACATAGAGGTAATGAATGAAACCGTAACTAAGCCGCCTTCAGAGGCAGCAATTGAAGTGGGAAGCAAGGCACCAAGGCAAGCAGTAGGCAAGCCCTCCCAAGTAACAAATGACCTGGTAATGAAACGACAAAGAATGAAAGTGCCCAACTCAAGAGATAAGGCACAATTCGCGGAACTGTCAAAACTGATAAATAAGGCGAAAATAAGGGATATTCGAAATTATAACGTGAGAAAGCCTGAGAAAGCCGTAGACAATGGACGCAGCATGATATCAGTGAGGAGGAAACTTGGCACAGGACAAACGAAGATTTATGCACTGAAAGATAAGCAGGGTAATATTATCAGCAATCTGGAAGGTATAGTAAAAGCAGTGGAAGAATTCTATACTGACCTGTACAATATCTATAGAGGTGCCACGATACCTCCATTCGAAGCAGTAATGAACAGGTTGCAGATACTCTTTTTATAACTAGCGATGAGATTGGAAGGGCCTTGCAAGACACGAAGCGAGGAAGATGGAATAACAGTCGATTTAATCAAAGATGGAGGAGCCATAATGCTTGAAAAACTGGCGGCTCTCTATACGAAGTGTCTATCGACTTCAACGGTTCCAGAAAACTGGAAGAATGCACAGATTATACTAATCCACGAAAAGTGAGACATTAAAGAATTCAAAAATTATAGGCACTTTAGCTTACTCCCAGTATCATATAAAATATTCAACAAGATAATTTTCAATAGAATAAGGGCAACACTGGGCTTTAGTCAGCCAAGGGAACAGGCTGGCTTCAGGAAGGGATACTCTACAAAGGATCACATCCATGTCATTAATCAGGTAATCGATAAATCCGCAGGGCGCAATCAGCCTCTCTATATAGCATTTGTATATTACGAAAAGGCATTTGATTCAGTAGATATACCAGCAGTCATAGAGGCATTACGTGATCAAGGTGTTCAGGCCGCTTACGTAAATATCTTGAAAGATACCGACAGAGATTCCACAGTTACCTTATTTCTCCAAGAAAAGTAGGAAGATACCTATAAATAAAGGGGTCAGACAAAGAGACAGAATCTTTACAGTACTATTCACTGCATGCTTGGAAGAAGTATTCAAGCTATTAAAGTGTAAAGGCTTAGAAGTGAGGATCCACGACCAATGTCACAACAACCTTCGGTCTGCGGATGACATTGTCCTGCTTAGCAACACTGGAGACGTGTTACAACAAATGATTGAGGACATTAACAGAAAAAGTGTAAGAGTGGAGTTGAAGATTAATGGGCAGAAGACAAAGATAATCACGAATAGACGTGCAAGGGAACAAGAGTTCATGATCGCCAGTTAGCCTCTAGAGTCTGCGAATGAGTACGTTTATATAGGTGAATTACTCAAGAGCGAACCCTGATCATGAGAAGGACATTCACGGAAGAATAAAAATGGGTTGGAGCGCATACGCCAGACATTTTCAGCTCCTGACTGGAAGCTTACCATTATCATTGAAAAGGAAGGTGTATAATCAGTACATTTTACCGGCGCTGACATACCTGGAGACTTGACAAACTTGGAGACTGACAAAGAAGCTTGAGAACAAGTTAAGGACCGCGCACAGAGCGATGGAACGAAGAATGCTAGGCTTAACGTTAAGAGACAGAAAGAGAGTGGTTTGGATCAGAGAGCAAACGGGTATAGCCGATATTCTAATTGACATTAAGAGAAAAAAATTAAGCTGGGCAGGTCATGTAATGCGCAGGTTAGATAACCGGTGGACCATTAAGGTTGCAGAATGGGTGACAAGAGAAGGGAGGCGCAGTCGAGCACTGCAGAATACTAGGTGGGGCGATGAAATTAGGAAATTCGCGGGCGCTAGCTGGAATCGCTTGGCGCAGGACAGGGGTAATTGGAGATCGCATGGAGAGGCCTTCGTCCTGCAGTGGACATATAATAGGGTAAATATATATATATATATATATATATATATATATATATATATATATATATATATATATATATATATAGCGGTAGAGAGAGAGAGAGAGAATGAGAAGACAAAAAAAGCTCAAGTTGAACGCAAATAACTGCTAGCGCAAGCGTTACAATACTGAAACTGGCATGCAGCTTTATTTCTCTCACTTCCAGCTCCAATCTCGCATCTTCCCTTCGTCATGAATAACAAAGGCTTCCTAAGGCGCGTGCCTTGTCGGTCACGATAACTAAGCGAACGAACAAATTAAACGAAAAGAACCCGTTCTACTCGTGCAGCCGGGGAAGGCAATGTTTTCGACGCTGCAGCACGTAATTTTTCATCGCCCAAGAGACGCGTGGTGTGCGTTGCCGTCCCTTCGATGTCTCCGTTTACGAGCAGTTATACGATGCGCCAGCAAGACGCCAACATGCATCCGCCACACTCCGTCAGATCGTAAAACGCAGCATTGGAGAATTTGGATATTTTAGGCACGATGAGCCACTTTACACCCTCTTTCAAGCGTATACCCGAGTGTGGAAACGAGTTGAAGTTTCAATGCTTTTGCAGTTTTTTGCTGTCTTGATAGTGTCATGAGCCTATGATAGAAGTGACTGAATGAAGGGCCAAATGATTAGAACACGAGGAGGAGGAACAGTAAAACATAAAAGGTCGTATCATTAATATAAAGTTTGTTGGTGAGGAAGTGTAGACACGATCTCAGCGAACCAAGTTCGCAACTCTATAGCCAATTTACTCGGTAGCTGGCAAATTGGTACAGCTTTTCCCCCTTCTTTATTTGCGCCCTGCTTCTGCCTCGATAGCACTTTTCATGTTGTCATCCCCAGTGACTGCTCAAAGAGTGACATACAACAGTCTCATTTTACGCGCATAGAAATTTTGTAACGGATGTAGCACGAGGATGAGGCGGTGTGACGCGACGTCACTGTAACCGTGATGTCTCACGGGCACGGCTTGCCGGCGATATAAACGCATCTGTGCTGAACAGGTGCAGCTTTCATACTTAAGGACTGCAGTGATGCGGATGTAGTGGTTCTGTAGCAAAGCACTCTGTTGGCACTTAGTGGACCCAGCATCAAATGCACTGAAGCAACATGAACGTATGTATGGTATGTTTGCTTGTTTGTTTTTAAGTAGATAGGCTTACACTGTAAACACAAATTAGCCCATATGGGCGTTTTCGCAGCTGACACTCCCTTTTACCTCCCGAGCACAAAATGTGTGCCCCCACGAAAGGTAGTAAAATTGGCTGAAGCCGTCATTTTTCTCGGGTCCTCAGGAAGCGGAGTATCACAATGGTGAAACGGGCGTTTCCAAGGAAGGCAGCGCACGCAGGCTATAACGGGAGCTTAGAAATATGCTCATTCAACCCTCTACGGCGGCCTTCTACACAGGTACTGCACGTATGCGACAATTGTATACTCGGCGAAGAACTGGCGTCAGGCTCCTCGTCGAACAGCTCGTCGGTATGTTCGGATTGACGTCACCTTTCTCAGGGAGGTCCTTGAAAACAAAGCAAATTAGTGACTTTGAAGAACAAAATTTGGTACATTTCGGCCTGGTTGGGAATCGAACCCGGGCGTCCGGGGTGCGAGACGAGCGCGCTACCTTGAAGCCACGGCAGCTAGTCGGTTCTGCCTTACTAAAGGCTTCCCTAGTGCGTGCATAATTACACACGTCACGTCGCAGCCATCTCGCCGACTAAAGGTGTGGCCTGGTGCGTGCGTCTCTGGGCGGCGCACGTGGCGGTGAGGAAGAAGCGGCGCCACGTCATGAGTGTACAAAATGGCGCGTTGATGAGGTTCCGAGGTCCACAAATGGCATAATGCTTTCGCGTTCCCACACGTAAGCAGTCTTGAATGTCTGCCGAATTTTTAGTTTAGCTAATTGTTGTCGCGCCAGGTGTTGCGCACAAAGGCGGGCGCGCGCGCTTTGCGCATTGACGTCACAGTCGGAGCGGCGGTTGTCGGCGGCGGGCCGATGGAGGAGCATGCACTCTCTTGCAGCTTGTAAGGATCGCCGCCCAAGTGCGCCACCGCGGAAGAAGAGCGTGCCGCTGCGTCTGCACGAGCACGATGACGAAGACAGGCGGATCCCGAGCTGCAGAAGCGAGAAGCGGAACAACGACAGGTACGACGAGCGGCAGAAGCCGAGCGACGACAACCCCGATTTTATAACTTCATGTATTACCAAATGTGCAGCAGGCTTTCGCTTTCTTGTGTTACAAGAGTGTAACACCTGCCGAAATATTTTTTATGCGAAAGCATCTGATGGGCAATATCATCAGCCATGATATTAGCAAGCCATTATCATTAGCTGATGACATTGCCTAGCTTAGTAACTCAGGGGACCGATTGCAATGCATGCTCACTGACCTGGAGAGGCAAAGCAGAAGGGTGGGTCTAAAAATTAATCAGCAGAAAACTAAAGTAATGTTTAATAGTCTCCGAAGAGAACAGCAGTCTACGATAGGTAGCGAGGCACTGGAAGTGGTGAGGGAATACATCTACTTAGGGCAGGTAGTGACCGCGGATCCGGATCATGAGACTAAAATAATCAGAAGAATAAGAATGGGCTGGGGTGCGTTTGGCAGGCATTCTCAGATCATGAACAGCAGGTTGCCATTATCCCTCAAGAGAAAAGTGTATAACAGCTGTATCTTACCAGTACTCACTTGCTGGGCAGAAACCTGGAGGCTTACGAAAAGGGTTCTATTTAAATTCAGGACGACGCAACGAGCTATGGAAAGAAGAATAATGTGTGTAGCGTTAAGGGATAAGAAAATAGCAAATTGGGTGAGCGAACAAACAAGAGTTCATGACATCTTAGTTGAAATGAAGAAAAATAAATGGACATGGGCAGGACGTGTAATGAGGAGGGAAGATAACCGGTGGTCATTAAGGGTTACGGACTGGATTCCAAGGGAAGTGAAGCGTAGCAGGGGGCGGCAGAAAGTTAGGTAGGCGGATGAGATTAAGAAGTTTGCAGGGACAACGTGGCCACAATTAGTACATGACCGGGGTAGTTGGAGAAGTATGGGAGAGTCCTTTGCCCTGCAGTGGGCATAACCAGGCGGCTGCTCCTGCTGCTGCTGATGCTGATGATGATAATGATCTGATGGACCATCGAGCTGAAAAGACCGCGTTTGTACGCAGTGCCAGGTATTGCGTGAGAGAAGAGGGCATCGCCGCGACGCCACGTCACCCTCGCACGTCCGCGCAAGCTGATCACCTGCGTGCTAAGTGCGCCTCGGTAAAATCAAAACGCGCCAAGACGCGTCGGACAAGCGTCTCAACGGACTCGCTTGCCTGCGAAAAGTTCATAACTCAAAAGACCACTCAGCGGCGTTTAATTGGGCATTAACGTTCTCGCATTCACAACTCATAAGAAGTGTTTATGCGTCCTTGGACTTTTTTTTTTCTTGTGACATCCAGGAAGACCACCACCAAAGTCCTCATCTTGCGAAGGACCGCTAACAGTTATCAATTTGAAAGAGCACAAAAAAAGACACAGACAATGCAGACCCCAGCGCAGACGCCTGTGCTGTCTTGTCGGTCAGTCAGTCAAGAATATTATTGAGGTCCTGAGGAGATTCAAGCCGTTGGAGATCCCACGCGGGGAACTCCTCCGGCCGAAACTGTAAGCGACGCCCGAGTCGGGACGGGCACGTGGTAACATTCCACCAGTTCTTGGGCCCTCTGAACGGCCTTGAGTTGGAGTTTGAGGTCCGGTCTTTTGAAGGCTTCTTCCCATTTGGGCTCACTGGAGAGAGGGCCCTTTGGTAACGCGGTACAGTGCCATAGCATGTGCGAGAGTAAGCAATAACGTCCTGGGCAGTCTGGGTAATTTGCCGGAATGTCTGAGTTGTAGTGACTTAGTAGGCCTCGTGACGGATACGAGTCCGTTTGTAACATTCGAAACGCGGCCGCCTGCGCGCGTTCGAGTTTGGCGTGCGGGAGCGAGTATTTGGTTCTGCCTTTTCGATAGCGTGAGGTGATTTCTTGGTAAACTGAATGTCCAGTTCCTCGGAGGCCGTGGGACCGTCGCGGCGGGCAAGTTCTCGCGCACGGTCGTGGGCCGTTGCATTGAGGTTAGCTTTTTGCGGGTGAATGTCTTTCCCTGTGCATGTGAGCGGGGAGCGGGGCATTAGTAGGCCCGAATTGCGGCACGCGAGTCCATGAAGACGTGGGTAAATGTGGGGTCTGCCATGGCGATGGCTACGGCTATCTGTTGTGCTTTAGCGCTGGTGGTCGTTTTAACCGATGCGGATGATCATAACGTTCCGTTGCCATGGAGTTTTTCTTTCTTGTCGCTCTGTAAGCTCTTATGTTGATTAAACAAACTCGTCCAACGACGTATTGTTAACAGATAATTCTCACAAAAATTCATGCAAAGTATTTATTCCACTTCTATTTATTTTTCTCGAAAGACTGTATTGTGTACAAATTGAACTTTCAAGGCATTTGCTTACCGAGTTTCATAAACAGATTAGCCACCACGTTTTAATTAGAAAATCTCTTATTGTACGTCAATTGAACGCCTGTTGAGTCAGTCAAAAGAAGCTTGTCGGCAACACTTAATTTAAAGAAAGAGTGACACTTGATTAATGTGGATAATTGGGCGTGTTAGTACATATTTGACACTTGCTGTGTTTAGAGAGAAAGACGATGTCTCGTATGTCCGACATTAAATTCGCGTAATCTTCCTAATGTCACTAAAACGCACGAGAAGAAAGAAGCTTGGAAGCATTTCAGAATTTTTTTTTTTTCGCATTCACATTACGAGCCGGTCTCAAGTCACAATGGCGCCGGGTCAGAATAACACTTTTACATACAAACACAGCTTATACAAACAGCAAAGCAACCCTTACACAGAACAGATACATACAACACATTCACATACTATCACTGCTCGCCCTACTAAACATTGTAGTTTTCAACCGACTTATACAGCCATGACGTTTAGACCTACAGTCTAGTGCCAGTGGGGGCATTTCTATTCTACGCAAATAAACAATAAAACTCGACAACATGCTCGTGTTCTTACAGTAATATGATAGGCAACTCAACAGCACATGATCCAGTTAATATAGAACCTTTTTTGTCACTAGTGAATAGCGAATCAAATGCCTTTCGATTTTCACATTTTGAGAGTGTTTTCTCAATTTCTCAATTAAATGTGTATCGAGTGTGGCTAAACTGACGCTTTTTTTAACTTTAGTCTATTAAATTCGTATCCAATCTGAGTCACTTCACGCTTTCTGCAGTAAATTCAATCTCAACCGACGGTAATCGCTGGTCATTTACGTTAAATTAATTTTCTACAGATGCAAAATCAACTTGATACGCAGTCAATTGAAACTCAAAGTACAAGTTTGTAAGGAAATCGCAACAGCCATACAAAGCGGGGCACTGCATTTTGTAATTGTGCAGGACATTGTGCGTGTATTTGTGATTTTAGGCTTATAGCGCAGCTCAGAAAGAGTAAGAAAGGAAGGAGGTAGGGGTAATCAAAGGGAACGGAAAACAGAGTTAGCGCTACTCTGTTTTCCGTTCCCTTTGATTACCCCTACCTCCTTCCTTTTTTGCTCATTCTGAGCTGCGCTATAAGCCGAAAACAGTCATGACATACCAACTCGCCCAAACTGCCACGCTTGTGTATTTGTGAATACGGCACGTTTTTGCGCGCTGTCATTTGTCAGTGCCCGCTGACGACTTAGTTCAGAGGAGCTGTCACATATATAACACAGGCATAATCCTCGCGGGATGATGATGGGAAAATGCGCTAACATAGCGGCTTTCGCCAGCAGATTGACCGCTATTTCTCCACAAAGATTCATAGTAAATCGAAAGAGCTGGAAATTAACACAGGCGCCAACGACTGGCCAAGAGATCGCTGAACTGAGGTTAACGACATCGCTCGCCGCAGCTGGCGGTTTTATTAGTCTCTTGCCTACAGCGTCCTTTCAAGAGCGCCCTCGCTGCTCGCTCCACTGCTGTTCGCGCAGCGATTCCAGGCACGTCATGCCACGAGCGACGCGGTTGGGGCCAGTCTTTTGTAGTTTCGTACGCTGCGGCTGCTTCCGCCACGGCAACGTACGCACACATAGAGAAAGATAGCTTCTTCGAACCAAATTATAGGGGGTCCCGTTCGTACGCTCAGCCGGGAACACTGATTGGTTGGGGCGACGAGAAGGAAACAGCGGAATAGAAGAAGGCCGCTGCGAGTACAGGGAGCGCAATTTCACGCGGGAGGCGACGTTTTCTGACCGCGAAATGAGCTCCGGTCGGTTCGGCTGACGAACGCCCGCACGGCCATGCAGGCGGCGGCCGCGCAGAACGTGCGCGAAAAGCGAGAGATGCAGAGCCCAGTGATTGCGCTTCCGCACGTATCGATTAGCGCGTGCCACACGATCTTCTGTTATCGCGGGCGACGGCAAAAGGATCCCGACGCCTTCTCGTCTGTACTTCGTGTCAAAGGCATCGCGCAGCGTCGGTAAACACAAGCGGGAGCCGCGTTCACCCAGACGGTCGCACACGAGGACGCCTCGTGAATCGATGCAGCTGTTGTATTAAATATCCCGTCGTCAAACTGGCTTGCGTGACTAATCAAGGCAACAGTCCCAGCAAGTGTGAAAATTCCTGAATGGATGTGTGCTTCAAAATGCTGTACAGTTTAATAGGACGGAGGGCATAAATCCAGTGGGCCTCTTCGTTTGTTACAGCGGTATTCGTTTCGAGCACAATTTCGTGCGAGAGTGGGCAACAATCTGTCCCTCTCTTATGTAATACCCCTCTGGGGTCTTTGAGGGTACTGCAAATAAATATATAAAAAAGATGAACAATTCTCGTAAAGAGAAGCCTTCGGGATAAAGAAGCAGATTGGAAATTATGTTCAGCGGAAGCAACCTGTGTTTTATCAAATTCCACTGTCTTGCGGCAAAAAATACGCGCCTGCGAGGCAAGGAGGGGCCTTCGCGAGATGCTAAGGGAGCATTGTTAGAACACCGACAAAAATAAGAATGGTCATCTCTCTGTTCATTGTAGCAATTGCTTATATATATATATATATATATATATATATATATATATATATATATATATATATATATATATATATATCAAATTTAGACGCGTGTTTAATTGTAGACTAGAACCAGCCCACGCGTCAGTATTATAGCATTGTCTCTGTCGGACAAGGAAATTACTTTTTTTTGGTAAGTTTACCTATATACTGAAAGTTGCGCTGTCATGTACACCTATATTAAGTGCGTTTTGAGCTTTAGAAGCATACACATACCAACGCGCTGCATGAGGACACGCGGTGTCCCGACTTACGCGGATACTTGATTTCGGTATCAGCGTTTCGAACATTCTTAACTTGTTCCACGTGTAGCCGCCACGGTGGTTGATGAAGTATAGCTATGGCATTCTGCTGCTCAGGTCGCGGATTCGAATCCCAGATGCGGCGGCCAAATTCTGATGGGAGAGGAATGTAAACGTAAGCTAGTGAGTAGCACGTTCTCTAAACAATAAATAACCCCAAGTGATGAACGTTAATCGGCGACTTCCACGTTATAGCATTGAGACCTAACATTAATCCGATCATTGTTTTTTTTTTTTCGTACGTCACATGTTTTGTTTTCCTTTAACGACAAGAGCAGTCGGCCCGAGTCCGCATGCCAAGTTTCTAATTCGTTTACCATGCGTTTTTTTTTTATTGCCTAAATAACTTAAAAGTAGTAGTTGTTGCCACCATACGGCGACAAATCCCCATGCACCCATTTATTTTTGTTCGAGTAACAAAAATAGCAAGAATCGCACAAGTGCTTGTTTAGATCCCTTCAAGGTGAGGCGGAGCGAACATTTTCGAAAGCACACCGTCCCCTGAAATGCGCCAAACGATCACTGCCACCTCCACCCGTTCACGTTTAGCATTTTCGCTCTAATCCTGTTTGGATGTTCGAACGTTACCCAAAAAGGCAGCACCTACCGAGCCTGCTGATGTTCAACAACCGGCTTATATTTTTTCTCCTCAGCCCGGTACCCGCAAGCAGCACGCTTAACCGTCGTTGACGCGTTGTCCCCCCTCGCTTCGGCACACTGCTCACTGCAGGTGCTGCGGGGCTGCTGCTCGCAAAGTGATCGGGTATGCGCGAGCACGCGCCAGGCACTACGGGGCGGACATGCATCGGGGACGCCGCGCCGCCTCGCGAACGAACTGAGGCCGTGCGAGCGCTTCGGCATGTGCGATCACGGCGCGTGCGAGAGCGGCGTTCTCTGTACGCGAACACGCGTCGTTGGCGAGCACAAGCCGAGCGTGCGACGGTCGCTGTCGCTCGAAGGCATACGGACGTCAGCTTGAGCTGAACCGGGGTCCTTCTCCTGAGCGCGAATTCAGTCGGCTACAATGGAGACTAGACCACGGCACTGCGGACCGACTCTCGGGACATGAGCAATACATTGAGGCAAATTATTAGTGCACGTATCTGTACAAATGTGATTTGCGATTGGGCGACAACTGCCAGATTTCGTACGCGAAAATCAGGATCTGACTGTCAGGACGCAGAAAACCAGTCAGATTTATTTATCTATTTATTATTATTATTATTATTATTATTATTATTATTATTATTATTATTATTATTATTATTATTATTATTATTATTATTAGGACGAGAAGCAGGAGGAGGAGGAGGAGGTGGTGTTTTGGGCTGCACGCGGGGCTCTAACCTTGCGAAAGTTGCCGGCAATAACTCCGCTCGAGCGCTGCCGTTCGGAATGGCTTGTCGTGGAATAGTTTGTCATAGTCATGTTCGGTGCTCCATTATTCGGAAGCGCAGCGCAGCACGGGGGAAATATACAACGCGCACAGCGAGGCGCGACAGGATGCGAGCTGGCAGACTGCGAGCCATGGAACACACGACGCCGCGCCAGCCCGCTCTCACTCATTACACAACGGCAACGCCCCGAAATGAGTCTCCTAAACGTTACCAGTGACAAATGACATCCCTTGAGACATTCGTGAAGAGGCCGGGACACCTTCCTACTGAATGTTTTGTGTCTCGAGGAAAAACTTGTAGGCTGCTCGAACGTACGTAACGACGTCGAAGCGCCTCAGCCAAAGATTGGAGAGAGCGAGACTAAGACATTCCAAGAAATTTTGTTCGACATCACCATTAGTTTTCCTTACTTGCCAAGCCTCCCAAATTTTTCGCAAAGCTAATGAATTTGGGCTTGTTGTACGATTTTCCGAATTTCACGTGAAATATTACGAAAAAGAAATCATTTCGCAAAAAGTTCAATAGTGCTGAAAGATTTTATCTGTGCAAGGTTGCAAAAAAAAATATTAACAAAACAAATTGTCACAGTACCAGCTCCGCCTTCTTGTGGAAGAGGGGTACTCGCTCCGAACAAGCTTATTCAGACCAAATCGTCAACAGCAAAGTCGCCGAAGAATCACTGCCATCTAAAAACAATCTCTTCCTTGTCAATCCGTGGTTACAAGTTTGCTGCCACTGGTGCCTGTGTCTAAAGGTAAACCATCGTTAAAAAAGTGTGTACACTTACCCCACATAACATCTGTTCGCAGGGCGAATTCAAGGAAGAAAGGCGTGTAAACAAAAAAAAAACGCAAAATGCGAGTGGCAGTTTCACTTCACTTCCTTCTTGTCTCCAACCACAGTTGTTGAACGCAGCAAGCGTGAACAGCCTACTATCGTCGCAAATAGATGTGGCTATTTGCGATCACTGTAGCCCACAGCCTCGCGGCAATTCGAGCTCTTCAGCTGCTGCTTTGTCTTTCCGGCATTTTTTTTTTTTTTTCTGCAGCGCTGTAGCAAGAGCCGAGAACTCGGTATTTCGTGTTGTACTGTTTTTACACGCAACACTGTCCGTCTTTTCTGGTGGTCACTTCGATGAAGGAAGACGTCTAAACGGACGTGGCCCTCGTTCATGGCTTCACAATGCGTCTTAAAGTATAGCGATAGCACACCTGGTGTCGCAGTTGGTGAGGGAAAAATGATATCGAGTGAAAGTGCTTTACAGAAATAGCTTTGAGGTTCCCAGCATTAAACGCAACCGGCATCAGCCGGAGATTGAAAAATTCGCACAGTAACCAGTAGCGTAGCTAGGCCGTCTGGCACCCGGGGCCCATAGGTTTTCTGTCATCCCCCCCCCCCCCCCCGTCTTTACTCAGGACGGCGAAGGTATCGAAAATTTCCGGCGAAGGGGAGGGGGTTATGTTCCAGCACCAGCACAGCCGCCTTTTATAGGGCGCATGCTCAAGCCCCCCCCCTCTCCCCCCTTCGTTTTCGTTCCCTAATATCGCGAATGTAGCAGGTATACACGCTGTTTTATTGTCTGCACCAAACAACACAGGGTGTTGCACTGATAACTTGTGATAAGCGCATTGGCACATTTGCTGTCAGACTGCAAGGCTTGGCAGCCAGTACAGATGCAGCATCATGAAAAATATGGCTCACAAGTAACAAAAATATTTTACTAAAGTATTAATCAGCGATTTTAGAGGCAATACTGCATTTGTAAAATTGAAGCCCGACAGTCGTATGTTGCCCAGCAACAACTTCACAAAAATCGTCGTAGGTACTACGGCGTGCAGTATTTTCAGTGCGGGCTGCCCTGAACCCAAACGAAAATTTGCATGTCACTGACGTTGATCTCCCCACCCTATTCGAAAACGCCACCTGCTTCCCTGCTTCGCGGGCGCCAATGCTATGACAATTACGAGTTACGCTCATTTTAATTCATAAAGCCTTTTTTTTAATTTGCTGCTATTGGCAAACGCGATTATCCGAGCTGCTGCACGGCCACAAGCTTGGGAACGGAACAAAGCACGCACCGCGTCGACTCATGGCGTCGCCAGGCAAAAAACGAGAAGGTCGCGATGAAGGCCGCGCCAGCGAAAGGTTGCGCTACTGTTGGTCTGCACTCGCAACGGAGAGAATAGAGAGATCGACGTCACTGGTGCACGATTTCACATTTTTTTCGGTACTGCCATACTGGGCCACCCGCAGTGCCAAAGTACTGCAGGCTCTAGCACACAAGACGATTTTGTTTAGAGAAGAAGTTTTGTTGAGCTATTAATATAACTAGGGGTCCTCAATTCCCGAATCGCAATGTTTCGTCTATAATTCCAAATTAAGCAATTATTTAAGATATCCTCTTTTAGTATGGCGCGGACTGAACGGCCGAAGGGACCGAAGGGCCACATCGCTACACTGTACGTTTAGCGACGCCCACTCCGAGCACGAGCGCACCACCACACATGAAATGTTCCGCTAAGGCGAGTATACTTTAGCGACCACTTAGCGAATTAAATTTTTTTGCCCGCAGATTCGTGCAATTATTACGTAGATAAAGCTGCAGCCGACCATTCTGCGGCACTACACATCTGGTACATCCGGTACCTGAGCTCGGGCTCCTGGTTACTGGAGTTTACCATTGTTTTACCATCTACGCCCAGTCAAGCCGGGCGAAAGAGGGGAGTCTTGAGACATATATGCTCCCCCCCCCCTCCGTTACTACGCCACTGGCAGTAACTCCACTGGTAGTTGTCTAAGAATGCGTAAGCATTGTGCCGCTTGCTCATCTCCACGCAGCCAGTTGTCACTACCGATGTTATGGAACTTGATGCGACCTGTATAGACCGTTATCAGCCCTCATCGGCAGTTCGCTTATGGTGTTTGATAGCAAACGTGGTAAGACAGGTTTAATTAAGATATAGTTCATTACGGCACTCGAACCCAAGATCACTGGTGTTAGTTAAGGTGAAATTAATTGGCCACAGTTAATTAAGATAGAGTTATTTAGACGTTCGAACCCTCGACATTTGGTGGGAGTCGAACCCACGACCTTTGGTATTAAGTTGAATTAAGGTGAATTTAGCGAAGCTGTTACAAAACCACAACTACATTTGCTGAAGGGGGTACGCATTGCTTTATTGATGGTTCGGACGCTTGTTTTGAGCATGTTTATCGAAACGTATGCATGGGTGATGGGTGTGTGTTGCATGAATGTGTGCACTGTTCGCTTCGCTTTGCTTAGCGCTTGTAGCCTCTGCCTTACGTTTGGTAAGCACAGAAATGCTTACGCATTTTAAAGAAAACGCCCCACCCAGCCTCAGTATTCGGTCATATCGGCCCTCAACGTGCCACCCGAATGCGCTGATCAGGGATAATTTGTGCCATAAATACCAGGTATTTGTGTGCTATAATACAAAACCAGTGGAAATATATTGTCAGATGTTACCACGCACAAATAAAGGAAACAGAGAAGAAAAGAAGCCCTGATCTGTGCGAACCTCCGGTAACCAACACGCATAGCTTCGAAGCATCTCGATGGGATCTACCAATCTGCTTCACTCGCACGCTTGAGTTCTCGTTATTTCATAAGCTTGTTGTACAGCCGCGCGCAGTGCCTTGTCCTCTGCCCTTATTCAGCCTCGACGGGCTCGCTTTGGTGCAGCCTTTCTTGCTGTCCTAGCAGTGGTCTCTTCTCCACTCACAGACTTCTTTCGTCACGCCATTCTGTCGAAAGGCGCTCCATCACAACTTACATCATTTTTATATATAATATCCATGACGTCACATTGCGTCACTGCTGGCCAACAGTGGTGGGTCTTGGCCACTGCGGACATTTATGTGTTGCGATATGATTGCTTTGCAGGGCTGCTGCGCCGTAGAAAGTTCCAGTGATATGCCGGCGAGTTTGCACCTGGGACCACGTATACCTACAATAACCGCCGACAACATGCATGGTTTGATTTTTTTTTAATTCTTCCAAAGTAAGACCTTGATATCTTCGACTTTCAATATCCGACAACGTCGAGAAACAACTGCCATTGAAACGTACAACTTTAAAAGTACAGTCGCTCCTTCGCGCTTTCCTCCTCCCCCTGCCCAGCACCTGTCTACCTCGTCGATATATGGCAGCGATAGCTGTTGACCCCCCACCCACGGTGTTCAAAGCTCAACTCCGCGCAAACGCAGCTGTCACTGCAGAAAAGCCGGTTACATCTGCAGCGGCCAACGTGCAAAGACTTTTCGACAACAAAGTCAAACAAGGATAAGAAAGCGGCAGCGATAAAATAAAACTTGAATTTGGAGAAGATAAAGTACCGGTACGGTGTGCCGCTTCAACAGTGTCTGTCATTGAGAAATCATACCGAAGGAAAGAAAAAATAAATTTAAAAAAAAAAACGGCAACAAGGGCCGGTTCCCTATAGAGTTATGCGATCGATCGCTCTCAGTGCTTTGCATTCGAATTTTTTCCACCGAAACAGAAAAGCAACTACGAAACGTGCGCAAGTGTACTGAATTGTCGGTTTCGTGAAGTTCGCTTCAAATCTCTTCGTTGTACGCTTCCTTCGTGTTACCTTCCTTTCTTTAATTTTGTTGATCAGTATTGTTTTGTTTTTTTTCGAAACTTCTACTCTGCAACGGCCCGGCCAGGGGTTAGACTATACCGGGTGATCATGTTTAAGTTTCCCAAAATTTTTAAAAATCGCGTGTGACAGATAGCGCAATCCTTGTTATTATTCTTGTCCTTGAGGTGGATTATTCCAAGAGGTGGTGGACATTACTAGCACGAGAAATCGAAACACATATCCAACTAATTAACAAAATTCACTAATTGACTTCTCAATTACATAACGGCCCATTTTGCAATTTACTAATCGTAGCTGGTGAGCTTGTAACGTGCAGCCCCTTGAAATGAATCTCCAAGATTACACCATTCTACAGATATTATTTACCAAAGTGTGGGACAAAACACACAGGCATTCCAGTTACTTTCGTGCTTTAATGCATGAAAGAGCGTTTTCTTAAAAATGTAAGTGCATCAACAGTGCATTTTTTACGGCGAATGTGATGACGCACATATCCAAAGTGGTTTAATTCTGGAAAATCATTTCAAGTGCATAAGCTTTCAAACTCACCGGCTACAATTCGTAAATTGTACTATGTGCCGTTAACTCATTAATTAAGAAGCTTTTTGGTTAATTTTCGTTCCTTTGTTAATTATGTGTTTCAATTTATCGTGCATGTCCGCCTCCCTGAATAATCCAGGTCAAGGGCTAGAATTACGTCATCTGCAACAGGCGAGTCTGAAAAATTCCGGAAAACTAAAAAGTGATCACCCCGTATGATGTTGAATGAATAAATGAATTCGACCGACTACCCTTCGCGGTGCTCTACAGCTAAATCACTCAGTGGTTTCACGACCGCTGAATGACTAAACACGAGTCCTGCAAACACGTGCAAATTGACTACGCTACTCAACCTCTCGCCATCTCCGCCCTCTATGACTGTTCTTTGAAGGAGCGGGGTTCATTCGAATTTGTTGATTTATACCAAGAAAATGAGATGAAATAGAAAGGATACTTTATAGAAGAACATTAAAAGGAAAGCCTCAAGTTTCACTCAAAACATCGTTAAATGGCCCGATGAAGACGACGGCAAGAATGACTGCGATAACATATTAGAGCGATACAGTTGCAATTATTTATTTATTTATTTATTTATTTATTTATTTATTTATTTATTTATTTATTTATTTATTTATTTATTTATACTGCAGCCTCAATGACGCTATTGCAGGAGTGGGATGAACAACAAACATCTATAAACCATGCTTGCGTGAATTGTTTCAGTGGTAGTGAACCGAAGTTGGCCGGTAATGAATTCCAGACTTCAATTATTGATGGAAAAAAAACTGTACTTAAAGGAATCAGTGCATGCAAAAAAGGTTGAAATCTTTAGAGCTTGGTGACTCCTCGTACATGAGGGTTTGGGAAAAGTCAAATAGTTATCTAGAGAGGAGAGACGCGGAGAACTGATTAACGTGTGAATGAATTTTAGGCATTCAAGTTTGCGACGCTCTGCAATAGGAGTACGACCAAGTAGGGGAACAGAGCTAGACGGCGAAAATTCTTTGTCATATCTCCTACAAACAAAACGCACTGCCTTTCTTGCACTGATTCTAGTCTTTTTTGACGTCACCATGTCTGTACGGATTCCATACAACGCAGTGATAGTAGAGGATGGGGCGAATGAGGATTTTATATGTAAGAAGTTTAGTTTCTTGAGGAGCAAGACGCAGCGTACGATGCAAGTAACGTAGTCTTTTAAGGGCCTTGTTACAGGTGACATCAATGTGTCTCGACCATGACAAATCGTGTGTTAGCAGGATACCTAAATATTTGAATTCGAAGACCCTATTTAAAGTAATATTGTTAAAGACATAGGCAAAGAAGGAAGGGCATAAGGGTCGTGTAAAAGACATGGAGACAGTTTTGGAAAAGTTGATATTCATTTGCCATGCTTTGGACCAGTTACGTATGCCAGCAAAATAATTGTTAAGGACAATTATTTAGTAAAATGCGTAGTAAAATAGGGATGGTTCATCAACAGGGTAATGCGGTTCTGAAATCAACAGATGACGACAGGTTCAGCAACCTAGGAGTGCTTCCCAGCCCGGTGGTGCCATTTGAAACAATAGTTCCACCCCGAAATTTTGAGTGGGGACAAGTCGAGGCCTTCCGTCGGCTTCTTCCTTTGACAAATTAACAGGATGACATAAGCTCGACGGACACCAAACTGTGGAATGGTGTCCTTATAGTTTTGAGACGTCTTTCTGCACGTCCGTCCTACATGAAAATTGCATTGAAATGCCGATCCACGAGCTATACATTCAGTAAATAAATCCACAGAATCGTAATGTCACCTGAGAAACCCTTTGGACTTCTGGGGGTTGAAGAGATGACATATCGTACATAGAGCAGTTGCCGTGCATGAGTCATGGCATCACATGAAAACACTGTTGTCACACGTACGACTCGAAGCCTTTGCGAAAGCGTGCAAGGTATTGAAAGCGGGAAAAGCGCGAAGGAAAAAATTCACCGACGATTACAATACTCCATAATACGAAATTTGTGCACAGCTGTTTAGGCGCCTTGAATTCGCGATATATTGTGGCAGAGAATATATGATTGCGAACGACAGGCTGCTCTCGGCGGCGGCGCTGAGCCTCTGCTCGGGCAGCTCGTCGAGCAGCAGCGGCCGACGAAGCATTTTCACCGGTCGCGTCGCTTATTGTTCAGAAAGAAAGCGTCAACACGGGAAGGCGTAGCTCTCGGGGAGCGCATTCTCTAGTGGCGGCGGCGCAGGCAAAGCAGCTCATGCGCAGTCGCTACGAAGCCCACGTCAGCGCTTTGTTTCCATATACGGTATCGGTGGACGCGCTCGCCGCATGCCTCAGTAACTGGTTGATAATCATAATAACAATAATAATGATGATAATGACTAAGATTGCGCATATTCCGATGGCGTACGTGCGGCTAATGAGCAGCACTGTTCCTTCGTTGATACACACGCTGCGACTTACATATTGAAAAAAAAATATCTTAGAAAAAGAACAAGCAAGGCTCCGACGGGATGGCGGCCGTTGAAATAATACTGAAGAGCCAGCGAGCCAAACTACGCACGCTTCAAGCAAATAGGTTGCGAATGAAGATGTCGCGCGTTCTGCAGGTGAAGAGTTGGTGCTTGCAGACAAATGAAGAAAGAACCTGCTCAATGGCCGATAAATCATTCTGTGTGCGAAACATTAAGTTTGTAGTGAAGCGGCCGCGGTTTACAACAACACAGCTGGCTTATGCTCTGCCGCTGTCATCTTTTTTTCTTCTTTCGCCAGCTCAAGCGTTCAGGAGTCATCGGCCGTGAGCAGCATATAATCGAAATTAGGAATAGCATCATCACGCTAATATATTGCTCGTCTGCCTTCCTTGTGACGACGAAGAACTTGGCTCCTGAGCGTACTCCAGAAAAGAAAATGCACCTTACGCTACGCTGCATGTACTGTGAGAGTTGTGATGCAGTGCGGTGTATTATGTAAAGCTATAGTTGCAGTAAAATCATGGTGTTGCTGGTTTTCGTGTGAGATCGAAGAATTATGTAAGTAAAAGTTGCATTAAAATATACGTGTACGATCATCACGACTCTTAAACTACTATTCCCAGTTGAAAATGACAACAGAGGTTGTGTTCAGTACTACAGAAATTTCTGTTGTACAACAGGATTTTTCTGTAGTAACTACAGATTCCTGATGGAGCGACAGACTTTTCTGATGTACTACAGACATTTCTTGTTGTGACTACAGAAGTACAGTCTGTCGTATGTCTGTTGCTACAACAGAAAGCTGAAGCTCTACAACAGATTTTTGTAGTACTACAGAAAAATTTGTCATCACTACAGGCACCCTGTTGTCCCAACAGAAATGTTCCTGAAGTAACCCGAAAAACTTCTGTAGTGCTACAGAGAGCTGTTGAAATACTACAGAAACCTATTGTGGCAACAGGCCCCCATTTTGTCACAACAGAAGTGTTCCTGAAGTAATGCGACCAACTTCTGGTGTACTAGAGAAAAATGTTGTTGTACGACAGAAACCTATCATTGCAACAGGCCCCCAGTTGTCATAACAGAAGTGTTCCTGAAGTAATGGACAAACTTCTGTTGTACTACAGAGAACTGTTCCACAACGGAAACCTATCGTCCCAACATGTACCCAATGATGACAACAGAAGTGCACTGAAATTGTGCGATTCGACAAGCTTCTGTAGTGCCCAGTTGAAAAAGACAAGAGGAATTCCTGTCGCAACTACAGAAATTCCGTTGTACGACAGCAGTTCTTGACATTTCTTAATTGAGTGACATTTCTGACGTTACGACAGAAATTCTGATGTCGCAACAGAAGCATTCTGTCGCGAAGGCCAAGAGTTCTGAAGTCGGAACAACAGCTTTATATCCTGACAGCGACTCCGACGTTACGACACCAATTCTGACGTCGCAGCAGAAGCATTCGGTCGCGACGGCCAAGAGTTCCGAAGTCGCAACAGAAGCGCTTTCCGTCGCGGCCCTTTAACATTGTAGGTTAGTTTCGCATCGGTGGTGTACACTGTACTTTTCTCTTGCGCGGTATTCAATCGCGCTTTTTTGAAGCCGGCAATGCCGATGGCACCAACACCGGTATTAAAGTCGACGTGGCGAATAGTTATAATTGTGCCGTGACGACGCGGCACCAGCAACGCCCTACCGGCCTCCTCAAGATCGGCCGCTGATCAAAATCATACCATCTGCAGGAATGGCTGCGTATCCGTTTTATTTTTTTGGTAAGATGTGGCACACAGGCCTGTGGACTTACATGTGCTGTTACACTGACACATTAGTTAATTTCCCAGGAATATTTCACAAGCTTATGCGAAGCGGAAAAGAAGATTTGGGTTGTTCCACAAAGTTGCGTGAATAGCTGTCTCGCTCGGGTCTCATTAATCTGGTACAGTGCTGCCGTGAGAAGCCAGTATGCTGTCAGAAAGAACTCTCATCCACGAATGTTTATGTAGCTATTTTGCATTGAACACACGAATTATATGCGCGCTCAAAAGTGTAAAGAACGAGAGACAACTGTCGAAACTAGCAGTAATAACCCTAAAAGACAACGTTGTCTATTTCTGAATTTCTTATTTAATATGGATATCGTACATCAAAATCGATGTTCTAGCACTCCACGATGTTCCTGTCGATGGTACGAACCCTCTTGCTCTTCTAGAGATGGGGCACTTGACGCGGTGGAGTGATAGCGGATCTTGGCTCTTGGATGTAAACATCAGCGCATCAGCACGTCGTACTATTGACATGGCCAAAATGCACACTCCAACAGCATGTCAGGAGTGGTGCAGTGGTAAGATGCCGGGCTCGGAATCGTAAGGTTGCAAGTTCGAATCCTGGGCGGCGGCGTTTTTTTTTTTCATTTTTTTTTACTTTTATATTTTTGTTTTTTTTGTACTAACAAATTTACATAGGCTTAAGGAGGTCTCTGTCAATATTTAATTAAATATTGATCAAGAACTACAGAACTTTCTACTACAGGACGTCACACTACAGAACTACAGACAACAGAACTACAGGCAACAGAACTACAGAAACAACGTCCCAAAATACGACAGACTGTGAAAATTTCCTGTTGTGTTTTTCAACTGGGTTTTGATACTACAAACAACTCTTCTCACACATCATCAAACAATGTAAGAATTTGTTTCTGTTTCTCATCAAGAACAAGCATATTTGTATTGTCACAAAACATTGCTAAATTATATTGCAAGCGGGTCTCGTTTATAATAGCCCAAATACGGGCAAACAAATTGAACCAAAGGATTTTAGTTGTACGAATACCAATATTTATTTCATTGTATTTCACATCCATTCAAGCTAAATGATTTCTCTTGCGCATTCCGTGGTATCAGAATACAAAGCCCTGCATGAATTGCCCGTTCGCATACAGCCTCTACATACTATATACATCCGTACCGCAACGCAAACTTTCGCCTTTCTCGCTTTAGAAAAACTGATGAAGGACCATTTCGTCCATGCAGAATTTGCGCTTCTCTTTGTAGACTCAAGTGTAACGTATTTACCGATATAAACAGCGTTACTAACTCTAATACTTTTGCACGTCAAACGGGGGAACAAACAGGTGACGGAAAAGGCATGCACGTTACCTGCCCGAGTGACAGAGCTCCACCGAATTCAGAAGTTTGTAACTGTCTATGTTGTCACTGTGGAGGCGGTTTTTCAATTTTAATACGATGTGCCGCAGTTCCAATGTAATACGGCCGGAGCAGCGCACGACGCGCAGCGCTTGTGACAGGCCTCAGACCGCAGCGCCACGTTTGTCGCTATATGAGGCGGAGAAGCGCTGAACTACGCTTCACGGCCGGCGGACGGCACACCTATCCATCCAGCCGTCATACATTCGCCGCCAAGCTTTCTGAGCTCCTGAGTTCCTCAGCAAGCATATAGATCTTTCTTCAAGTGTTATTTCATTCCTTCTTTTTTCCCCGCACCTTCCATCTGACCACTATGTTTGTTTGTGAAGAAATGTCACTTCCTTGGCAAACCACCGCGCAATGACTTATGGGAGAAACTGTGTAAGCGCAGCCGAAGCGTAGCACGCAAGTCGTTATTTATATTTCCTGCGCCGGGCGCGAGAACCAAAGCCACCGGCGCGGATAATGCAACACGCACGACCGAAACAAGGCCTGCAGTCGCAGGGCGCGTGCCTGGCTCCTCTCGTGTTTCAGACGCGAGAAAGACAAATTATTGCGCGGAGCGTCTGCGGACTGCGCGTTGCGCCAAGCAGTTTTACGCGCTCCCGCGATACGCGGAGGCGAAACTCGGTTTCAGTTTTCACCGTAGGTGGATGCTCACAAACGCGGACAGCCGCGGCGTTGTAACGCTGCGCTCGAACGTGGGAACGCGCACTTGCTGTGCGAGAAGGTGGGCGGAACACTTAGCTCGGATGCAGTTCTTGCTTCACAAACAGCTGGGGAGTCTCACTAAGACCTTGGAGATGTGGAAGCTTGAGCTGGAGTCGGCTAATCATGCCCTGAATTCTCGAAGCTTTTCGTTCCCGAAATGTTATTGGACAGCGCGATATTCGTTACCAAGGTTGGCCGCCGCTTGTTCTTGCGCACGACAGCGGCGCCGACATAGCTTCACAAGATTATCCGCAGTCTAGAAAGGCCGGTGCGGACGATCGATACAAGAACCGCGACGTACAGCACCCAGTTAGATAAAAATGAGAGTGAACACATCGCCTAATTACAAAGAGGTCATGCATGAACGACTTATTCTTTGAACAACTGTTCATAAAGCTACTATACACGGCCACCGTTCTTTAACAGCGCCGCGCTTAGCTACTGTATCACAGACCACCGCGGTCGTTACACGCGGCGTATACCAGCCACGTCGCGCACATTCTGAAGGGGGCGGAGCGCGTAAACCCTGAGTCCTGATTTTCGGAGCAGACTATAAGGAACATCGGCTGGGAAACCACCCGCACTCGTTCCGCAGGTGCACCTTTGCGGGGTAAAGCTATAAATGTAACTATCCCAGTGCTGGAGAAAGAAAAGAACGCAGGGATATGAAAGGCAGAAAGGACAAACAGAGGAGCGCCCGGTTTGCTACCCTATCTCGGCAATAAGGGAGAGAGTGATTGTGAAGAGCAAAATGTGCTATTTTCCGCAACCCTTCAGGTAGCACGGCTCAGCACCAGAATTGGGATTAGAAAGAGGAAAGAGGAAGGCAATAAAAACTACACGCATGCAGAAGGAGGTACAGAAGTGTTTTTTTTTTTTACTTACATGATGTAATAGGAGAGGTTCGCGCCTTTAGGCGACCAGGTTACTTCTCCATGCTTGGCAAAGTAAAATATTGTCTCATAAGTAATAACAAAAATGTAGCACGAAGGAATCGCAAGAACAGTCAGTCAGCAATATCAACAGGTTCTGTACATGACTTAACAACGGTCACTCAGGTCTACTTCAGAAAATGCATTAGTGGGCGAAAAGCCTTTCGCGCTAGCGACGAATGTAAGTCATGGTTCCAGCATTTTGAAACTCAGACTGACACTAGCTTTAATAATATGCTAGAGAGGTTAGCGTGGCTGTTCGCCTGACATGCTAGTCCAGGTTTGGGTGATGATGATGATATATACAGTGATGAACACTTAACGCCATATGCGTGCGTGCGTGCGTGCTTGCACACACACACACACACACACACACACACACACACACACACACACACACACACACACACACACACACACACACACACACACACACACACACACACACACACACACACACACACACACACACACACACACACACACACACACACACACACACACACACACAGTTATTCGCCAGCAGTCGCACAGAACATGTTGCAGGTCATACGGGGCGTTGCATCAAAAACACACTGGCGAGTCCGTCAATCGAATGTTGCACTTGAAGTATTTCGTGCAGGCCACGTTCAATCTGATGCGGTGTTGTCTGGTCTTGTCTATTGAGGCCTCGCGGCATGCATAAGTCACACGATGGATAAATTTTGTGTAGGGGTCCGTACTGATGGCGCGCATCTGTCCAGAGCGATCACTGGAAACGCTAAGCGTGTGCAGATACCAGTGTCGCCGCGTCTTTTCTAGAGAAAAGTATCTGGACCATTTCTTTCGAAGTGTCGTGTCCAGCTGTCAGCGGAAAACGTGTATCCAGACGGACAATTCAAGCATGTATGTTGTATTCAAAACAGCGTTCCTTTATCAATGACCGAGAAAAGGTAGCCGATACTTGAAAAGCATACTTGAGAAGAAGTGATAAGTTGGCTGTATTTCCTAACGAATTCACTACTTCCTTTTAGAGAAGCCCTGAAATGCAGATAGTCAGTTAGTCAGTGCATGCATATTTTCAGCGTGAGAACTTCACTGATGCGAGAGTTTAGAAGAGCGTGTACGCATATATATACACGCACACAGCGGTCTCAATCAGTGGACCGACCTTTTTGAAAAAAGTCGGTCCATCGCGCGTCTGGATGAGCCTCGTTTCAATGGCCCAGATATTCTTGGTTTCTCTCCGCACCGTCGTTTAACACTCCTGTTCCAACCCTCCTTCCTGGCGGTAGCCAATCGCACACAGGTCACATCCCACCAGGACGACAACAAATCAAGGGCCACAAACAACATTGTTGCAGACGGAGTATCGGACCGCGGCTCCACCAAGTTCGAGCGGGTGCAACGGCGGAGAGAAGGTCTGTCACTAGAGGGAAGGCAGCAGTTAGTGGCGGTTTTCTTCCGGGAAACGTCCACGAGTCCTTCGTGTAGTCTGCGCCTCACCTGGAGTAGCAACTCCTTCTTCCTTTCGACGCGCTTCTTCTCTGACGACGGGAGTTCGTCACGGGAAAATTAGTAGCTCCCAGCATCGCGGCGTGGGGTCTGTCCTCCGACTATCCTCCCAGCCTGGCTCTTGCATTGCACTTCTGCGCGTCACCAACAGCATGTTGTCTCCGGCAGTCAATAACCGACTATACACAGGTTTGCAAATCTGAGAAGTTCCTGCATGACCTCCTGCCCTTTCATTTCTCTTTGTGTAAAGTCAGACCCATTTCGTCTGCGGGCCTCATGTTTATAGCCCTTACTGCCTCAGCAAGTTGAACTTTTTTATGAGTGCATACACAAAGTCATTCTAGAGTAGCGCAAACAATCGGTTAACCTGCATTGTATATATACATAGCGCCGTCTATGTCGCCAAACCACGCACATTTTACAAAGCGGACTCCACGAGGTGGTTATGATCGTCATAGAAAGGATACGCTTCACAAGTTCTACTTGAACTTCATCGCATCGTCTTCGCATCGCACACGTAATGCGACGACGTGGGATCGTTCCCCACCTGCGGCAAGTTGCTTTTTCATCCAGTTTCGACGCCATTAATTTATAATTTCTCTAATTAAATTAGTAAGTGCAAGTATGTTGTCCTTGGTGTCTTTGTTTGTTGGCTTCTCATGATACGATTAATGAGAGTCGGGCCCCTCGGTTAACCCCGTTTCTTCTCGAACAGAGAAAAGTGGTACAAGAGGGGGAGGCGCACTCACAAGCGCTCGTTACTCGCGTGCCGTCTACAATCTCCATTTCCCGCTTGTCTCACAGCCTCTGTTCCAGTTCAACAGCGCCTCTCGTTTACGCGTTTATGAGCCGCTATCTCATGTTCTTTCACTGACTGATTACGCACCGATGGCGTCCGTTAGGAGGAGGACCTTATCAGCGCATGGAAACCGCTGTCGCATCACAGTGAGGACTTACGCGGTAGAAGAAAAACTCGTCGTGTATCGCAGTTCGATCCTCGTCCTCTCAAAAACATTCACGTGCGACGCAAGATAAGCGTGTGCTTACAAGCTTGAGAGAGCGAAAACTCACCGCAGTGGATGTGTTATGAAAAGAAAGCGATAGCAAAAAGAAGGAGATAAAATAACGTCATAAGTATGGTTGCGATTAAGACGCGTAGGGAAAAGGACGAAGAGCAACAGAGCCAGCGGCACCACGAACTCGTAGCTTGACAGGTAGAGCTCTAGCTTGGACTCTGTCGTGTCGTTTGACTTTCTACCAGTGCCTGCGCATTCGGTGCATTAAAACTGGTTATATAAAACTGCGTGATGCTGAGAGCGCAAACAAGCGCGTGCTCGAATTCTTTCTGATTAGCGATCCAGTGAAATATCTGCAGTGCCGAATTGCGTCACCCCGCCTGAAAAAGACGTGTAACGTGAACGTAAGTTACAGGTAAAGGAGTTGTCCTAAGTCGAAAAAGGTGTAGAAATTGGGGATGGCACAAAATACACACGCCGGCTTAGCAGCCGTAGTATTTTGCTACTTATTCTTGCGTCACAGCAAACAGCACCATGACGACAGCAGTAGCTTGATCATTTCGTTTCATTTTATCCTTTGTTTTTACTTTATGCATTCCTGCATAATATCCATGAAGTACTTTACGTGTTTACAGAGACAAATAAAAAAAACGTAGAAGGCAATACTTCTACATCAAGGCAGTCATGGGCGGAAGCGGTGATCTGCAGTGATGATCTAGAGATATTTGTGGCACAAGATAGCATGGCCGAATAGGGCGAAGACAATTTTATGTAAACAACAACAATAGCTAAAAAGCATAATAATGGGGCGTTGAATGCGACATATTTAATGGCAGTACGCTGATCCAGATATCGTTTTTTTCAGCGAAAGCTGTATATGACTAACCTTCCGTAGTTTTTTCGGCGTCCGGCAGCAAAAACAATCATCACGTGGGCCGATCCTGGTTATAGTCCAGAAAGGGTTCGAGCTCAATGGCACATACCCATGTGGGCTCGGGAACCTGTAACGCGCCCTTGAACTATTCTTGTCAGACGTGGGACCCAAGGAGGTCCCAGGCACACGGGTAAGAACAGATGTTTTTGAAATATTTCTGCTGGGTTAGAAATGATGATACCACACCTGTGATCAACAACGGAGACTTCAACGTGGAGACTCCTAAGCCAGAGAATAAATGGTTCATGCAACACATGTTGGAACAGTTTGGTGGCCTGCAATGTTACTCTAACCCCATGACACCTACCATGCCTCACAGGACGTGCATTGATTTGATTCTAGCCAAGAACCTCTCTAGGGTGGCAGTCGAACCACTGAGTATATATCACAGTGATCCTAAAGCAATCGTGACTACCCTGACAAAATAAAGAGTCTCAATCGAACATTAACCACTGTCTTTACTAACTCATCTATTCAAATACATCAACTCCTATCATGAGACACTTCAAACAAATGGCAACCATTCCACTCTGTGAAAATGTAATGGCAGCGAAAGCTGACGACAGTCAAAGCTCTCAAACGAAAAGCAAGGTGCTTTCGCTGCCACTCCATCTTCACAGAGTAGAATGGTTGTCACTTCTTTTACGACGTTGTTTGATCTGATTAGCGCAATACATCACAGGTACAGTATTATCAAACAATCGGAGTCTCCATTGTAAACACTATTGGAGGGACATCTCACGAATGTGAAGCCGTGTGAACTCTGGACTTTCTGCTGGGTTGGGGCTCATTCACACCGGTGACTTGAGGAGGTCGCGCGACTGATTGCGACTGGCGACCAAAAAATTATGGGTCAGTCCACTCTGTGAAGGTGGATGACCAGTGAAGCTGTGCAGCACACGACAAAGAGGTGCCACACAATATTGAGCAAAGGTACGAACTCATTTATCGTCTTGATCGGTGATGCACAGTGACGAAAGGTACGCACGCACATTTATTTTTATACATCTGCGTTCATCCGTGTTGTACATTCGTTACATACATTGAGGCAAGTGATTTGAGACCGAAATCACCGCACCGACTGGCAGTGGGCCAGTGCCGTCAGCACCTTCGCAGAGGAAGGAGCAGTATAGGAACGCTAGCATAATGAGCGGCATCGGAGCCAGCTGTGGAAGAAGACGACGTCGACAAACGCACGAGCAGTGGCACGAGCCATTGTTGATGACGACAGTTTTTTTTCTCTCACAAATTCGTTGAAGGTCAGGAAAAATGCAGAGAACCCTAGCTATAAAAAGCTTCGCTGTAGAAACGACTCAAGACGACCGACGTTCACGCCGGCATGTGCGACCAGCCCGTAGACACACCGTAATAGAGTTTTAGAGTAGAGGCCCCAAACGTTTGGGGCCCCAAAGAGCTTTGCGGGTGTTAGCGTTGGGGCACGCAGTAGTGGAGAGATTTAGAACAGGGCTTTGCGTTTGCGGATAGTGTCTTGCGCTTACAGCGCCACTATACGGCGTCAAAGAAAATCTATTACAGATAATTAAATAAATATACAATTTTATGATAACATTAATTTTGACATTCGTGTTTCCGCATTTAATTACTATTTAGAGGTGATTCTATTAGCAGCAAGCAATTGGTCGTGCTTAGTTTTGAGTAACCAAATTTACGCGCATTCACTAACCAAGTTAAGCTGCGTTAGGCCTACGAGCCATGAAATCGGCAATGTAATTCGGAATCAGCGGCGTCTAATCAATCAATCTTCATAACACGCGCTAGTTGAGAGAAAGCAATAACCGCAGCCACTTCTCCTAGCATGCGAACTTCACGCATTACCACGAAATCGAGCCCAATTTGATGCTAGGTTAGAGCCGTCGCTTCGATGGGTGCCGCCATGTTTGTTTACGCAAATCTTTTGAGGCAGTTTTGGGGCTCCCTCTAAATCAATGAAATAGCGTGTCCGACGC
This sequence comes from Dermacentor variabilis, assembly GCF_050947875.1. NCBI lineage: Eukaryota > Metazoa > Arthropoda > Arachnida > Ixodida > Ixodidae > Dermacentor > Dermacentor variabilis. The sequence goes on from NC_134569.1 coordinate 23,581,475, forward strand.
AAAACCCAAACGTAGTTTGCGTCCCGCGCATGCGCAGTGGCTTCGACGCTATTTATTTGGGGCCTCAAACGTTTGGGGCCCCTATTCTAAAGCTCCCTAATATCTTGCGATTGATACCATTCACGTCTGCTCGCAATGCTATATGCTATCATCGCGTAAAATAAGTGTCGGCGTATACATACGTCGTGTTCCTTCGCGCCTGATTGGTTGAGTCGCTTTTCGAGAAAAGCGACCAACTTGGTCGCGTGACCTCATCAAGTGGCCGTTGTGAATGAGCCTTAAAACGTCAAAGGCACTTAACCAACACGGCACTATCCATGAAATGCGAAAAAAGCCACTGAACTGTTCCCTGAGTTATGCAGCGGCTACAACGGTCAGAAACAAACATTTTTGTAATTGGTATTGTGAAAGCAAGGCTTAATTTGTTATACTATAGAGGGTGGGCCCTCAAAAAGGAGGGGGGTGTGTGACGTGTGAGGCCGTGCTCCCTCCAACTGCTTGCTAATTGGAGCCGGCTTATCCAGAACATTTCGGAAACACTTAGAAAAGCCGCAAACAGTGATATAACTACCATACAAGAAAGACAACGTAATTGTCAACAGAACACACATTACGTGTTACGTATAGTCCATGTATACGATGTACAATATGATGGCGTCGATGGCTCGAAAACAGCGTTAAGATGTGATGGCGGGTCGAAACCTTGTGACGGTCAGAATACATCCGGCTGATGCCAGCGACCTGAATCCGTATTAAGAGTGCGAAAAACCGTATATATGTTTTACTAACCTCAATCTTCTGCGAAAACTATATGAACGTAGTGCTCAACAGGCAATACGACGAAATGATGTAAGCGGACGCTGGGCTGACATTGTCCAGTGAGTTAATTTTGACTGCTATACATTAGAGCATCGCTTTTAACAAAATTATTGTCATACTTCCATCAAGCCGGTCAGCTCACTCTTGTATGCATAAGGAATCTTATTTTGCCTGCGCTTGAAAGTCCATCAATGTGTAGTCACACTAAGCCCACTCGAACAGTACGCCGATTCATAAGTTATCGCTGTATTGTAGGTTTCCATCAGTGTATTATACGTGGAGGACAATACAGAACCGGACCTTCTCGAGGAGCGATGGCTGAGCGCTCTGACTAGCTCGGATTTACACGACCAAGTATGGGCAATCCAGCGGGCACGGGCAGCGGTGGAAAGGCTATGCCCGGCTGGCCTGAGCCCGGGCTGGCAGCCTCGCAAGTGCTTATCCCAATAAATGTTTTCTCAATAACGTGCTTATCTCAATAAAGTACTGACAACAATTGCTGCTGGTAGAGATTTTCACGCCATCACTTGCCTGCAAACTGAAATGGGGATCAGCGCACGCGGCGAAATGTGCGTAATTTAAGTCGACCCGCACGCCTACCTTACGCTTCTTGGCCAGTAAGATCATAAAGGCTCCCGTGGAGAGGTTGCTTCGACGTCTCTTGTGAGCTCTGCCACGAGCCCACATTCTTCATAAAGAACGACACCGTACACCTCGTGCGAAGACAGTAGAGAACATGCATTCTACGCGCGTTACCTCAATCTTTCCATTCTCTCTCTTTCCTTTTCTTTGTCCTTCGGCTTTTTATTATTTTTATTTCTATTATTATTTTCTAAATTTTATTTTTTTGCGTTCCTGATTGCGCATCCTCTCATAGCGAAGTACTAAGGAGCTGAGACTTCACAAAATCGGCATTTCTCTCTCTCTCTCTACCGTCATCCGGGAAAGGCGAGAGCAGCGAGAGACGAATCTCCGCCAGGCCAGCGTCCGCTATGTCCCCCCGCATGCGTCCTCGCGTGTGCGCGCTCGGGCAGCTCGGCTCGCGACGGCGCACCCACGATGGAAATCACTTTCGCACGCTGCTTCCCGGCTCGTCGCCCTCACCGCCTCCCTTCCTCGGTAGCGCAGTGAGTGGAGGAAGGGATGGGAAAGCGGAAAGACGAACCCGATACGGCCCCTCTCAACGCGCACGGCTTGCAGCGACGGAACACGACAGAGCGACCGCGATGCGTGGCGAGCTGCCGCTGCCTAGTTTCTCAGACGACGCCAACACGAGGGCTCCCAAGGACGGCGACGGAGACCCATGTCGCGCCCCATACCGCCGCTGATCCCGACTGCAGAAAGCAGCGTCTGTGCAAAAGGCCACCGCCACCTCGAAGGGAAACAAATAGCGTGTGCGAGGACAATGACTAACGTGTGCTCTGAAAATTCGCGCAGCTGACGTGCTAAAAGGATTTTCAGAAGACTGCGAAACTGCAGAAAAATATTAGGCGTGTGCTGTGTAGTATGCGTCCGGCTGTCGTTGCGCGTGCGTCTCCAGGCACGAGCAACGCATTTGCGATATGCGGCGCCATTGCCTTCATTCACGCCGCAACAAGGTAGGCACGAACCAGTGGCGTAGCCAGGAGGGTAGCCCACCTGAACCCTATGTGAAGTTTCTGTTTTAGTACGCGAGCATGCGGCCTTCTGCCCCCCCCCTTCCCCCCTTCCCCAGAAAATCTTTCTGGCTATGCCACTGGTACAAAGGCTCCATATGTTTTACAAGTAGTACATGTATAAAGACAACTGTAAAAAAAAATGAGGCGCGTACGCACTGCTATGACGAAACCACAAGATGTCATCATCGAAACTGGCCGCGTCTTGCACTTGTCTTCTGTTGGCGTCGGTTCTTTGTCAGCAATACACGTTAACGTGGTTACCGACACCCGGCAACTTGCGCAACTTCCGCCATCCCAAAATGATAGCTTCTCGATCTGAATGCCAGTACTGAGAAGGAGTAGTTCGAAGTATCCAATGGGTTACCGAATAAGTATTCATTTCTGACAAAAGCATATAACCGCAAAGAGTCTCCATTTCGACTATGTAATCAGGAAGGATTTACTTCTACCCTTAAAATCACTATGGTTTGGTCTTGGGTGAACCATCCGTCAACTGAATAGCATTTAAAATGAAAGAAGGAAGGACATACAAACCTGCGAAACCAACAAACAGAAAGAACTATGTGCTCAATTATCCGCATGTAGGAAGTTCTCTTCATTGTACTTTTATGTAGCGTAAAACCGGAAATGGTTATCGATGTCATTACGAAAACGAACTAGATGTTATACTACAGCACAACACATTTTAATAGAGATGCAAGAAATAACAATTTTCCTCGAAGAAAGCAGTGTTTCGCCAATCTATATGTCGAGGAAGCAAATTTTCAGGCAAGTTATTAGATGAGACGCCGTTGAGCGGATGACTGCGGGTTATCGAGTGAAAAAGTTAGCTTCTGGACACACTCGCTAGCATTGGTGCTTCTTATACAACGAGAACGCTTTCTTAACGTAATTACTCTCATCAGAGCGTGCCGAAGGGCTTATTATTTCCAGCTGAGATGGGTTAATAAAAAACATTGGAATCAGCCACCACTTGTATTAGAGCTCTCGTTTCTTTTTTTCTCTCTCTCAACAGAATGCTGAAATGACTGTGAGAATCTCAGATTTTAAGCGACGGACGAATGTTCGAAAAATCTGCATACAACATTCCCGCGCCAAATATGCAGCATAAGACATGTCGAACATTCCCACAAATCCGATAAAATAAAAGTGGGCTCGTGCACTTTCGCGATAGAGAGAGTTCTTAAAGCGAAGAGCTCTTGTATGAATTTTATATGGCCGGGCTTTCTCCGCCGATACAAAGGCGCCGACGCAAAGTAGGCACGCGCGCGCGCACGCGAGCGTTGCGTACGTCGCCCACTGCCAACTATACTCCGTTGCATGCATAGCAGTCAACGCTGTGGAGGAGAGAGACTTCTGGTACCCCCTACGCAACAAAGAGCTGTGGGACGATGCCCTCCGCGACGGACCTCCCGAGGTCCTCCGAGCTGTGATACAACGGGCTCGAAACATCGCCGGAATCATCTTAGGAACCCTGGACTGAGGGTTCCTCCCACATTGCTCTCGCCATTCAAATATTATTAATAAAGATGTTTTACTCTCTCTCTCTCTGGCAGTGGCTTCGTTTGCACTTGGATATACTTCAATGTTTTTTGCCTGCAACTGTGCGCAACTGTTTCTTTCTTTATATACAGGCTCAGTATTGAATTAAACAAGTTTTAATCCCTAGAAACGTACACGCTGTGGTATATACGGCTTGTAATGCGCTGTTCTAGATCTTTCTTTTTTTGTTGTTCTACTTTTTTTTTTTTTTGCAACCCGTCGCGAGAAGCCTCACGTGCATGCTCGTGCGAGCGAACGCTGTTGGTGCGCAGCGAAGCATGGACGGTACGCCCAGCGAAGCATAGGCGGAAGATAGTGCAAGTAAAGCCCCTTTAAGTGCGAGAGCCTTGCGGCGTCTGAAAGCGGGGCTGCCGCTGTGGCGCATTTCTCCACCAGTTGAGGAGAGCGTTCGGTCGCCGACGGCCGCGTCGCGTATCTTGTCGAGATGCGCCATTTCGTTTAGCCAGCTCGTCACAGCTTCACTTACAGCGAATACGCCAAATCGCACCAGTGCGCACCGCGCCGCCTTGGTGCGATGATGATTGGATGAAACTGCGCAGGAGGGCGCCCGGGAGCGCAGCAGTGCGATCAGTCGAGGAGGCCATTAGAGCGTCTCCAAATGTGTGTAGGAGCTGCATGGTTTCAAAGCCAATGGTCGGAAGAGTATGTGGTTTTGTGGCGTAAACGAGCGGATAATTAAGAAAGCGCATGTGCGCAGCCTTTGTCACGTCATCGTCGTTAAGGTGACGTCATTCCGTTGTCGTAATGCCACCGTCGTCACGCCATCGTCGTCGCCATCGTCACGCTGTCATACCGTCTACCAAAACATTCCGACTACAAGTTGTGCCGCTGTCATCAAACACCGTTATGAACATCAGCAGCCCACTCCGGATGAAATTCTCAGTGAGTCCATGTGATTTCTGCGGTCCGGATAAGCTATTCGCTTACTTGAACATAGCCTTCGACGATTTCTGCAGGAAGAAGAAACTTTATTAGGAGAATGGTCCGGCAGTTTTTGTTGTGGTGGCCTCAGGTGGCGGCTCGAAGCCCTTGGACTCGGCATACAATTTTTTTTTATCCGCGACCCTGTTCATATATCTGTGCTCGCGGGCACTTTTTTCAACCTGCCTGTTCCTATTGCTCGACAGCTCGCTCGAGGGCACAGAAGGCGGCGCGGGCAGCGCAGCCCCGGAATATCTTCCCTTCCTCGCAACTTAAGCGACATCCTGCCACAGACGCGATAAATCTCTTTCGCAGCTACCATGCGGAAAACTCCTGGCATCGGGGCCAGACGACGTGCTTTCGACAGCTCGTTGAGAACCGCGGTCGGTGCCACGATGAGGCCACGTTTTGTTGGATTTGCGAAACTACCACATGAGAAGTGACATTCTCATTAAACGCCACGAAGCCTTGAACAGAGTCGTGGCAATGAATATACATAATATACATAATGGAAATCAATACACCAGTTGCTGTGGAGACGGTGGACCTAGAGGCTGCCACAGACGCTGCGCGGGTTCCGTACCGGTCCTTGAAAACGTGGCGCTTCAAGTACCGGCTGGCTCGGACATACAGGGTATAAGATACGGAGGTAAGGGGAGCGCCATGCATAACACATAGATAGTGCGACATAGTGCCACAGAAAACCAAAAAACCTCCCAGAGCCTGCTAACCGCACTCTTGAATAGCTACCAGGGTTAGCCTTCATAAATTTTATTCAAGGCACTAACTGAGAAGAGGGCTATGTTCCTGCGCTTCGGGCAATCTGTTGATGATATCTGCCCAACGATGCATGCACTTGCCGAGAAGCGCGATCGGGACTTACCGGTAAATAATGCCACGCGGAAGCCGAGCCTCCTTATCGGGGGCCACTTGTTTTCCCGCGCCGACCATGGGCAAACAGCGCAGCCCGACTCGAGCCCAGCACGCGAGCAAGCGGCGCATCGAACCATGCGCGCGTGACGGCCGATTAAGGCGCGCGCACGTGGGCGTGCAAGGAGCGGCTGGACAAGGTCCGCGTCCGATACCACGCCAAAGTACGTCACACCGGAGTCGTGCGAAAAAAGAAAGGACGCCCGTACCTGTGGCCTCGAAGGTCTTCCATGGCGAACGCCGCTGCTCCTTAACACTTTCACGTAGAAGTAGAGAGTGAAAAATAAATGCGTTCTTCTTCTCCCTGCTCCGTAAAGTGCCAAAGTGAAGCTACATTGCTGCCAGTTGACGCATTCAGTGAAAATGTGTGCTCCTTATAAAAAGTCGCTTAAGTAGCGGTCACCGGCTTATTAACATATCCAAAGTTTTTCTGCACGAAAGGTTTCACAAACAACTCATGCTACCTTTAGATTCGATTAGGGGTGGGCGAATAGTCAAAGTGTCGAATGCGAATCGAATATTTCACACTAATAGTTCGTATTCGAAAAGGAATGATTAGGCATTTTCGAATACCTGGAACTGATCGTATACTTCGCAACAATCTACTGTTAAAGTCTTGTTGCTGTTCTTCATCTCCTAAACAAAGTATTGTAGATTATAAGAAGTGAAACAACAGCAAAAGTTTTCTAAGGAATGCGCAAACAAAATGGATAATGAAAGCTTTATCTTTAGTTTCGTGGCGGAAGCCTACACTATGACCTGCAAGTTTTGCTTGTAGTCTGCCATTTAGTGCTTTTGACAGTCTCGTAGTCCTGTAGGACTCCTATCTCTTACGCTACGACGAAAGTTGTTTTCCTTGTAACCGGCCCTCTTACATGCGTTTACGGTACACAAGTCCTTCAGCTTCTCCTTCTGTTTTTTTTTTTTACACAACTTCTGATATATTTAGGCAACCATTTATGTAGCGCTTTTGTAAAGCGTCATTCCATACAGCTACCATGATTTCTTGGAAAGTTGTTTGCAACCATGCTCGAAACGTGTTGCGAGGCTAGTCATGCCATGTTTATTGACAATTAGTAATCTTGTGTTTAAAACTGATTCTTTTTCCCTGATAGTAAGCAGCTTTCTTTTTTATTTTTGGTAGTCAGTACAGGCACGGTCTCTAATTATGCATCAATAAATGCTTCTGCTGTAATGCTGTATATGCGCCTGCGTTTGACTGTTCGATATTCAATTCGATATTCGATACTTACTATTCTCATTCGATTCGTATTCCAACATTTTGGCATTCGCCAACTTCTACATTCTATGCATTAGAGAGTTTTAGCAATGCGGCATGGTCGGACGAGAGAAAAATCTATTTACTGGCCGTACGGTAAGCATTAATGTGCGACAAAACGGAGCAGGTGCAGCAGAGCAAGATATTATCGTGTTACCGTGCCGACGAAACAGAAACGTAGCACAGCTAAAGCTTTCTCCGATTTTTCACGAGATGTCTTGCTGTCGCTGGTTGATCACTCGCTTTCCTGCAATAAACGCTCAATAGGGTGTGCCTTTTGGGCGACTTGGTAATCAGTAAATATTTTTAAAAATGAGCGCAGAAAATCAAGGGACGGGGACAAGTTGAAGCATGCCCTATTGACCTAATTGATTTCTGATATCTTGACTTTGGTCACGGCGAGAGGGCGGCCGATAGTGCTATACCTCGCGGCGCTCACTGCGCACCTGTGATGTTCCTTAATCATGTGCACTTATATGTTGAATCTGAGAAAAATAAGATCAGTTGGAAACTAGGGTCGGTGTCGTCTCCTTGAACTTGTTTTCGTCCCTTCCTTTTCTGTGATAAAAATTTCTTCCTATTCATAAAACTGCTTAGTTTGTCAGTATCAGGAAAATAAGTCACTCCCGTCTTCCAGCTTCCCTCTGCTACACATATTTCCTAACTGTATGCTGCGTAATTTGTGAAGGAAAATCTCGAAGCACCAATGACTTATAATTTCGCCTTCTAAATTTACCCTTTAAATCTTATTCAGCTCTTATAAGAGCAGGAACGGCGACTGGCGTTTTAAATCCCGCCATTGCCAATACTTAAATAACGCGTTTTTAATGACCCGACGAAGAATAAAATGTGGGAACCATTTGTACCCCCTGCGCGGATGTCAGCAGCAGGCGTTGGTGCCAAATAGTACAAGGTATTGCTGAAACTACCAGCGCATGGCATAATATGCATGGTGTGGTCGCTAAGCAAAAGCTATTTGACTATGCGAAAGTGATACGCATCATTCAACTGAGGAAAAAGAACTAAAGGTTATTACTTGCGGGGATCCTCGATGGTCAATTCTAATGGGAACTTTGTCTGTTTTATGTCCTGAATGGTATAGCGAATATAAAATATGTGAAGACTTTTATTTTTTTACATGTTGACAATAACTAAACATTCTTTTCTATCAGGATATTAACGACGGTGCCATGTTGGCGAATTCTTAGGTGAGAAAAAGCTGCAAGTGACTATAATGGAACAAGTAATAAAACGAAGTTGGCCGTATAGTTAGGCGCAGGAAAAAGATGCTACCTCCATATTTGAAAATAAAATTCCAGAGTGACTAGTCTAAAACTAATAAGTATGTGCGATATTAAGATGTATGGCTTAACGAAAATGTAATCAATGTGAGCAGAAATATTTAAGTCGTAGAGAGGTGTGAGAAATTTCGGGACTATTCAACAAAGTTAGTATTCACCACTCCCAGTCAAAGAGCTGCTTTATTATTTTTTATACATTCATGCCTGCATTAATGATTATAGTATGAATAGCCACATCGAAAACAAACTTAGCGACAAAGTTAAATGAAAATGCTCAATTGTAAAATTTCTTATGTTGTTATAACTTGAACAAACAGATGCATATTTCATAGAAACTGACATGCTACCAAATGATTAGTTTTGTATAGGCAAACTTGCGATAGAAGCGTTTAAGAGAACTGAACAGTGAGGTTTTCACACTAGATTAGCTCGATCAGTATTCTTCGTGTGTCATAAGCCAAGCTGGAACGAACAAGTCTTATACACCATTTTACGAATTCACTCTGATGTCAGGTCTTTTTACACTGGGTCTTTATTTAGCTACTTTCATTACGACGTTTTCGCGCTGGCGTTTCTGTTAATTGCGCCAACTATACAACCACAAAGGCTGCTTGTGCGACATTTCGCGAGGGACGTATGGCCAGCGAGTCCGGGAGGGTGAAGTGGGCTAAAGCTGCGATTGTGTTATTTGAAGTTGAACTTGTCATGTACACATACCAATTAACACACGTACACACTGTCACAATTAATTTACGCTGGCCCTCAACTTTATTTGATCTTTACGTGCTGCATATATTTGTACTCTCACATTTGTTAAAATTTTCATTCCACTGGAGTGCTTCGTTTTTCCTGGCGTCAACCGGTGTGGGAACGTGTCGTTATTGGGCGCCACAGTATTTTCCATACATTCTTCTACCTTCATGCTCAACACCCGAGTACATGTGTTTCAAATGGTTTCAAATAAATAAACGAGCTCTGCAATGTAACCACGGTTATGGTCGTGTATTCCAACAATCCAGGGACACGTGCGACTACATCAATGAAAAGTATCAGTACCGAAAAACCAAACAGGCGAATAACAACAAGATTACAAAACACCGACTATATTACCGACAAAAACATGAATTCTGCTGCTACGGAAACGACGTTAATGCAGAGCCCCTGCAGTGCGCGGCGATAGTTTACGTTCGCCCAAGCAGACGAGATTATTTAGTGCTCAGCAGAGGCCTTGCGCCGTGTTCGCACGTCAGCAGATTGGTGCGTAAGTGAGGCTATCTATACACATGCCGGACTTTGCTGCATTCCTTAGCCCTCGCCCTTTTATTCGGCGACGCCAAGGTTCGCTCAGAGCGGCATCGCCCCCTCAATTCGTGTTTCTGCTTAACGATCGCAGTCACCGAAGGATGCTGCTCGCGGTGCTGGACGCCATCTTTCTTTCTCGGTCTGTGCATGCTCTGTTCCGGGAACGCGGATGACCCAGACCCGAGCGCTCGAACCCATACGTTGTCTCATTAAGCTGAGCCGTCCCCTGTGATAGAACTCACGTTTTAATGACCACAGCCGTGTTTGAGCGTCTCTAAGCGTTTTGCACGCACGCACACCAACAGCACAGTGCTACCAAAATTGCTTTGTTCGAACTATCACTTTAATCAAAGCTCTTTATGGCCCCGACCAGAGTGTAATCGCTTTAGACGGGATTATTCAAATCGCGCTAACAGCGGACTCCGCCCAAAGTGCGAAGCGGGAAATCCGCACGGGACCATTTGCTGCAGACACGCAATCACCCTTTGCGTTTCTTCGTATTAGCCTGTCGAGGCAAAGAACCCTGAGAAGGTAACCGCGCTACGTGGCGAAAGCTCCTTGGGACTAACTGTATCATGTGATCATAACCGACATATCTGTTCGCCAGGCATCAGAAGGATTTCGCCACTGTCATATATAGTGCCATGACTGAGTGCGAATTTGTTTCAGTATACCTTTGACGAGCTTCCACGCTGTCATCCCGTGTTCCTATGACTTTCTTATAGCTCAGTATAGTGTAGTATAGTGTGGTTTGTTGGGCCAGTTGGTGCATGGTGAACGTATAAGGGGTCGCACAAGTACGGACGCGAGTACAAGTAAGAGAAACGGAAAGCACAACGCTGCACTTACAACTGAAGTTTATTGGTAATACTTTCCACAAATCTCCGTCACGCATGCGTATACACCCAAGAGAAATCAGGTTTATAGTCAAACATCAACAAAAGATATACACTTACACAAAACCCAAGTCACACCACTTCCCAACAAGGGCAACATCCCTTGGATTAACATGATAAATTTAAGAAGTGAAGTTCTTTACCTTTGATATGGACCGAAGGTTCACTCATACATGTATGCGCGCCCAACTTTTTATAGCTTATATAGCTCTTATAGCTTCTCTGCAGAACCTGACGGGCTGTAATTGGCGCTGCCCGCCATTCCTCCAAACGTATATTATGCGACAGCCCCACATGCGAATATGAGTACCATTCGGACAACTTTCAGGCCCCTAGATGCCATCCCCTTTACACAGGAGAAAATCTTGGGCCCGTGGCCTCGTTGCATCTGCCGTGTGCAAGGCTACAAAAGCGCTGCTGATCGTTAAATGCGAAGTGTTTCTTGGCGAACATTTGCCACTTTCACAGTAGCTATCTAGCCGCCTACGTCTTGGTACTCTGATGGTCATTTCGTTAACTTGGCATGTACCAAAATTGGCATAGCATTACAAGAATGCATGACGGACACAAATGATCGGCCATGACATGAAAATAATGACATGTGTGCCACGTAGGTCATCAAACAGCCGCCTACGTCTTGGTGCTCTCATGGTCGTTTCGTTAACTTTTGGTAGGCTCCCTGCACAGTGCTTCGCATAACATCGATTCCCACAGGGCGTGGGATCCGCCGACTTTATTTAAAGCATGAAATGCCTTTAGCTCCCGTTGTGGGCGACCTTCAAGTGACCTCGAACCAAAAGCCAGAGCCGTTTCCGGGCACTCAAATGAGGACATCCTGGCAAGTTGCGAGAACAAAACGAGATCACCCGTGCAACCAGTCAAAACTCACGAAAATACGGTCTCTGGCCCCCAACCCTTTCTACAGGACCGCATTACATGCGCTACTTACTCCCCAAACAAGTTACAAAACATACTGCTGCCGAGCTCTTCCTAATATTTGTTCACACTATCAGTCAAGCTGCATGTTCTAGTACGCTGAAGTTTTGTCATTTCCAATAGCGAAGTTCAAAAGGCAGGTACAGGGCACCGTGCACTTCATTGTCATCTTTTGGCGCTGAGACAGGGTTGCCTGTTACTGTTTTCCACGCCAGCAGCCTACGAGTTTCGCGCCGCGGGTGTTCCGCCGCCTCGAGTGATGGCACCATGCGGCGTGGCGCCTCCTTCGAGGGTTTTCTTTCTAGCTAGGAAGTTCGCTCTGTCTCCCTGGCGTCTTTCGCTGCCTGTCGTGCCGCCTTGAGCCGGTTTTCTTCTTCTAGCTGGGCAGCGGCCATATGGACCAGTGCGCAGTATGGCGTGGTGCAGTGTGGAGTGGTGCGGTGTGGCGCGATGTGGTGTGCCGTGGCGAACATGCACTACACCCATTTTAAGTTTGTGGCTAGTACCACCTCCAACCAATCTGCTCTGCCGGTTGCCATTTCATGCTTACATCTAGTCTCGATTACGGGAGAGCTAGCAATTTTTTTTAATGCACCAGCTTCTATGACGGCCTGTGACTAACTCGGCGATGAACGCTTGTCTGTTTAACTGTGCAAAGTGTGAATTTTCTCTCGTCCTTCTCTTTCAATCCCCTTTCCTCCTTCCCCAGTGCAGGAGAGCCTAGTGTTCCTGCATATGCTCCCGCAGGGAGTAGAGTTGCGCATAGGTCCGGCATTATGTTCCAACTATGCAATGAAGCCACTCCTCGCGCGCGCAGGAGGCAAATGCCGCGTGGTTTTCCATTTCCTTTTTTGACTAATGGCCGCGAGCTGCATGCGGCAATCGTTCACAAGTGCTGAACAAGATGACACCGTTTAATACAGGCTACACACTCAAACCACTGGCGCAGCGCAGCGAGGTAGGGTTGCAACCACACGAATGTTTTAGTTTGTATATGTGTGTGTACATACGTGTGCGTGTACATACATATGTAGATACAAACACACGCATGAACATGCATATAGGGGATAGGAGCCCCTCGATCCCCCGAAATAAAATACTGACTACGCCCGTGCCTCAAACAGCTCAAAATTTCGCGTGAAAACACGCAGTACCTTGAAACAAAAAGCGGTGCAATGTTTTTCAGCATGTAAATGAAGTTCTTTCGCCGAGGCTGGAAGGCAAGAGAGGTTTTAAAGGATGTTTAAAGAAAGCTTCACACATGTGAAGTGGACAATTATGTGGTCGCATTTTGGCTGCCGAAAAGCTTATTAATGATCGTCGCCAAGCGAACTATCGTGCATGCAGTTATGTCAGTGACCGTTAACAGAGCGTCATTTATCACTAACAGTCGTTCACAACAGCTGCATGTTTTCGATATATGCGCTGCAGACAAGTAGATTTAAACGCATTTCAAATATTCACATGCGCACATTTTATGCAGTGCTTATTTTTACAATTCATTCATACGGAATACTGAACAGCTGCTTCGTAGCAGCAAGTCTGCAAGTGGAAAAAGATTCAAGATACAGGAGCTAATAGATCAAATTTATTTCGTTCAAGGGAATGGTTGACCAAGGGCTGCTGGCAGCAGGGCACGATTTCTGGTTCATGGAGCCTCGGGGGGGGGGGGGTGGGGTGCAGAATTCAAAGCAGCAGGAAAGGCAACATCGTATTAACACAATAGGTCATTTTTATTGCACTAATCACATCAATATGCATCGTAACACACATATTACACATTGCAGACTGTAATATGAGAACACATTCTTCTTGACCTCTTCATATCACTCAGGCCAATTTACAATAACGCAGCGCTTATTAAGCATACAGGTACAATTTTACATTCCTCATGTCGACTAAGGCGTATCTAACGAGAAAGATATTGCCGGCCGTAAATGCTGAAGCTATCACAGCTGTCTCACAAATAGGAGTGCGTGAGGTTTTCACTTACAACAAAAAAATGAACACTAGCCCATCAATGTTACATGAAAATTAGAACGCCGACAAAAAATAAAATAATAACAGAGGAGATAAAAACCAGGGTGCAACGGGAAATTGTATCTGTTGGTGTTTACTCTGTTTTGAACACACTGTTTTAGAGCCGCATAGTCAGAACAGTCGTACGAACAACATAGTGAATTGGGCTACTTGGTAAGTTAACATCCTTGGCGTTTATGTGCAGCGCGACATAGACGTGTCGTGCATTCTTTGTTCCGCATCTGTGTCGTGCTTCACGTGTACGCCTAAAAATCGTACAAGTGAACAACCTTTCATGCCACCCGTACGCATTTCAGCGTTAACAGGGGTTTTACACGAGATACATGTTGCTTTAGTGTAAACAAGGCAAAGTCACCTCTGAAACAAGGCGAACGCATCTCGCATATCCTGGTCCATTTCGGAGCAGGCCGGACTTGGCTGATACGCAGTAGCCATACAGACGCTGGCACACGTCTATCCGTCCGCGCGGCACCGCGCAAAAAGCTTTGCCACCTTCCGTGTGGTTTGTGCAGTTTGGTACGCTGCACCAAGTCATACTGGTACACAAGTATCAATGTGTTGTGTTTCGTATCAGTTCAACAAGGTCCTTGACTTTATATCGTCGAATACCGTACTTACAGCCCGGAGCCGATGAAAGCAACGCACGCTCAACGGTGCGCTGATTGTAATGTCGATGGCACTGATGGAAACGACGAGTCGGCATCGCGCCCGTAAAGTTGGCTTCGCAGCGGCGCAGTTGAACATTTGACGTCATTGTGCACCACGTGATAGCGCTCGGCGAATGGCGGTGCAAGTGGCGCCGGAAAAGTTATGCGCAACTCTGCTCCGTCCGTCCATCCGTCCGTCCGTCCGTCACGAAGCAGCACTTGTATCGAAGTCAATTTTCATTCCTGATGACTTCGTCATACCGATTGTCTACTATCGTGAGCCTATGCCTAAATGTTAACGAAGCTTGGTTGGACTTTTCATCAAAGCGCTCATCACGATGTATCGAGAGAACCGCTACAGCGGTATAACGTTACCACTGCTGGCACGAGTTCAGTACGGAGCCTGTCAATTGGTACGTAAGCGAAGTAGCGCCACTTAAGGGTAGACATACATTCAGATTTTCTCCGTCTACATTTTCTACTGTTTTCGTGGAAGCACTGCACCTTACGTGCCGAGTATAAAGCATGCAAATTCGCTACGGCACTTTGACGTTCGATATTTATTAATTTATTGTAAGTCATGCAAATCGGTAACAAGCCCGGTAGCACTGATCCGACAGCATGAAGCAAAGATATTGCGCATCAGCCACAGTTCAAGGGCAACACGACTTAGGCATAACCAAAATGTGAAATTCCAAGTAGCCCGCGTCGAAGCACTTGTAAATTTTACGAATTAGCAGGCGTACGTACAGAGGCTCCCTCACTATACTACGATGGCGTTTGACGACATTGTATTGGATATAATAATAATATTTGGCGTTTTACGTGCCAAAACCACTTTCTGATTATGAGGCACGCCGTAGTGGAGGACTCCGGAAATTTTGACCACCTGGGGTTCTTTAACGTGCACCTAAATCTAAGCACACGGGTGTTTTCGCATTTCGCCCCCATCGAAATGCGGCCGCCGTGGCCGAGATTCGATCCCGCGACCTCGTGCTCAGCAGCCCAACACCATGGCCACTGAGCAACCACGGCGGGTCATTGTATTGGAAAGGGTCATATTTATACGTGGATTAGTATAAGGCTGCCCTATTAAGTCTAGCGCTGATGCATTTAGTTTATTGCAGACACTTTATATAATCCTTAGAAATAAGGACCATCGATTATTTTTTATCTTCGACGACTGCAATAACCCAGCACCGAAGGCAATTAGGGCCTCCCGGATGCCGACGTATGGTTTTCAAGTACGCAAATAATAAACCAAACGCAACACTTCACATAGACCGAAACGGCAAATTAAAGAATGCGACCTTACTGAGTGCGGATATTCCCAACGTCTTCTAATTATACCGTAAGACTTGAAATGAGCTCCGAAGGATCGTAAAATTAGGCCTCTTAACCAAGAATAACGAATTCACGTAGGTCCTCACATCATGATAAAGAAAGAACGGAGGAGGAAAAAAAAACTGGGATGTGGATTTCTATGCATGAAAAAGAAGAGAAATCAAGCGCGGCATATACCTCTGAAATTATGCGGCAAGCGCCAATTAGATTAGTGTAACGAAGTTACGGTCTGTCCAGAAGCGCAATATCGATAATATCGATTTCTGGAAGTTGCAAGCGTCCAGTTAACAAGAAGCCGACATTGGCGCATGCGGATGAACTTGTTCGAAAGAGAACAGAAAGACAAACCGACAACGACACCACCTCGCCAACACCCGTTTGTCTCGCACAAGCTTGCGTCAGCCGAGAGGATCTCCGTGGGCCCTTAGGGACACAGATTAGGGGACCTTGAAGGTGGCCGTCTAGGAGAACGAACACTGTCGGCCGCCTCGCTCGAGGAACGACGAACGCTGGGTTGTAATTGCAGCTCGCAGCCGTTTTCCTCGGGGAATATCTCCTCCCAAAGGTGCCTAGCCTTTTCTCGCGCTCGCCAGACTCGTGGGGATGCTTTCAATTTCTTAATGGCACCCCAGCACGTCCTTGCCCTCGACTCTGTGTGCACATCTATGCAGTCTTTTTTTTTAATCTTTTGCTTCACAGTAGAGCGCACTACTTTCAGCTCCCAGACATTTCTTTCAATGCCATTTTTTTCCCTCCTTCTTCCAACACGTACTCCCAGCTCCCTCCCTGCCCTTCTCTCTCTCCGTCTCTCTTCTTTTCGCCTACCGCATCCTCCTCAAAAATTGCGGCCACCCTCGCGGACATCGGCTGTAATCCATTTCAAAATTAAACCAGAAATAATAAGCAAAAATATTTCGGTGTGACAAAGTTGACATAAAGACTCGTTCCAGAAAGAAGACGTCCAGGACATATTCGCAAAGTGTCAGGAGCGCTGGTAGCGCTGTACTGCTGCGGAAAGGTACTATGTGAAAATTGAGTATTTGAATGCAGGTAAATAAATTACTTTCCTCAAAACAGAGCCAGTCTCGAGAAACATTTTTGATACCACCTCGTACGTCAAGCGTGTAATTATTATATTGGCATTCGTTTCAAGGAGAGTGATACTCTATGTGGGGGATTTACCGTTGCATCAGCCGTTGACGAAAAACTAAATTGTACATTTTAAATGACACCAGATGTCGTGGCAATCCTGGATGAAAAGTGAGAGCGAGGAACCACTATGCGATGCTAACTTTGTATCTATGTGTTTACGCAAACAAAAGATGCTTTTATCTGAACACATAGCGGAGAAGTAGACCCTTTGCCCACGTACATGAGGCGATGATGCGAGCACGTGCTCGAGCAACCTCATCGCGGAAGTAGTTTTTAAGGTTCATAAGACACCGGCTGACAATAATTACTGTTTCTAAAGGTATTGTGTGGCTACGGTTTTGTTGGATTTGAGGAGTGTATGACTTGTTACATTCTGCGCAGGAAAAAATAAATTGAATGGCGCTTAATTCAGTGCTAGCCAGCCCGACAACAGCAAGGACAAACGCACGACGTCGACGCTGCGGCACGACAGAGACGTTGGCGGCAATGGCAATGACGATGGGACGACTATGTAGAGCGACGGCCGACAAGTAATGTGAAGGTATACAGCAACGGTAGCGATTACAATGACGAACACGGCCCAGCGGTGGCAACTCTGAAAACGGCAGTCGTCTCACACACACTTGGCGGAGCCGGCATCCAATGTGGCGCGCGACGGAGTCGTCTACTTCTTTTTTTTTTTTTTCTCTTTTTTTCTGGAGACGTCCTTACGCGAACAAAAACATGATGGCGAGAAATACGATTCTTGTGTCGGCTACTCCACGAAAGCTGGCCGAAGTATCGTTGAAAAGCTTGCTGCAGCAAATGCGTTCGACGCGGTCGGCACAGTATACCGGAACCCCCTGCCAGGATTTCGCTTTGATGCATACACAACTCATTAACAAGGATACAACGCCAATATGCGAAGTTTCAGTGTTCTGTGCTTTCCCTGTGCGCTCAGGAAACGCAGCGGACTACCAACCGGCCTGACCGAACGCGTGCCGACATTGCTCACAAAAGAAGTGTGACATGCCAGCCGCCGCCCAAGCAGGCGGCGCGCAGAACAACCCGGCGCTTTTGTCAAAGCGGCAGGAAGAGCGACGTCGCGGACCGACGGCTGTTTGTCCCGACACCGCCGGCGGCAAGGTCACATGCGCAAGGCTGCCGCTCGGCAGAAGCAATCTGTTTGTCGCCGTCAGCGGACGCTCTCAATTCAACGCGCACAACCTCGGAGCGTTCGCACTGTGAGAGTTAGCGCGTGTGAAGCCGTGCATTCGTTGTCGGAATCACTTCGCAGAATAGGCCACATTAAGTTCCTACTGTGGGTAATCTTTCAACTTTCAATACATCTTTTATGTCGAGGCCGTGCCGTCGCTCGCGCGTCCTTTTATGCGTGTTTGTGGCACAAGCACTGTCGCCCATTCACGGCCACATTGGAATGTGAATACTGTGGCCCGTTTACGTTGGTGTAAATTCACCGGTAAAAATGTATTTAACGCGAAAGCGTTAAGGGCCCCTGTCGCAGAAAATGTGGTGTCGGCGTCGGCGACGTTGTCCCCGAAAGAAAAATCATCCCTAACCACGGCTGCTCTGCGCATGGCGCATAGGCGTTACTGAACTAATTGAATTTCTCAAGCTAAAATACGTAGAAAAATTGCAAAGGACGACTTACAACAACCTAGAGACATGATAGCGTCGGACTGCAGTTTGACTACACGAGAAAACATAATTCTGTTACGCGGAAACTCAAACACAAACCCCTTTTCTTGCTGCCGTTTAAGGTTCGGCGCGGCTGTGCGCTACCTCTGCGATCGGCCCACGCAATAGGCCGCGTTTCTACCAGAAAGCTCACCTTCGTGCATAGCATTCGCCGCCAGCGCTTCACGGTAAAACATTACGGTTGCATAAGCTGCAGTTGCCGGGAAGCGTGAGAATCAGTCAGGGATCTTTGAATGCTGTCGCTTTCCACTCTTAATGGCGAAGCTTAAGGGTCCTCCAAATTTTGTAAGGAACGTGCGAGCTCAATATTATTGCGACATAGCAATCATACACGGACACTTGAGGCGCGTTAGCGCCGCCAACGTGCTGTCCTGCTAACAACAGGGCATGCGCGGCGAGTGTGCGAGAGGGTCAGAAGGCTCCGCAGAGACGCGCGGCGCGTTTGACCGCAAAAGCGACGAAGCCGAGTGGGCGCACTGTCGCGCTCTGCTCACTCGGCTCAGCCGGAGCCAGAGAATCGTTCCGCCACTGCTGTGTGAGCGTTTGTGCATGTACGCATTGGCATTCCTGCTGCAAGAGCTCAGTGCATATACTGCACGGTGGCGCATGTACACACTATAGTCCATGGGCTGAACGCGGACAGTGAACGTCAAGCTCAGTATACACCTATATGAATCATTCCTTTGATCTGGCGCCGAAAACTGCCGACGGCTATCCGTCGGTCTCGTCTTGCGAATCCTCGATGGCCGCCGCTTGTATACATACCACCAGTGCCAGCGTTTCTCATCGCGCAAGCGCTGTGACAGGCATGTGGCACCTGCCAGGTATACTCAACGACAAGCACGCAATAAGTCTGCCCGCATTCGTCGCGCTTATCTGAAAGTAAAAAAAAGAAGGATAATAAAGATCTATATGCCACCGCAGTCACCTCTCCCAACGTTAAATGATTTCCGTTTGTTTGGTCGGCTGAAGACGCGAAACATAGAAAAGAATTTACGCTGTTTAGTGTGCGTTAGTGTAGCCAGAACACGCAGCACAATTTGGTTCCATATACTCGCGTCGTGTAGATAAATATACCTATACAAAGACAACGAGCAGCGCTGATGTTTGCTCATCTTTTCGCCAGTTCTTTAGGCAAACACGATAAGCTCCAAAGGTGTTGAACGGCCCAAGTAGGCTCTGCGCGCCTAATTAACTTTTCTTTCCTTTATGCTGCCACCTCGCTTTCTCTCTGCCCTCGGCTGGGCGGGCCAAGGAGCATTTCCTAATCGATGAGGCACCTTAAAATAACCGCTCCTCCTGCAACTCATTCGTTATCCCAAAGAGCTAAGTGGTTGGTGCTCGCAAAAGGGAACCAGAAGGCTTAAAGGCGAAACGTCAGATTTGCCCAGAAACTTCACTTGCTGCTACACATGGTGGGCTCTTGCTGTTCGTCGAGGTGATGAAGATCATCGCCGCTGTCTTAAGCGCTGCTGGCGCTAGAACACGCTAAGGAGTGGCATCGAGGAAGCGCCGCTCCATGTTCTTGTGCCTTCGACGTTTTCCGGAATCCCGTTTGGAAGCAAACCCGAGGGATAAAAATCGCGCCGTTCGTTGTCGGATCAATGAAATCGATCAACGATGCAATAATTAAAGGCAGCCTTTCTGTCGGACCACGCAGTTCGTCATCCCACTCTCTCTCTCTCTCTCTCTCTCTCTCTCTCTCTCTCTCTCTCTCTCTCTCTCTCTCTCTCTCTCTCTCTCACACACACACACACACACACACACACACGCACGCACACACGCACGCACACACACACGCACGCACGCACGCACGCACACACACACGCACGCACGCACACGCACGCACACACGCACACACACGCACGCACACGCACGCACACACACGCGCACGCACACACACACACACACACACACACACACAACGAATACAGCGCAGGAAAGTATTTCAAACCGAAGCATGTGCCTTTTATAGCATATTGTTGCCTCTAATCCTTCCTCAAAGGAATTAAGTGTATATATATTTAGCTAACTAAATTCATTAACATTAATTAGTTCATTCTTCCTTGCTTATCCCTTTCGCTTGTTTAAGCGAAAATTCTAGGGAAAGGAATAGTGACGTTTCTATGCTTGAAATGAGCAATTTTCTAAACAATGTGGTTACTGCACACGACATTTTTTCAGTGAGTAGTGATATACGGAGGTATGCGTGCGTGCGTGCGTGCGTGCGTGCGTGCGTGCGTGCGTGCGTGCGTGCGTGCGTGCGTGCATGCGTGCGTGTTTAGCTGCACCAAATTTTTAAAAATTGCTATGGCAGATGGCATGCTTTTAAGCATTGAGCTACATTATTCAATGAGGCTGCCCTTACTTCTACGAGAAATTAAAATGCCCGATTGAAGAACTTGCATCAATACACTCAACAGCTTTTTAATTGATTACCTTACGAAACGTTTATATTCACGAGTTGTAGGCGGTGAGTTCGCAAGGCGTATCCATTTGGGGCAAATTCCCAGAACTACACAAGTTTCGAGAAAATATTCAAAGGGTGGGACGAAATGCATTGGCGTTCCATTTACCCTTGTGCTCGATCCAATGCATAAAACAGTCTTTGCTTTAAAAAATACTTAGCGGAACAACTGCGCGTTTTACCGCAAGCCTGGCGGCGCATATCTCGAAACCAGTGCCATCCCGTGGATTAATTCCAAGCCGACATTCCTTGCAAACAAACTAGCCACAATTTGCAAATTAAAACATGTTCCTTGAATTGTTTAATTAAAATGTTAATGGGTGTACTAATATAAAATGTTCAATTTAGTATATTGATTTTTTTTTTGTAGGAGTAATAACCACCTCATCAAATAACTTAAGTTGCTCAAGGGTTAGATTTCTGCTATCTGCTACTGGCAGTTAAGCTCTTCGTGCAGCTAAAGAAAAGAAAAAAAAACGCTATATCCTCGCTATATATATCGGGTCTAGGAGGTGGCCATTGCCCTGGCCATCGCCGACCCCGAGTGCACGACTGTGCTCTGTGGTTGTAGGACGGCAATGAGAAATTACGCCAGTGCAAGGGTGTGTGGTGAAGCAGCGCATGTGTTGCGTGTGGTCCATCTCGCGAGCGAAAATCGGTGTGTGGTGATAAAGTGGTTTCCGGCGCACATGGGCAATGATGTGTCGGATCGCGGCAACGCAAACCACAACGAGAAGGCGAACGCGGCAGCGCGAGAACTAACCAACCATGCCGCTGCTGCTGCGGTCGACCCGTCGTGGTTAGGCAGGACCCGTTAGGCAGGATACCAGCAAACTATCGCAGGAGACGAAAGATCTGATCAAGAAACGCCAATGTATGAAAGCATCTAACCCTACAGCTAGAATAGAACTGGCAGAACTTTCGAAGTTAATCAACAAGCGTAAG
The DNA here is from genome assembly GCF_050947875.1 of Dermacentor variabilis. Classification (NCBI taxonomy): domain Eukaryota; kingdom Metazoa; phylum Arthropoda; class Arachnida; order Ixodida; family Ixodidae; genus Dermacentor; species Dermacentor variabilis. Next base: position 23,603,373 of record NC_134569.1, read on the forward strand.
ACAGCTGACATAAGGAAGTATAATATGTATAGAATTGAACATGCTCTGAGGAGCGGAGGAAGCCTAAAAACAGTGAAGAAGAAACTAGGAATTGGCAAGAACCAGATGTATGCGTTAAGAGACAAAGCCGGCAATATCATTACTAATATGGATGAGATAGTTCAAGTGGCTGAGGAGTTCTATAGAGATTTATACAGTACCAGTGGCACCCACGACGATAATGGAAGAGAAAATAGTCTAGAGGAATTCGAAATCCCGAAGGTAACGCCGGAAGAAGTAAAGAAAGCCTTAGGAGATATGCAAAGGGGGAAGGCAGCTGGGGAGGATCAGCTAACAGCAGATTTGTTGAAGGATGGTGGACAGATTGTTCTAGAGAAACTGGCCACCCTGTATACGCAATGCCTCATGACCTCGAGCGTACCGGAATCTTGGAAGAACGCTAACATAATCCTAATCCATAAGAAAGGGGACGCCAAAGACTTGAAAAATTATAGACCGATCAGCTTACTGTCCGTTGCCTACAAAGTATTTACTAAGGTAATTGCAAATAGAATCAGGAACACCTTAGACTTCTGTCAACCAAAGGACCAGGCAGGATTCCGTAAAGGCTACTCAACAATAGACCATATTCACACTATCAATCAAGTGATAGAGAAATGTGCAGAATATAAGCAACCGTTATATATAGCTTTCATTGATTACGAGAAAGCGTTTGATTCAGTCGAAACCTCAGCAGTCATGGAGGCATTACGGAATCAGGGTGTAGATGAGCCATATGTAAAAATACTGGAAGATATCTATAGCGGCTCCACAGCCACCGTAGTCCTCCATAAAGCAAGCAACAAAATCCCAATAAAGAAAGGCGTCAGGCAGGAAGATACGATATCTCCAATGCTATTCACAGCATGTTTACAGGAGGTATTCAGAGGCCTGGAGTGGGAAGAATTGGGGATAAAAGTTGATGGAGAATACCTTAGCAACTTGCGATTCGCTGATGATATTGCCTTGCTTAGTAACTCAGGAGACCAATTGCAATGCATGCTCACTGACCTGGAGAGGCAAAGCAGAAGGGTGGGTCTGAAAATTAATCTGCAGAAAATTAAAGTAATATTTAACAGGCTCGGAAGAGAACAGCAGTTTACGATAGGTAGCGAAGCACTGGAAGGGGTAAGGGACTACATCTACTTAGGGCAGGTAGTGACCACGGATCCGGATCATGAGACTGAGATAACCAGAAGAATAAGAATGGGCTGGGGTGCGTTTGGCAGGCATTCCCAAATCATGAACAGCAGGCTGCCGTTATCCCTCAAGAGAAAAGTATATAATAGCTGTGTCTTACCAGTACTCACCTACGGGGCAGAAACCTGGAGGCTTACGAAAAGGGTTCTGCTCAAATTGAGGACGACACAACGAGCTATGGAAAGAAGAATGATAGGTGTAACGTTAAGGGATAAGAAAAGAGCAGATTGGGTGAGGAAACAAACGCGAGTTAATGACATCTTAGTTGAAATCAAGAAAAAGAAATGGGCATGGACAGGACATGTAATGAGGAGGGAAGATAACCGATGGTCATTAAGGGTTACGGACTGGATCCCAAGGGAAGGGAAGCGTAGCAGGGGGCGGCAGAAAGTTACGTGAGCGGATGAGATTAAGAAGTTTGCAGGGACGGCATGGCCAAAATTAGTACATGACCGGGGTTGTTGGAGAAGTATGGGAGAGGCCTTTGCCCTGCAGTGGGCGTAACCAGGCTGATGATGATGATGATGATGATGATGATGATGATGATGATGATGATGATGATGATGATCATGATGATGGTGATGATGATGATGACAGACTAGAGAGAAGGACTATGCCGCCACCTCACTTGGGCTTGACCCGTAAGGAAGCGGTGTTATACCGACAACTTCAAGAGGGGTCGTTATTCACCCCGGTGCTGATGAGGCACGTGTGTCCGGGTGCTTATGTGAGTGACCTGTGTTGTGCGTGCCGAAAGGAAAGAGCCACTGCAGCTCACATCCTTTGGGACTGTGCCAAGAATCCGCACGAAGCTGCAACGATGACAACAATCCCGCCGCGGCTCGAGGCCGCAACGAGGTGCTACGATCACGAGGTCCAAGCCCAGGCCGTCCAGCATATCTCAGCGGCCCTCGAAAGGCAACGACCGAGCGAAACCGAAGGGTGGCTGCCATCCTAAAAGAGGGGCAGGCACGGTCGACCAAATGGACTAGTGCGGCCAATGCCTGAACAGAGGCGCCACACGCCGGGAAGACGTCATGGCCGGGTCACGGTGACGCCTCCCTTACAGGGGAGGGCTAATCGTTCTGAAGGCATTCCTGATAAAGTTGCTTCGCTCGCTCGCTATATACTGCTGTTGCATCCAAAGTGGGCAGAAACAAAACAAATTATTCTTTTGCCACTCTTAATGTGATCCCAAATGGCTTTCTTCCAACACTAAAAACTACCGAGGAAGTCAATTCAGGCATTAGCCAAGCTTGAAGTGCAGCCAGATGCGCGTGGAGCAAGTTGCCATATACCGTTGCCTGTTAGGTACGTCAGTTCAAAGTTATAGCTCGTTTCGCTCCGCGCCCTATGGACGCTGTCCTAAACTTTCCGCAATGGAAGTATTGCCCGAGTAAACGCCCTAAGAGCATTTGGTCTTTCGCCAGGCAGCTACGCAGTGCAATTGTTGAGAGAGACCGACCGGCGTCGACTTTGCTGAGGGGGGGGGGGGCACGGCTGACGGCAAAATAAGCTCGGACAGCCAAACAAGAAGCACAGAAAAGTACGATGTGCCCGGTGGCTACTGAATAGGTATCTCAATGGGGTTTTTAATGAAGTGCAAGTGGATAATGAAGCTTCATTCTTACTTTCGGCTCAATTATCTCAGAACGTTAATTTTTTCTTACATTTGCCCCCTTAGTTCAAACATAACTAAGGCAGAAAAATTATTTTTGCCCAATACCTTGCAAATTATTGGATGTGTCTACTGTAGCAGAACTATAAAATGCAACGATAAGAATTGCTTCTACAAAATATTTTATTACGGATAACCCCGGCGATCTTGCGGCTTTACGTAAAAAATAATACAATGTCTATACACCCCTGAGCAACAATTCTGCTAGGGCTAAAAAACTGCAGCGCCTGAATGCAATGATACTAGTACTATTATGCCTTGGTAAGTTCCAATGAAAACGGATCATGAACTTGCCTAAATATGCATAGCAAGTACAGGGCTTACCCTGTTTCCTTAAGGTACGCTCAATTACTTTTTGTTTATTTACTTCTTATTGACGATGAAATTCAAAAGTAGAGCAGTGCCGAAGCGCGCATCGTCTCAGCTTCTGCGAAGCACAGTATATTTATCAGAAAAGAGCAGAGAGCCTGACACGTTGCGAACAAAATCATCAGCTGTGAAAATTAGCTGGTCGGAGCCACGGCGGCCGCAGTTCGAGAGTTCAATAAAGTGCCGACGCTGACGAGGAGAATGTAGCAGCGCGGGAATTTCCATCAAATTTCAATACATTTCAATAAATTTCAATAAATTTTCCAAAAAAGCGCGGGAATTTCAATGAAGAAACCAGTTGAAAGTGAGTTGCGTCCCTCGTCTAGTCGCTCTTTCTGTGTCCGTGTTCCATAAGTTCTGCTGCTACAATCCTCGAAGGATGGAGTACCCTGCCCACTACACTCTCGCGTGAGAGAGATAGAGAGAGTGATAGCGAAGAGGGAGAGGCGCTGTTTTCTACTAGTTTTCTACTAGTGGCCAAGCCGGACAAGCGAAGCAGGTCGACAGAAATAACGCACACCAAGAAATTCGCGCAGTTTGAGAAAATGTGCGCGGTGGCGCTCGACGAAGAAAAAAAAATGAAATAACTAGGATAACGGAAGTATTCGTAACTCACAGAAATTTCATGGCGCATGATTAAATAAGAACACTAAAGAAAGGAGCTGCTAAATGGGTAACGCGGTGTTGAAATACCTCTAGGCGCCATATTCCACAATGGATGGCTGCAAGCGCGTGAACAGGCGGCGGCGGCCTCGTTTCGCGAGTGCCCTCGAAGCTTGAAAGCACGCTTCGGCGAGCCGTTCAGCCGACCAGAGGATGATTTAATTAACGTGGCGTAATTATTCGGCAGCGCGGTTCCTTACGCTAGCCGAAGGGTATACAAACACACCAGCTCGTATGTAGCAAGTACAGCGTACCGTTAGTCGCGCAGGGGCAAATGTTACTGCACGCGTTTTGAATGCACGTGTCAAGGGGGCGCATTCAAAGAAGAACGTGTATGCAGGCATGGCCGGTAGAGTTCACTTGTGAAATAGGGTCCGGGCCGCTTTCACCGAGAGCGGAAACCTGGCACGAAGACAACGAAAACGTGATCGCCATGTGGCCACACCACGGACAGCCGTGGCCACTGCACTGTTGTTAACTCCTGTCCAATTCTTCATCGCCCCTTCCCTTTCCTTCGTGCGACCCGACAGGTCTTTCAATGAGTCTAACTTTTATGAATACACTAAACTTGGGCATGCCGGTTGATATTCATTATGACGGCATCGCAAATGGACGACGACGAACACGAAAAGAGGCGCACAGGACTGCACTACTACGTGCCGTAAGCCAAAGGCAGCAACAACCACTGCACTGCAGGCTCATGCGCAGAGATGCGAGCATACAGGCGCCGGCAGCGACAGCGGCCCATGTTCTACGTGCGCCGCTCCATGCGCGCAAGAACTGCATTATATTTACTGAGTTTGTGTCCTTTGCTTTCGTAATCAAAGAAATTACTAAACATATCATTATACACGGTACCAATAACTTTCTTGTATATGCGATTGCCTATAGCTGTACCCACCCCTTATGCAATGCCTTCAAGTTGGGGCAATAAAGTGACGCGATGAGACCTGATTGGGATTTGTGCAATTCGGCGCCGAGAGTATTGCGGGCGACGCCGCAGAGCCTCCTCGCCTCATTTCTCCCCTCGCTCTTCACGCGCAGAACAAGCAGGGGCGGGAGAACGCGCGCAGAGAGCCGTCGCTTTGAGTCGCAGGGATGTGAAAACTTCGAAATCAGGTTATAAATTTCGCCATTTATCGGGGTAATTTAAATCTGGCCCTTCCCGTTCGGAATCCCCTACGAAATGAGTGCATTCGTGCGCAACCGTGAAAACCGGTTGAACAACTCGAAAGAAGGATATGATCCAATGACACGACAAGTGCATCTTTTAAGTTACACCTCTGTCACACGGCACGTGTAATGGCGTTCACAGTAAATGACATTCATACCGAATGTCATTGCGGCCTTGCGTTCCCTATCTACACGGGTATACAAAATGACATTCGCAATTGATGGCGATGCTTATCGGCACGCAGGCAGTCGACAATCGATAAGCGTTATTTCAGGTTGCACTCTGCCCTGCACAGATCGGTGAGGTGGCATCCCACACTTTCGGCAGAGCGCGCGTCTCGTCGTCGGTCCAGTGCGCTTTTCGCTTCTCATTCCCCGATGACGAAGCTGCGGAGTTGGCTTCCGTGGCTGGTAGATAGGCTTTAGCACGGGACCACTTTGAAAACAATATTCGCAAATGGAAAAAAAGCAAACGAGCGTTCGCAAACATGGCCGACAAGGGGTGCTAGCGTTCAGTCGGAGACTGGGAAGAAGAATATAGCTGCACAAACTACTTCAACTATCGTGCCGCACGTCATAAAATTATTTAAAAGTTCGTAACAGCAATTATGAAAACCTTTACTCAGATTACATTTAGTTTTAACTTATCAATTTCGTAATTTTTTGCCAAGACCCTGTCATCGAAATTACAAAAGTCGCGCTTGCATGAGTTCGGGAAACTCAGTCAACGGGCGAATGCCATTAGGTGTGAATGTCAATCACTATGCCCGTGTATAAACAACAAAAATGGCATCAAGACGTAATCTGATTCGCTGCAAATGACATTACACGTGCCGTGTGACATGGGTATTACTCTAAACAACTATTCCCAGTTAATGCTCGAACGCAATAAATCTCGCGAAATAGAAAGCCACATAGCTTGTCACGGAAGCAGCATAACAATATATATACAAGATTTCTTCCCGGAATCACTTATTGGTGGACTCAAGTAAGTATGTGAATATATCGTCCAGAAACTTAAAGCATTTGCAGTATATTGCACGCAACAAATTAAGGCGCATTCAGAAGCTACAAGCTTCAAACGTGACAGTTAAGAAGTATCTGATTCGACCGTCGAATGATTCCCTGCAAGGTGTACATCAAAGGCCGGATTCTTTAATTCAGAATTTCACAATATTACCCCTAGAGTATCTTATAATGCTACCTAGAGTGAAATCAAGCACAGTAGTCATGCGAGCTTAGGCCAGTCTTATGAAATGTGCGACTCCATGATAATGTCAGGATATGGAAAGTTCGAATGGCTTAGAACGTAGATTGGCCTAAACCACGATCATTGATGAGGAAATAAGGCTGTCTTGAAATTCTATCTTTGTGCTGAGCGTCGGTTGTCCCGTAATGCATATAATACTTCTCGCACATAATGTAACACCCAAGCGAAGAAAACGGTGCTGTAAAGATCAAAACCGGGGCACAGAAATCGCAAACCTTCTCACCTTTCCTCCAGATTTGTCTATATACAAGTGGTTTCTTCATCTAGGATCTATAAAGAAAATGAAAGAGAAAATATTACTACTGACCGCACCGTAACTGTCTATGTAGTTCTGCTGGCGCCTGAAGGGCGGTCAGCAGCGGGGGTTAAATTGCAGGGAGAAAGGATGGTAGAGAGGATAAGGTGAAAGTACGGACACAATATAGATATAATAAATGTAGAGCAAGGCAACTATGTCAAAGAGTATGCATATTTTTGCTGGTAATGTCACTTCGTCGAAAGTGTTTCTGTCCCGGTCTTGCACGCTGGTGCTGTGATAAGCCGGCAGTGCTCTCCGCATGCAATGCAACTGTACACCCTAGCGCGAGTGCTCACTCTTTGAAAACAAACGCATATATAAGGATGCAGCAAAACGCCATCTTACGCGCTATTCTAGTATAGATTGCGGCAAGCCGAACACCGACTCCTAGAGACATCTTCAGAGTGTGCTGGCTCTTTGAAAAAGACGTCAATTGGAAGCCTCCACTTTCAGGCAATCCCGTTTACAGCAGCGCCACTGTTTCCCCAAGGTAATTGAAAGTAAATATGGTATTACCTTAATCACTGCCTAGCCCCTTCGCGAGACTCCAGCGATAAAGGGCAAGTTTTTTTTTTAATTGATAAGATGACGAAAAATATTACTGGGCTAGTGCGTCCTTGTGACAACTACCATGGCTCCGACAGTAGAGTGTGCGCGCGTTGGCTCGGCTGTACTCAATGCCGGTTGGTTCCTCCCAGTGGCTTCATCCCGTACCTCGTTTCACTTTGTAAATAGACATCTTTCGTAACAATATATATATACTCACAGCCGCTCACTATATCGAGTCTCGTGGCATTTCGTGACATTTTACGACTAAACATGAAGAATCAAGCACCGTGAACTATTGCCGCAATATCCAATACAATTTCAAAAGGCAGGACGTTTATTGCATTCGGTTTACGTTTTTGCAACCCGTACTTTTCAATCTCAGTTGTCCTAACACGGAATGTTCTAATGTCATACGCGTATGCGCCAGCAATGACGCACAAATGGTCGCTAGACGCGGAGTCTACCTCGTGGTGCGACCGAGTCACTCAGGCACGGCTTTCACACCTCGGCTGTGTCACCGTCATAAAATGGGAATACCAGCGATGAACCAGTGTCACCGCACGCGAGTCGAATATGCAAAATGACTGGGCACGGGTCGGTGTCACCGCATTGATGTCAAGCGAATAGGGTACGTGAAAAGAATACCACCTCTTGCATTCTCGCAAAGAAAGAAAGGAAAAACAAGAAGATGAGACTGCCATACTGAACGCAAAAAGGAAGGCAAGAACCAGCGCCTGCAATTCTAAAGAAAGCACCGACCTAGCAATAACCGAATGATGGAATGTGGGAGGGGAAGGATTTCGGCAGAGGCACCGTCAGACAGCGGGGAACACGCCCGCGCAGCAGAGATCCCACCTCGAGACGTTGTGCAAACGGTCCACGTGGCGGTATGAAGACAGGTGAAGGCGCCGGTAAAACCGCTCTCACAAAAACTGCGTGGGCACAAAATACGCCAATCCCCTGCAGGGATTTGGGGTGACGAGGGGGTTACGAAGGGGTTACGAAGAGGGGGGGAGGTATCTTCAGGAAAACAGAGGAGGAGGCAAGCGGCAAGAAAAGGAAAAAACTGCTTCCCATAAGGGATTGGCACGTGAAGGCGACGGAGAAATCTATGCCTATATTGATTCTGCAGCAGAATAATAAAACAAAATATACGCGGGAGAAATAAAGTAGGCGAGAGAACCGGGCAACGACGCATGTGCTGAACGCCCTTACCCGAAGGGATAAGTTCGTACAAGAGACGTCAATGCGCGAAGAAGAGCAAGAAGAACGCGAAGACAACGCCGAAGCCTTTGTGGATACTAAGGCTTTAACGACAAACAGAGACCAAGAAATGAAGCAAGAAAAAGAAAAAAAAACCTCGCGCTTAAGAAGCTGGAAGAGAGCAGGGGGTGAGGAGTTGCGCAGAAGGGGTGGGGAGGGAGAGGGTGGCGAAGGTGGGTTGGGGATAAAAGAACGTTCCCGAGAGGAGATCGCCAAAGGTAAGAAATCGCGCACACCGCCAGGCAGCACGCCTTCTCAGCCGGCCAGAACATGCGGGCGCATCCGCTGGCCACGTCTCAACGGGCTTTCGCGCATAATGGAGAGGGACTCGACGGTGGCCGAAGAGATATTGGCGAGTGCCGCCACGGGATCCTTGCACGCACACCTTTGGCGAGATGCGGCGGCTTGTTTGCACATTGTTGGAGCCGCGCGGGGCATCTATGAGGAGGAGTCGCGGCGATAACGCGGGCGCAAATATAAAGGAGATATTTGGCAGGGCGAATGGGAAGCAGAAAACAGGACGGAGGCAAAAGAGAAGAGTAAAGCGATGTCGTGAAGTGAGAGTCCGATAATAAGAGGGTGGGGAAGTACATTGCGGCACCAACGAAAGGATGACCGCGGAGTTTAATAACGCGTCCTGCTCCTCCACTTCATTACTGGCCTGCCATACAGAAAGTCACCCTTGTGCACCGAAAAGAAAAAAAGAAACGAAGTGACAGAGCGCAACAAAGATAGAAAAGAAGCACGACGCGTTCAGACGACCATGAACATAACAGGAGAGGAAAGGGACCTTTAAACACGCTGCCCTTACACAATCGTGCCGAGTGATGTATAGCGTTCTTTCTTTCTCCCTCTCTGCATCTCATAAGCTTATCCAAAATACTTATCGTTCGTACGCATAGGAAAAATAATTGAAAGAAAAAAAAACTGGGTTGGAGCAGGACATTGAAAGATTACTTCTCAGAAGGAAAAAAAAGGGGGAGTGACAACGTTCTAAATGGCAAGTAGGGGAACAGCTGTGCCAGTGAAGAAAGCTGGATCATTTACTTGAAATGACTTTCATCTACTCGACAAAAAAAAAACAATAAACTGGCCTGAAAGGTCAAACTCATCCTTTAAGGGTTTAAAAAAAATTGAATACGTACACGTAAGTCTACAGATCTGTGGGATATCGCGAGCACAGCATACAGCGCCGGTGGAAGGGGGACACATAGCGACACCCGACAAACTCGAAGGCAAAAGATAAGCCCTCTCATGGATACATGCTATATTTAGCGGCCAAGAACTACGGTGAGACCAAGGCGCCCACCCCTTATTTGCTCTCATTGGAAGCAGATTTTAGTTTCACACAAATAACGCTATCACTTTAACACGCATACTACGGCCAAGTATTCTAAATTCTGCGACTTATCGATGTCATCATTATTTATAAATTGCAATCGGATATTTTTTCTTCAGTATTGCAACAGGTGAAACAGTGTATAATGAAGCAGCGCGATGAGACGAGGACAGAAAACATACCCAACAGGACGAGCGATTTCATGTTCTGCACTCATCCTGTTCTTTCGTAGTGCGCAGTTATTGTGACTGACTCTGATCATTTGTCTGCGGCTCTGTCTCCCTACTTTCTTCCTAGCTTTCTACGTCCCCCATATGCAGTGTCGTGAAGCAAACCGGATTTTTAGTTCTAGTTGACCTGTCTACATTTCTCCTTTACTTCGTACCTCTCTCTCGTCCCATCGCAATATACCTTCTGCATGAACCAAATCACACAAATCACGTTCGTAAAACGGGAGCAACGGAGCTGACTGGCGGCTAGGGGCAGAATAGTACAGCATTAAATGGCTGCGGTACAGAGCGGTTACTTGCCTGCCAGTCGAAGCTGTCTAAACCAATTATTTGCAACGACCGTCATACCTACTATAGTGCCTAGAATATATATTCTAGGCACTATATACCTACAAAGCCGAATCGTGCGGCACACTTCCAGCAACATCAAGAACATGGCTGAAGCAAAGCGCTCGATGAGCATTTTCCATTCACCTCCTGGCAATAAATGTCCCGTGCAGGCTTTTTTAAGGAAACAACGGTTAAAATTTACGCGGGAGGCAGCTCACGTGGCCTTAAGTCTTGATAGGAACATCGTGACATACCTATAGTCAGAAAACGCCTTAGGTGCTTAAAAAGATACAAACAGTGCGATTCATGATGCAAAGAAGGAGTAAAGCGTGCGCACACGGACGCAAGAGAAGTGGACAACACGAACGTCCACTTCTCTTGTATCCGTGTCTGGAAGACTTACCCCTTCTTTACATTATGAATCGTTACCAACTAGCTCAGCTTTTTGTCGTCCTAAACAGTACGAGACCGGCCACAAGCTAAAGGTGGCCGGTCTAAACCACAAGCAGAGAGAAAGAAAGCAAGAAGAAACCCAAGAGACATGCACTTGAAAGTTTTTCCTTACTTGAACTACGAAAAAAGCAGAAGAATTGAGACGCGGCTGAGAAATGACCCCCCTTACACGGCCTCTTTTATTTAAATCTTCGTCACTAAGTCAGCGGAGACAGCGACGATGCAAGTTTCGCATCGTTACAAACGGTACAACGAATTTGTTGGGAAGCTTAAAAAGAAAAAAAAAAACTTACTGGCTAGGAGTTGAGCAATTTCTTTCCTTTCTTTTCTTTATTTATTTATTTATTTATTTATTTATTTTTTGATGAACGCTTGCAGAAGCTTTCACGACACATCTGCCCACATCTCTCATACCGCATAAGCAACTGAGAAGAAACTCGCACGCTCTTGGTGTGGAAACCAGCTTGGTCAATACTGAAACTGGAAGCAGCACTACGGTTCGGCGTTCTGTGAGCACACGTCTCCCGTGTCGCCTGAAAGTCAGCAAGGGAAGAACGATTTCAGACACTAGAAGTAACGGCGGTCAGTTCCATAAATGACCAGCGCACGCAAACGGCTCAAATGGTGCCCTCGGTGGAAGTGACGCCTGAAGAACGCCCACGGCTGGCCGTGTCGCAATCGGCAGCGATCCGTCAGTACGCGTCTTCCTTCTTGCACCCAGAGTTTTACTTTTCAACAACCTATACGCTGCACAACCAGACGCCCGCGGGGAAAAGAAATTTATCCGGCCGGGCCAGAAAGTACCGTCTTTTTTCTCCTCTTGAAATAAGAAGAAAGGGGAATGAAGATCGCAGACACCTTATAGCTGGAAAGAAAGGGACAGGCTGCAAAGTGACAGCAACGTTTGCTTTAGATGGGGCAAACAATTTACGCGACAAGCAAGCTCATAAAAGTGAACAGTGAGTGTCCCGTTTAGCGTTGTCGGTTTGCGTCAACACGAAGCACAGAATACGGCCCTTCAGTGCATCAACCTCTGCATAAGAAACTTTCTAGGGCGCACTGAGCATGAATTGGTAGTAGCGTATCCACTGCAGCGATTCGAAAGCGGTTCGGAATTATCGCATGGCCAGCAGTGTTGCGTCCACGAAGACCAAACAGTCAAGTTGCAATGGGCGTGCAGTACCCAACTTGGCAAAAAATAAAGGAATAACAGAAGGAAAGAAACAAAAAGGAAGCAACAGACATAATGACTTGCGTTGCAGTACACTGATAGCAAGCAGCTCCCACAAAGATGAGACGCTGCTACAAGCAAGCGCACAACGTGTATATCGCTCTTCTATCGCGAACGTTGACAGATGATCACAGAGTACCTACACCGTACGTAATCTTACGAGTAAAATATCCGCAAGCATTGCCGCACACACATCCCCGTTCCAGGGCGGGAGAAAAAGCCACTGGCTATAGCGGAAAAAGCCTACCAATTACGCGCACCCAACGACATCTGAAGCCCCTCGTCGTCTGGAGCAAGTCAGTAGAAGCGACGTGTACGCGCACCGTCAAACACACACACATGCACACACAGTTTGCTTGAAAAGCGCAGCATGTAGAGCGTGTGACAGGTGTAACAAAATACGCAGCTTTTGAAGTAAATAGCAGCTATTGCGTCTGACTGTAAGCGACTGGATACGGCGAACAAGCGCTGTAGCCGGCGTGGGCGACTTGCCAGTGAGCGATTCTCTTGGGTGGCACAATTTCTTGGCACTCATTGCACCTCCGCGCTTTAACAACGGCAAAACTGGATGCAGCGTGAAAGACAAGGGCACGGAAAGAAAGGCACAGACTTCAAACACTATTTTATGGCTTTCATCAATCGGTAAAGCATAGCTCGCATGTGTAGGGTCCTTCATCGGTCCGTGCTTACGCTATTCTTTGCAATATGGGTCCATGTATTCACCCCCGTCTTTCGGAAAGCATCCTTTCTTCTGCCTTGAGAGCACGCTGTCAATGCGAGATAGTGCCGACTGCTGGGGGTTTTCGCAGACGCAGGCGGAATCAACTCTGTTTTAGCATTTCTTATGCCTGCATCGTGACCAGCGACTGTTGAAGGTGAGTTCGCCTGGTAGTTTTCTCATTTCGAGAACTGCTTTACAGTTTGAATTTGGACCACACGACAAGCCAAGGAAGCCTAAAGAGAAAGTACTGCGTGCTTCATAAATTAACTTTAGAAGTGGCAAAAAGAAAGTTGTTGATAAGTCGACGCGTAAGATCCAGTTTGGTTACTGCGTAACTTAGCTACTGTTACGGTCTGTTCAACGCGTGGTTGTCGCTCCTACAGCCCCAGCAGATGGTGGAAGACCTCTACGTATACGCTTGAGCATAGCACTGGAAATAGCTCAGAGGGTTTGTAGGCATCGCGTCTGAATTCCTAAATGGCTGAACTCACAAAGAGTCATTTACGTTTACATTTTTTCGTTTTCTTGAGCCTAGGAGAGTTTTAAATGATCTAGCGTGAGCTGCTGCCTCGATTTCGGGTTGAAGGAGGGCAACATTTTCAGCCGCGAAGGCAGCAAATATATCGACCGGGACGGACACCTATAATGTACAGCAACAGCGGGGAAGTCAGCCGAAGTCAGTACTCCGGCGTGTGCTTCCGACCACAAACTGGCATTACTGCTTGGCCCCGGTTATCTGACAACAGACGTATTCAGCACAACACGGCCGATGGCCCGCATTTACTCATAATAAATAGGATGTTGCTGCAACCAGGTCAGAACCGCGATATTTTATACGTAGAGTCCTTTAAATAAATACGCAAGAACAACAGTACATACTCGGTCGAAGCAAAGTAATTTTCTGCTCCACGATTGGTGTGCGCGAAGAAAACTGAATACTGTGGCGTTGATTGGGCGCGCAAGAGTTCGAAGCTATGGTGTTAGTTCCTGCAACACATGCGAAAGGTCGTACGTATGGCAGCAAAGAAAGATTATTTACCAGAGTACAAGTTCAAAGCGATTGGATGAACATGACAGACGCGAAATATTTATCGCATCTTAACCCAACACGAGAATCATCCATTAAACCTCGCGCTTACCGAAAGAAACAAAAGCAAAATTCACGATGTTGTTCGAGAACATAAAGCATTATTACCAAGATTTGAATTATGCAAAGTGGATGTTTGTTACCCTCCCTGGATGTTAACATGTCCTAAAATAGAATTATCGGTTGACGGGATTATATCTAAGAGAGACATGTTCATAGTAGCCGCACAACAACTGGCACTCTTCCAAATTTACTCCTTATATCCCCAGTACATACACGTTTATACAGATGGTTCGTGTCATAAAAATTCCTCGACTTCAGCATTCGTCATTCCACATTTAGCGCTAGAGCAAACATTTAAATTATCCTGAGAGACATCTTCCACCGCGGCAGAACTGTTTGCAATCCTGTGTCCTTTGCGTTTCATAGCATCAAAAGAACATTCGCAAAAATGGGTTATCTTTAGCGATTCGCAAGCCGCTCTCACATTACTACAGAGCAATAAGAAAAATTCTTTGAACACTTTGCTGTTGTATGAGACACTCAAAGAACTTACAAAAGCAAGTGCAATGAACCACGTAATTGCATTCCAGTGGATACCTGGGCACTGCAATATTCCTGGTAATACTGCAGCGGACGCAGCTGCGAATCGGGCGCACAATAACGCGAAGACAACCAATCATCCTCTAATTCGTAGTGAAGTCCGTCTGTTCCTGAGACAGATTTCTTGTCGCCTCAGCAAAACTACCTGGTTTGATCAGCAAACTAAAAACTCTGAGTTATACTTTATAGACCCATGTATAAACTTCACAATGCCGGAAAATCTAAAAGACAACAGAAAATTTGAAACATTGGTACACCGCCTGCGTCTTGGTACTGCATTCACTAAACACTTCTTGTACAGGATAAAACGTGTCTCTAGTCCGCAGTGTTCTTGCGGCCATGCAGACGACGATGTGCATCATCTTCTCCTTGAGTGCACTAAATACAATCCACAAAGAAGGCTACTGCAAGCAAATTTGTTGATATTAGACAGAAGACCATTCACTCTAAAAAAAAAAAAATACTTGGCCCATGGCCAACTGCGGGCCTTCAAAAAAGAGCGCTTCTTGCTCTGAAAAAGTTTTTAGAGGAGACCAACATTTTGGGAAAATATTAGGTATCAGATGATCCGAATGCGCAAAATGAGTAACATAAACGTTGTTCGTGATTCATACTTGGTTTATGTGGCGATCGCAACTTTTATGCAATATGTATAATTCTGTTCTGTACTTGCAGTGTATTACATGTGTTGTGTGTTATGGCTGTTCTAAATATCTGACTTTATATATGCGTACGTGGACTGAACTAATGCACAGAAATTTGCGACTCATGTACTGTTGGACTGTATATTTTTTATTCATCCAGTGTTCTACTGAGTGCCATATTTCGTGTCGCTATTCTCCCTTTTTACGCAAATTTGTTTCCTTTGCCAAGTGACAAGGAGTAGCCGGTGCCAACATAAAGGCGCCAACCTCTCCTAATATTCATTTCAATAAAAAAAATAAAAGATAAAAAAACAGACGCGAAATAAATTCAGAAAGATAAATCTGGGACAGAAGCAATGTAACGCAAGCCTGTTGTATTGCGACGTACAGGTCTTACTATTCCAAATGAAGATCGATATGTTGACAAGAAAAAGAACACTGATGCACGGTAATAACGCCGCTTCATCACATGCTTCGACGGGACGCCTAGACATAGGTGTAGATTTACAGTCAATATAGCAACAAATGAAGAAAAGCCGCAAAAATTATCTTTTATTTCCTTAAGGGCTGTAACAGGCGAGTGAAGACGCCATGACATCCAGCTGGACTGAATGTTACCGTTGTTATGATACTTCTTCATTCCACGTAGCTTATCCCTATTTTTTTCCGTACTAATATTTTGAATGTCCTTGTTGTTCCTACAATTTATTTACGTATAGCTTGACTCTCTTCTGATTTAGAGATTTCTTCTATCTCATAGTCATGCTCATAACCAGTAAGGATATACCACCACCATAAGGAACTATAGCGATGCCTCGGCTTCGTGACTACAAATATTTGCTAGTGACCATATGGCTGCATGCGATCCTTTGAATAAGCACCACTGTTTGCGTGACGTTGCTTGAAACTTCTCACGCTCGGCAGTTTGATGTGATGAGCAGCGGACGAACAAGGGAATTAGGCCTCTGGAGCAAACGCTTAGACCAGAGGACTTGCGTTCGTCAGGGCCAACTACGAAAAGTTGGCTCCAAGTAAATGTCTTGCTCGTCCACTGTTGATTACTATACATCTCGTGTCCATACAATCTCCAGATGAGGTGGCGGCCCACTTGGGCCGAGCAATGCGGGCATGCTTGAAGGATTCAGTTCTGGTCCCCTTTCCAAGTTGCAAGGACCACCGGAGTGACCGCGCGTCCAGTCAACTGGACCTGTCCGGGAACGCAGGCGGATTGCGAGCGTCGTCTATCTCGGTTACACAGCGGACGCAGAAGCCTATCAGACATGGACGAGTTACAACTACTGTGCCTGAAACTCACAGACTTAGTAAATGGCCCCTGTCAGCTTACCCGCCCTATTTTAATCCCTCTACCCATTTCTTATAGGTCTGGGGGCCCCACTTCCTCCTAACAATAAACAACAGCGACATCCATTCTTTATCATATTGTGCACTCTCGTCTTGCTCTGATTTCAACAGGCCAACGTTTCACGAACAGTATACATCTGCACAATCTCACGCGTCTGCAACGCGTTTAGATTTAATGGCGTTAGCCACTTAGCGGGGCCTGCCAGCCTCGCCTCAGTGCCGATGTATGCACAAGAAAAAACCCACCGCACAACCTTCGGTATTGGCCTAGCACAGTGAGTATATATACGGAAGTGCATGGCCGATCGAGGAATGTCACGCGTAGTTTACTAACACACCCAGTAGCAGGCACCTTGTAGTAATGTAACCACATTAGTCTCTAAAACTGTGAAGTTATCGAATCATTTGATTGGATGTTTCTACAAACGAGCACTTGCGTCATGAGCGGTAGTGTGGCGTACTCGGACCAATAGTAAACTTGCCCACTGAAATAAACTAGATTCCCACCACACGTCAAGTAAGCGTCATTGTCCGCACAGCGCAAGCACAGTTTAGCTAACGCCAGACTTCTTAATCAGCACCAACAGACTCAAGAAGCGCGTTTTCTTTCTCTCTTTTTTTATGCAATTAGCATTCTTAGGCTACTTCCCGCATTTTCCGTGGGCCAGCTATTTTTGTCGCTAACCGTTTTTCTGCCAATTTGGGTCACTGGTTAGTCAGACCATGCTCGAATGAACAGCTCCTCGGGCTGCGGTGCTGAGGGAATAGGGTTTGAAACCAGCCGTCGGCCGTGCTTGAGTCGCTGGGCATGTGCCACTGGCTGTGTGCCGCTCTTCAAAGAGAATAAACATTCCTTAAGCTTCATCCAGTGCTGGGTGGAATCGATCCCGCGTGGCACATATTTAGACAATCTTCTATGAATATATATTCACACGCACGCGCCATGCGCGGACTTCGCGGTGGCGCCGCTAGATGGCACAGATGTCCAGTGGGAAGAACGAGAGAGGAGCTAGGCTACATGCACGCCCCACGCATGGCGCGTTTCGGAGTTCGCAGTAACGTGTGTCACTTCATTGCTTCAATGGTAATTACGCCAACATCGTTGTTCATCGTGGAACGAGTTCTGTCGGATTCTTTTCTTTTTTATTTCAAGTTAGCTGGTCTAACTTGAGCTTTAAGGGGCAAGAAAGGAAAAAAAACAGCGGCCGCTACTTCAGGAGGTCAGCTCTATTACATCGACGCGAAAAGAAAAAAGAAACAGTCAGGCAATTGCAGCAAGCACTGCAAGGCACTCGCAATATACCTGTCAAGCGCTGCTACACGAAGCTCACCGCGTGAAAGGGCTTGCGGAGCCATCCATTTCAGCTGTATCTCGGCCACTTGCGCGCACCCGAAGGCTGCAAATTCTTCTGCCTCTAGTGAAGATTTAACGAAGAATACTTCCTTCGCGCCGGAGAAACGGAGCACATTTTTTTCTCTTTCTTGTTAATCAAGCGGCCATGGACGTGGAGCGGCAGGCCTGCTGCTGTTCTCTCGCCGGCACTAACAAGGGCGAAGAAACCGCAGCCTCGCCCCACGGGCCCGACTGGCGACGCCGGATATAAATGGCTCCAGTCGAGCGCGCGTTCTAACCGCTCGCAGATTCTGTGAAACGTGCGGTTAAACGGGCGCAACGGAAATCGCAGACAGTGCGGAAAGATTGCTTTGTGCCGGTAGCCCGCGCCTCCACTGCTTCGTTCCCTCGTCTATCTCGTTCTTTCAGCCAGATGTTCGCGTCAGCAATGTGGCACTTTGTTTGATGCAAATGTCTTGTTCTTGTTGTTTGGCTTAATGAATAGAATATATACCCGATTTATCGATTCAGTTATGTAACAGTATAGATGAAATATTCGAGCAGACTCTTGAAGTAACGCTTCACTAACTTAAAGGCAGACAGCATGTGTGGCACCGTTAGTTACGCAAGCTCCTTCTTTCAAAGAAACGTTCTTAATACTGCCTTTCACGTAATGCAAAAATCCTGCGATTCGGCAGATCACTCATGCAGCGGGTACGAAAAACGCGTCGGGAAGCGCAGTGTTGTTTGCGTCATAGAAATACATAGTATATCTTAGTATATCGCGACATCAAATGCTTCATTTCTGTTGCATGTTGCACGTAATGAAACAAATAAAATCGGCGAATTCTAGTTTACGACCCTGAGCTATGCAGAGGCGGATCCAGCTTTATATGTAGGAAAGGGACGGGTGAGGGTTTAGCGAGTGGGAATGACGGTGGTGATAATAAACACGCCAACGACGACTATGATGGTGATGACGATCAACGGATAATCATTCATTTTGAAATCCGACCGACATTCGACCAAATAAGCCAGCCGATGAGCTGTCGCCGTAGTTTTAATGACGGGCGCTTTAAAAGTTCATTCCAGAATACAATGCCCTCGCTAGTGCCGTAGAACACGCACTGTAACGTAGATATCGTAGATTTGGCCTCATCGGTTGAGAGCACCAAGAAGTAGAGGTGTGCGAATATTGAAATGTTCTAATACGAATTGAATACGAATGAGGCGAAAAACTGTCTTCGAATATCGAATCGAATATCGAATATATGTGCAGTATTAAAAATTTTCAAAACGATGTAACAATACCTTATTACCCTTTTAAAAATAATATTGCATTTTACAAAGCTGCTTCAGGTTAAACAGGCACTCATTATAGGTAATGCACTCAGGTAATGTCAGGTAATGCTCTCAGTCAAGCAAAACGCTTGTTACAGATTACCGTGAAGAAAATTAACTGCTCAACATGTTCAGAAAGTAAGCGCTCTCTCTGCGCTGTGACAACATTTCCTCCGGTAGAAAAGACTGTTTCAATGGGAACTGAGGTGGCAGGGATGGCCAAGTACTTCTGGGCGAGTGCACTTAAAAGCGGGTACTTGAAGCGGCCAATGGACTGCCACCACTCACAAGGATTCTTACCCCTATCCAGAAGAGGCTTTTCCACATAGTCTGTAACTTGCCTCTCAGGGGCAGGTGCCAAATATGTCTTCTCTTTGTTCATCACTATATCGTCAAAAGCATTCCATACACTGGATGCCACCAGAGGAGACGAAGTCGACGCTGGCACGGCACTGTCCCCACTGCCACATCTTTCAGCCAGATCATCTGACCAGATGCCTGATGAACTGTGGCCTTAAAGCGCAGATCAAGAAACATAGCCAGGCTGGCCACTTAGTCAAGTTCACACTCGGCAAAACGGGTCTTGATACACTTTACAATATTGTTAGCAAACCTTGAGTTGCCTTTGCAACCTTCGAGGCAATGCAGCATTCCAAAAATAATTAGAATTTGACATGAAAGGAGGGGTACTTCTCAGCACTTAAGATCACAGTTGGGTCAAATAAAGGTATCTATGCTCGTTTCCTAAGTGGTGAGCTTAAGTGTGATGGACTTTGAGTTCAAGGAGCCTCGAGGGCATGAGGTACTGACTATTCCGTCATGTGTCAACATCCTGCACAACATAGAGTACGTCTTTGTTCAACTGCCTCTGCAGATCGTTCAGTCTTTTCTGCGCACTATGGCTATGTTTGTAGCGTCCTACAATCGCTTTCTCATTCTTGCAGAGTCTGTTGATTGCCGGAGTACACGACATCGCATCGCTGATCGCCAGCTGCAGAGTGTGCGCAAATAA
The DNA here is from genome assembly GCF_050947875.1 of Dermacentor variabilis. Lineage (NCBI taxonomy): Eukaryota > Metazoa > Arthropoda > Arachnida > Ixodida > Ixodidae > Dermacentor > Dermacentor variabilis. Next base: position 23,623,561 of record NC_134569.1, read on the forward strand.
GGCTCGCTGGAGGCATGGCAGTCTCCTGGCAGCCGCTCGGATATTGCGGCCTTTGTCTGTCACGATGTACTTCACGCAGTCGATTGGTATCTGCCAGTCGGTGCCTAGCGGTTCCAATGAGGCAGCTATGTTCACAGCCGTGTGACCCTCCGGCATATGTCGCATGTTCAAAGTGAACTTTTTCATCTCGAACTTCACCGTAAAAAATGACACGTGAGGCTTATAAAGCCCCCGTTGCCACGTGACGTGCAGATATCGCTCGTAAAAGTGAGAGTGCTTGTTCCTTGTTCAAGTGCTTTTCGCAGCTCGTGTCGTGCCTTTGCTATTGTTTCATCGTACAGGCGCGGGACGGGTACACGCGACAGTTTCTTTTTTTTTTTTTCGAGATGGCAGTTGCGTTTCAGCTGCTTTCGTCAGTGCTTTGAATACCCGATTTTCTACAAAGCTGCAAGGGAGGAGATCTGAGGCGACCATTGCTGCCACTTTCTGGTTAAGTTAGTTTTCTTTCTTCTGAGACAATGGCTGCTGTCTCTGCTGTAGTATATCGTCCAGTGTCGGTTGATTCTTCAACGGAGCGTTTGCAGCAGCGTCTTTTTCGTACTCGTTCATCAACAAAGGGTGCTGTTTCACGTGATTTTGAAGAGTAGTAGTCGTTCCCGTTGGCATTTGAAGAACACGTTCGCACGACTTGCACCGAGCTGACGACGGCGAGAGTCTTGTGTAGTACAGCCAAAGAAGGCTTCTTCCGGCTTTCTTTTCTTGCCTGCTCGGTGGCTCGTCTTCCGCAGTTGATGCCATTCTTGGAGAACACGCTTGAGCGAGGGCTGTATCAGCACTAAGATAGTTACAAATAGCGCAGTGGCGAATTTAGCATCGTTTGCATTTGCCTCACAGAGCAACAGCGCAGCACGTAGCAAAGAGCCGGCTACAAGCTTAGAAAAGCGGGAACACGAGGCGGTAGTTGTCGATGGCGATGCAATGTTCTCCGTGGTCATATATTTCTTTTTAATTTCCAAACATCTAAAAATTATCCAGGTAACATTTTCTAGATGCGTATTTTGCGTATACTTACAGAGCCCGAAAGTACATCATATATTGTTATGAAAGAGCCCTGGAATAAAGCTTGGTAAAAAATAAACCGAAACTGATCATGTCTCACGGGCCTGATGCAGACAGACTGAAACAGCGCATACAGACCATGAGCGGATCCATGCGAAGTTCTCACAGAATAAACATGTTCTTAGGAGAATGCGGAGCAAGCATATAATTCGTTCATTGTTCAATTATTCCAGATTTGTCCCAATATTCGCCGTTTCCACCGTTATTCACCCGTCCTCGAATATTCGGTAGTTTCCGAATATACATTTCTCGAATCGAATACGCTTCGAATAAGGAAAATATTCGATTCATATTCGAAATTTCGAATATTCGCACACCCGTACGGCAAGAAGCCTTCAGTTTAGTCTGGGCTAAAACGCAGGTAGGAGCGAATTAGCATTCTACTTGTTCTTTGTTTTCTTTTTTCTTTTTTTTAACAGCACTCCGGCATGCGTACCTTCGTAAGCGACATCTCTGTGATGCATCGTGCACGTCTAGTCATCGGAAAATCTCGCTCCTGTATCAACAGAGGTTACGAGCATATGCTGCGATCTGGCATTAAGTGTTCACATGAGCTTGTTTCGGGGACTCGCGAACCTCGTCCCACTCCAAACTCCTTTAAACGGACTTCAAACACACCGCTTCTTACGTCCGCCCCCCCCCCTCCCCTTTCTTCGGAGCCCATTTCGTCGGGAAATGCCTAACAGTAGAAAAGCCGCTCCATCTGTGTTCTCCAATCAAACTAATAAAGGAAGCGTTCATTTTATAAAGCTTGCGGTGCTCACGAAACTGCTCTTCCTTTGTGATGGGAGCTCGGTAGCCACCGTGCGTAGTCTGATCGTACTCTGCGTACATGTCATCTATTCGACGTCGCAAGTAACATTGGGAAACGTTGCAACATATTTCGAGAATTCATTCGAAGACGCACAAATTCCTTGAATGCATGAAAGCTTCCGGACTGATGGCTCGGAAAGACGATGGAGCGCTGGAGTTTGAAGAAAGGAGTAAACTGTACGCGGGGCTATGATGAGCGTATGCTATACACCTCAGCTGACTGCACACCAGAGGAGAATCACGAGGACGACCCCCTTGGTCACCCAAATGTCGTCTGCTAATTGAGAGCCGTCTAACTTATAAGATGCCGCAGCCTTGGGCGATGGCCGCGAGCAGCAGCCGTCACGACAGGATATAAGGGTGGCCCACTTAGAGCGCCGTGGTAGAGGACATTACTCGACTGTTCCTTCGACGCTTCGATTACAACGCTAGCTTGGGCTAAACCGTGCGAGTAGGGAAGTAGTAACGAAAACAAACATAGCACGCGCGCATTTGTGTGCGCAGCATCGAGTAAAGTACTCTACCACGGCGCCCTAAGTGGGCCACCCTTATATCCTGTCGTGGCGGCTGCTGCTCGCGGCCATCGCCCAAGGCTACGGCTTCTTATAAGTTGGACGGCTCTCAATTAGCAGACGGCATTTGGGTGACCAAGGGGGTTGTCCTCGTGATTCTCCTCTGGTGAGCAGTCAGCTTGTGTACAGCAGACGCTCATCATAGCCCCGCTTACACATTACCCCTTTCTTCAAACTCCAGCAATCCGTCGTCTTTCCGAGCCATCAGTCAGGAAGCTTCCATGCATTCAAAAAATTTCTGCTCCTTTGAATCAATTCCCGAGATATGCTGCAACGTTTCACAATATTACTTGCGACGTTGAATAGATGACATGTACGCAGAGTGCGACCAGACTTCGCACGCTGGCTACCGAGCCTCGTGAGCACCACAAGCTTAATAAGATGAACGCTTCCTTTACTAGTTTGGTTGGAGAAATAAGACAATCTTGTGGAAAGACTGTTGTCACACACGCATCTGGCCTTGCTGCGCATATGGAGGCAGTAGTTGCGCCCGAGGGCCTCTTTCAGGACCCTGATTTGTAATACCACGTGCCGAATCCTTATTAGTAAGGCTTAGCGGCTATTAGTATACGCTCTCCAGATAGAATAAGAGAAAAACACTTCATTCCAGCTTATCTTCTTCCGCTACTTCCCGCCAAAGGCGCCTCCAGCTGACGGAGAATGTTTCGGTTACTTTCGAACAGAAAAGCACATGATATAGCGATGCACTCAGGTGCTTCGCCCATCACATGCTCTTCTCTTCCCCACTGCGACCTGGTGTCACTCACGAAATGTAACCACTCGAATTCCATATTGTGCCGCAAAGCTATCCATGCACAAGTATCATATAATGCAATTGCGCACTACTATTAGTGCCCCCTACACGCTCGCTATACTAACGTTGTCTGTTGACCGGTACCGTTGCTATATCTATCACGAAAGAAAAAAAAATGTCATTCACCAGACTGCAGCACGAAGTTGCAAAGAATACTTACATTTCTTTATCATAATTAGTCGGCCCTCATTCTCACAAACCGTTCCCACGCATACGTACAGCTTTGTGGGTCCACGCAGACGGTTCTTTTTTTTGTTTGTTTGTTTCAGCCGTGATAAAGCAAACAATCAGGCATGAGTTACGCGGTAATCTACTCGGCCCATTCTTGAGTCATTTATCAACAAACTATGTGCGCCGCTGACCGGACGACGTATGACACGTACAGAACTTTTTGTGCGCGTGGATAAGAAAGTGAGTTGGAAAACAACATGAAAATGCGCATTAAGGGTGGGCATGCTACCGAGAACATTCAGCAGGAAAGGGATCATTTGGATGGCTGCGCATAATTAAAGGAACGTTTACAATATATAACGAAGGAGTAATATGAGAATAAAATGTACAAAAGACTCAAATTCCATTGTAGCGCATACGGTAGGCATCACCAAGTTATGACTTGCAACTTACCACTATCATTGAAAAGGAAAATGTACAGTCATTGCAATCTACCGGTACTAACATATGGATCACAAATTTAGTAGTTATAGAAGAAGGACCGCGCAACAAGCGATGAAACGAAAGATGATAAGCGCAAGGTAGAGAGTTAGGAAGATGGTGACGAGTATTGGAGAATAAACGGGGTCGCCGATATTCTATCTGACATTAGGCGCAAAAATCCCCGCCCAAGCACACCGCTCACATGGTTAGCCAGCGAATGGCTGAAACATCCGGCCCTGGTGTTCAATGATTTTTGACCGCAATTGTGCGCAACTGATTATATATATATATATATATATATATATATATATATATATATATATATATATATATATATATATAAACACGCGCGCAGCGAAGCATGGACGGAACGCGCGGAGCGATAACTTTCCTTCACCGAACTTCTTCCACAGCGTTGACTGCTACGTATGGAACGGATTATAGTACAAGCCGGACTGCTTGCTCTATGGCAAGGCAAAATTTTACGCGTGCACTTTTTGCGCAACTCAATTTTAGTCTTTGCCGAAATGAAAGAACATGTGGAACGAGGGATCAATGTAAAATTTGTTGTGAAATTGGGCAAGAATGCTGCGTAAGTCTATCAAATGTTGCAAAAGGCCTAAAGAAAGGATGCCCTAAAGGGGAGAACTCCCTTCATGTGTGTATAGCGTTTTCGAGAAGTCAATCCAAATGTCAAAAGTCAAGTCAAAAGCCAAGAATCATGACGGACCTCGTGCGAAGATGAAAACATCGGTCGTGTGCATTCTGTTGTGTCCAGTGACCACCAAACGACTGTTTGAATAATAGCCTAAGCACTTGGTTTGACAAAGTCATCCATTCACAGAATCTTGACTGAAAATTTGGAATTGAGAAATGTTCGCGTCAAAGTGGTTCCAATACTGCTGATTCCTGAGCAAAAGTTGCGACAAAAAGTCAGACAACAGCGACTAATTCTTGCAAAGGGTTTTCGTGTGCAAGAAAACTTGGATTTACGAATACGACATCGAGCTGAAGTCGCAGAGCAAGGAGATGGGCTAGGCGAAGAAAGCGCGAAAGAATAAAGCAGTAATCAAAGTGATGTGTTGCGTTTCGCCTGCGACACGTGGTTTTGCCGGCGCGACTGCGGCGGGGCGGCAGACATTTTGGCCCGATCGTCGTCGCCGCAACACTCATCGCCAGGTGTTTCCAGGCGCGTCTGCGGCGATGCGACCGCCTAGGGATCCTCCTCGCATTCCAGTCATTGTGCCCGAAACAGGCGATGCCAAAGCAGGGATCTCATTCCAGTTATTGGGCCCGAAACAGGCGATGCCAAAGCAGGGATCTCGTTCCAGTCATTGTGCCCGAAACAGGCGATGCCAAGGCAGGGACCATCCTCTCATTACAGTCATTGTGTCCGACCGGCAGCGCCACGACAGGGTGCTACGAGATCGTGCGCAGCGCCACGACCAGGTGCTACGAGATCGTGCGCAGCGCCACGACAGGGTGCTACGAGATCGTGCGCAGCGCCACGACCAGGTGCTACGAGATCGTGCGCAGCGCCACGACCAGGTGCTACGAGATCGTGCGCAGCGCCACGACAGTGTGCGTCACCATTAGCCCATTGTACATTCACGTGCTCGTCTTTTGAGGGGTTCCTTCTTGCCCTCAACTGCGAGAGTATAAAAACAGCTGCCCCCGGACGCCAAAAGAAGGGCTCCGATTTCTTCTGTTGAGTGAAGTGCTCTCCCGTCTCTCTACTTCGGTCAAACCTGACCGCCAACTCTTTGCGATGTTAAAATAAACAAGTTGTTTCGTTGTTACCAGTCGACTCATGCTTTGCCGGGACCTTCGGATGCTTCGAGTTGTACCCCAGGCCGCCAGGCCAACGCTACCCTTGGGGCTTGCGACCCAGGTACAACCACGGGCGTCAGCGCCGAGTTCCCAACAGATCGTACCAGCAGTCAGATCCAAACATCTGGTTGGCAGCGGTGAGATCGCCTACGACTTCAAACAACGGTCTGCCAGCGGCGAGATCGCGACAACGGAGGCCAGCAGCAAAGAGATGCAGTTGACAGTATGCTGAGCAGCTCAACGACGATCCGGGAGCAGTGCAACGAGCCCTGTGTGATGACTGGTTGCCTGCAGCGGAACGACTGCGCGGAATTCCTGCCTGCGAGGTTTGGTGAGTGCGGGACTTTCTTCTTCTGAGCTTTGCCAGGCTTTTGTTAGTGTTAGAAACAGAGCTGGTAATTGTGGTTGTCGTTGCTGCCGGGTTAGTTTGCGGCAAGACAATAGTAAGCAGTAGAGAAAGCAGCATTCAGAGCAGCCATGGATTTGAAGTCGTTGCGCAAACCGAAATTGTTGGAGCTTGCAAGAGAGTTGGGTCTGGATGTCTCAGACAAACTCAGAAAACCTGAACTGCTAAGGACTATTCTTGAGTTAGAGGCTGAGGATGACGAGCTGTCGGAATGCCTTGAGACTATTGAGGAGAGGTCAAAAAGACAGGAGCGCGAACTTAAAGAGCAAAAAGAGAAACAGGAGCGCGAACTTAAAGAGCAAAAAGAGAAACAGGAGCGCGAACTTAAAGAACAGAAAGAGCGAGAGCAACAAGAGCGTGACCGTCAACACGCTTTGGAAATGAAGCGTCTTGAGGTAGAGATGGAACGCGCTCGTAATGGAAGTCAGGCACACGGTGCAGGAGAACGAGTATTGTTCAAAATGACTGACCTGATGCGGCCGTTTAAGCTTGGAGAGGACATTGGTTTGTTCCTGGTTAACTTTGAGCGAACGTGCGAGAAGCAGGGGTTCTCTCGGGAAACGTGGCCACAGCGCTTGCTCACTTTGTTACCCGGCGAGGCGGCCGACGTAGTCGCTCGCTTGGATAGAGAGGAGGCAGAGGATTTCGACATAGTGAAATCGAGTCTTCTAAAAAAGTACCGGCTGTCTGCGGAGGCGTTCCGTCGGAAGTTTCGGGAAAATGAGAAAGGCAAAAGTGAGTCATATACAGAGTTTGCGTATAGGCTTATGTCGAACATGCAGGAGTGGCTCAAAGAAGAGAAAGCGTTTGGTGACCACGATAAAGTTCTGCAGTGTTTCGGGCTAGAACAGTTTTATAGTCGGTTACCGGAGAACGTGCGATACTGGGTCTTGGATAGGCCAGACGTGAGTACGGTGGCTAGAGCCGCTGAGCTAGCCGAGGAGTTTGTGACGCGTCGAGCTCGCGGAGCTAAGGACGGTCAAAAGGGTGAATTTGGCTCCAAGTCTGAGAGGCCAAGGTTCACGCCCATGAGATTTAAGGGGGACACGCGTAGTGAGGATGCGAGTGAAAGCAATCCGACCAAACGTAAAGAGACGGCAGCCGAAGCCGAACGCAGAAAGCGGTTCGAGATGAGGCGAGCGGGCGTTTGTTATACGTGCCAGAAGCCGGGTCACTTTTCGGCGCAGTGTCCGGAAACAACACCAAAAGTTGTGTTTTTTTCAATAGGCAGCACTGACGAGAACATGAAGCTTCTCGAGCCTTACATGCGAGACCTCCTCGTGAACGGGAAAGAGTGCCGAGTGCTTCGCGATTCCGCAGCTACGATGGATGTAGTTCACCCATCTTACGTAGAACCCCATATGTTCACGGGCGAGTGCGCGTGGATCAAGCAAGCCGTGGAAGCTCATAGCGTGTGTCTGCCAGTAGCAAAGGTGCTTATTGAAGGACCTTTCGGAGCGCTTGAGACAGAGGCGGCAGTGTCATCTATGCTGCCACCCCAGTACCCGTACCTATTTTCAAACAGGTCCGATCACCTCCTGCGCGAGAAGGGGCTTTTGTTTGGTGAAGCTAGTGTTCAGGCCTTAACCAGATCGAAGGTTCGGGAGCTCGCTGCAAAGGCGGTAGTTGCGGGGCCGACGTTATCAAACAACGAAAAAGGGTCAGAGGCGCAGCAAGCTGATATTCAGAGCACGCCCGAACTGAATAGACTTGAGTCTGTAACGTTAAAGGCGCCAGATACTGGAGAGGAAACGCCCGACGCGGGAAAGTTAGAAGAGCTATCTACTGATTTGCTCATCGCGCCTACGTCAGACGGACTTGATAGGTTGCTAAAAGTCAGCCGGTCGGCTTTGATAGCCGAGCAAAAAAAGGATGGCAGCCTGGAAAACGTGCGCTGCAATGTCAAAGAAGGTATCGCCAGGAAAACTGCGCGTTTTGTGGAAAGAGGTGGAGTCCTGTACCGGAAGTATCTAGACCGCCGAGGAGTGGAGTTCGATCAGCTGGTCGTGCCTCAATGCTATCGTCAGGATCTGTTGCGCTTGTCACACGGGGGTTCGTGGTCCGGACACCTAGGAGTTAAGAAAACTAAGGACCGTCTCTTGCAAGAGTACTATTGGCCAGGGTGTTTTCGGGACGCAGACCATTTCGTGAGGACATGTGACACTTGTCAGCGGGTGGGCAAACCAGGGGACAAATCGAGGGCGCCGTTGAAATTGGTACCTATCATTACGGAGCCTTTTAGACGGCTCGTTATTGATACTGTGGGACCTCTGCCGGTAACAGCCACGGGGTACAGACACATTTTGACTGTGATCTGCCCAGCGACAAAGTTCCCTGAAGCAGTGCCGCTTAAAGAACTCAGCTCAGTTGAGATAGTCAATGCACTACTGTCCATATTTGCGCGAGTTGGTTTTCCTGCGGAAATCCAATCAGATCAGGGCACAGTGTTTACTAGCGCTTTGACGACAACTTTTCTCGAAAGGTGTGGGGTAAAGCTGTTACACAGCTCAGTGTACCACCCACAGTCGAATTCCGTTGAGAAGCTCCACTCCGTCATGAAGCGCGTGTTGAGAGCGTTATGTTTTGAACATCGAACTGACTGGGAGCTGTGTCTGCCTGGGGTGATGTTTGCTTTAAGGACCGCGCCGCATGCGGCTACGGGGTTTTCGCCAGCTGAACTGGTGTACGGTCGCTCGCTTCGATCTCCGCTTCGCATGCTTCGAGAATCATGGGAAGGTAGGGGCGACGACCCAGTCGTGGTGGAGTACGTACTTAAGCTCCTCGAACGATTAAGAAGGGCACAGGAGTTGTCAGGTGAAGCAATGACAAAGGCCCAGCAGAGGGCCAAGGTTTATTATGATCGGACAGCCAGGGCCCGTCGTTTTGAGGTTGGCGATGAGGTCATGATATTGCGCACATCGCTAAACAACAAACTAGACGTGCAGTGGGAGGGCCCAGCACGAATTGTTCAGAAACTGTCGGAAGTTAACTACGTGGTAAGTCTGCCAGGAAAGCGGAAAGCACAGCAAGTTTACCACTGTAATCTGCTCAAACCTTATAGACAACGGGAAGCAGTGGTGTGCATGATGATAAACGTTCCTGAAGAGCTTCCAGTCGAGCTTCCGGGACTAGGCTCAGTGACGAACAGGGAAGACACCGGTCAAGTCATTAGTGACCTTATCAGTAAAGCACCGCTGTCGCCCGAGCAGAAAACCGAACTACACCAGCTATTACAAGAGTTTCAGGGTCTGTTCTCTGAGAGGCCTGGTAGGACTTCTGTACTTACTCATGATATAGAACTTACCTCCACAGAGCCAGTACGATCCAAGGCGTATCGGGTGTCACCCCGCCAGAGCGATATTATGGAGGCTGAGGTAAAGAAAATGCTACAGCTCGGTGTTATTGAGGCAGGTGAGAGTGATTATACCTCCCCTTTGATTTTAGTTGAGGTACCGGGCAAGGAACCTCGTCCTTGCGTCGACTACCGCAGGCTTAATTCCATCACTAAGGATCAAATTTATCCGATCCCTAACATCGAGGAGCGCCTTGAGAAAGTTAGTAGCGCTCAGTTTATTTCCACCCTAGATCTTGTCAGGGGTTATTGGCAGGTTCCACTTACAGAAGAGGCTAGTAGGTATGCGGCGTTCATTTCACCAATGGGAACATTCCGTCCTAAAGTGTTGAGTTTTGGTTTGAAGAACGCGCCATACTGTTTTTCAAGCCTCATGGATAAAGTGTTGCGGGGACAGCAAGAATTCGCTTTACCGTATCTAGACGACGTAGCGATATTCTCCGCATCCTGGTCTGAGCATATGACACACTTGCGGGCAGTGCTAACCCGCCTGCGCGAAGCGGGCTTGACAGTAAAGGCTCCTAAGTGCCAGTTAGCACAGGCCGAGGTTGTCTACCTCGGTCACGTGATTGGTCAGGGTCGTCGCCGCCCCTCTGAAATAAAAGTGGCCGCTGTGCGAGACTTTCCGCAACCGCGCACCAAGACCGATATTCGGTCGTTCTTAGGTGTCGCCGGCTACTATCAGAGGTACATCCCTAGGTACTCTGATATCGCGGCTCCCCTGACGGATGCTCTAAGAAAGACAGAGCCTCAAACAGTCGTCTGGGACGAGACAAAGGAAAGAGCTTTTAGCGCCCTAAAGAGTGCCCTAACAAGCCAGCCTGTGCTACGATCGCCAGACTATACAAAAGGGTTCATTGTTCAGTGCGATGCTAGTGAGCGAGGCATGGGCGTTGTACTGTGCCAACGGGAAAATGGAGAAGTAGAACACCCCGTCCTGTATGCTAGTCGTAAGCTGACCAGTCGTGAGCAGGCGTATAGCGCCACCGAGAAAGAGTGTGCGTGTCTCGTGTGGGCCGTTCAGAAATTGTCATGCTATCTAGCCGGCTCGAGGTTTATCATTGAGACGGATCACTGCCCTCTCCAATGGCTGCAGACCATCTCTCCCAAAAATGGCCGCCTCCTGCGCTGGAGCCTCGCTTTACAACAATATTCCTTTGAGGTGCGTTACAAAAAGGGGAGTCTCAACGGTAACGCCGATGGCTTAAGTCGAAGCCCCTAACGTAGGAATCAGCCTCAAAATTGTTTGTTACTGATGTTTTTCTTCCTGAGGCAGGATTTTTTTTAACATATTGCTTTTGTTTAGTGTTTCAAAGTGATGATATGCTTTCTAGTGCAATTTTTCAATTTGTGGACGCGTTCTGAGTGATGCTAGACTACTGTAAGGAACTAGGCAGTGGTATAAAAAGGGGAAAGAGCCTGGCAGGGCTTAGTGAGGGTTGTGCCGTGCTTGCTGACTGAGCGGTTGAGTTTTCAGCGTAGTTCTAACGCTTGCCGGGAACGAGAACAAAAATGTGAACTCTCCCGAAGTCACTTTGCAGTGTCCCGTGCGAACCTGAACGAGAGAACGAGGCCTTCTCTGTGCGCTGCGCTCAAGAAACGTCAAGGGACGCCCGACTTCGGTTATGAGCATCATCGAGCGACATCCCTCCGGACAGCGGATGCAGTCCCCTGTCCATCGGGATCTCCTTCCCCCGGCGGGGCGGTCTGTTGCGTTTCGCCTGCGACACGTGGTTTTGCCGGCGCGACTGCGGCGGGGCGGCAGACATTTTGGCCCGATCGTCGTCGCCGCAACACTCATCGCCAGGTGTTTCCAGGCGCGTCTGCGGCGATGCGACCGCCTAGGGATCCTCCTCGCATTCCAGTCATTGTGCCCGAAACAGGCGATGCCAAAGCAGGGATCTCATTCCAGTTATTGGGCCCGAAACAGGCGATGCCAAAGCAGGGATCTCGTTCCAGTCATTGTGCCCGAAACAGGCGATGCCAAGGCAGGGACCATCCTCTCATTACAGTCATTGTGTCCGACCGGCAGCGCCACGACAGGGTGCTACGAGATCGTGCGCAGCGCCACGACCAGGTGCTACGAGATCGTGCGCAGCGCCACGACAGGGTGCTACGAGATCGTGCGCAGCGCCACGACCAGGTGCTACGAGATCGTGCGCAGCGCCACGACCAGGTGCTACGAGATCGTGCGCAGCGCCACGACAGTGTGCGTCACCATTAGCCCATTGTACATTCACGTGCTCGTCTTTTGAGGGGTTCCTTCTTGCCCTCAACTGCGAGAGTATAAAAACAGCTGCCCCCGGACGCCAAAAGAAGGGCTCCGATTTCTTCTGTTGAGTGAAGTGCTCTCCCGTCTCTCTACTTCGGTCAAACCTGACCGCCAACTCTTTGCGATGTTAAAATAAACAAGTTGTTTCGTTGTTACCAGTCGACTCATGCTTTGCCGGGACCTTCGGATGCTTCGAGTTGTACCCCAGGCCGCCAGGCCAACGCTACCCTTGGGGCTTGCGACCCAGGTACAACCACGGGCGTCAGCGCCGAGTTCCCAACAGATCGTACCAGCAGTCAGATCCAAACAGATGTTTGACGTGTTTTTCGTCTGTCATACAACCGTGCACCACAAGTTTTTAACTGAAGGTCACACAATTCAAGCATTTATTTTATATTTTATTTTTACACTACGATTCACGGTTGAGCAGTAGTGGTACCCAGCGTCTGTATCGCGTATGTGTGAACCCCTCTAGGGACGGTAATTTTTTCCAAATTTACTTATGAAGCCGAGCGTGTTGTTTCAGGTATGGCCGAGATTCGAGCTCGTAACTCCTTAGTGCAGCGAGAAGGAAGGCTGGATGTACGGTATGACACTTATAACAGTCCCGATCATGTGAGGATACCTCAACAACATCACGCAGGGCAGTAAGGGATAGGAGGGAGAAATACATCAGGAGAGCGAAGAGAGAAGGAGAGCCGGGTGTGTGTGCAATGTATATATATATATATATATATATATATATATATATATATATATATATATATACATATATACGCAGGAAAGAGACGACGAACTTTTTGGGAGACTTGTTTTACTTAACGTTTTCGGCTGGTGGACCAGCCTTCGTCAGAGTACAGTCGTCAGAGTACAGCCCTGTACTCTGACGAAGGCTGGTCCACCAGCCGAAAACGTTAAGTAAAACAAGTCTCCCAAAAAGTTCGTCGTCTCTTTCCTGCGTATTTTACGTCGGGTCCTGCGTGCTGAACTTTGAAGAAAACCCCTATATATATATATATATATATATATATATATATATATATATATATATATATATATATATATATATATATATATATATATAGAGAGAGAGAGAGAGAGAGAGAGAGAGAGAGAGAGCGCTTCTTCGATGCGCGGCAGTGATTGCGTCGCGGCCGCTAGCTGATGAGCCATCACCATTGTTTGTGTCGCCTGCCGCCACCCAACGGACACCTGCGTCGAAATGGGGCCCAGCTGCCGCAGTAATAGGGCAGTCAGCTCGTCTTAAGGCCTGTGCCCCAGCGTCAGCGCCATCCGGTGCTACAGCTGAACCTCTGTGGACGGGAGGCAAAGCTTAGTCGCGAAAAACGTATCATCTTTGTATCACCCCCGTCGAAGAACGGGGATTCTTAAATGATTTCGTTGCTGTCATCGTCGTCGTCGTCGTCGAAGTTGTTGTTGTTGTCGTCGTCGTCGTCGTCGTCGTCGTCGTTGTCGTTGCTGTTGTTGTTGTTGTTGTTGTTGTTGTTGTTGTTGTTGTTGTTAAGTGCAGTACAATTTTGTCACACCACCCTTTCCTCTTCTTTTTGTTTAATGGGAAAATAATTTTCAAGACTTCCTTAGGTTACAGATTAAGCAGCGAGCCCTATGTATGTCCAAGTCGAGTCACGAGCTTTGATCTTTTGTGCTAACTAATAGTCATTTATGCTATTACAAGACTTGTCATCGCAGAATTGAAAAGAATGAGCGCCTAGGCATATTTGTTTACCGGAAGTCTTGCCCCCAGTGTCACTTACAAGATATTTGCGCCAAAATTGTACTTCGGAAGCCATTGGCGTGGGCATTATTTTTCCAGAGAGCCTTCCCTACCATCATTTGAAAAGAAAACCACGTGAAACATCGATGCGTTTCGTGGCCCATTTCCCAGGCGGGCGTGCATCCAAAGTAGTGCTGTGGTGTGAGGACAGCTGGGAAATGCACACATGCCTTGGACACTCGGTGGCTTGAATTCCCCTTTCGCAATAAGTTCCGCAAGATAATCCACTGGTAACAAGTTAGTGAAAGTTCGTTACTTAGCTAAATGTAGATTGCGATTTGTAGTGCGAGTGAAGTCCACTTTTCCAAGTCATCATTCGATAAAGTCATATGCCAGAGGCGAAACTTTTCTTTTTTCAAACAGAAGAATTTAATAAATGTGACCTACCAATATACTAACACTTGCCAGATACAAACAAAAGCGCTTGCTCCACGCATATACCTTCTGCAGACGAAAAAAAACAACAACCAGCATAGGAATACACACAAAAAAGATGAAAGTAAAACACATAGGGATGTGAAAGAAACGTCAAAATAGAGTAGTACACTTAAAGAAATGGCACAAGAGGTTTAGTGTTAGTAGCTGAATTCAGCGACACAGATAACTTTTTTCAAGTGCAATCAGTTAGATAAGGAGTTACGTTTATTTGCGCAATATTTTACATAATGATCTTAGGCAGTAAACTTGATTGTAAATGTTGTATTCTTAAAAACGCACAATAATGTTGTTCCCACGACGTTATCATTTACGTAATTTTTTTTCATATTTTTGTAAAAATTGCACGAAACGAAAAAACTAGTAACCGTAAACTAGTAACTAGTAAAACTAGTAACTAGTAAACGAGTAACTTCCTTGCGCTACATGGAGGGCCTGCATACGCAGGCCCTCCATATAGCGCAAGGAAGTTACTGAAATAATTGAATGTCTCAACGTAATATACGCAGAAAAATCGTAAAGTACAACTCACACACAACCTACTTACATGGTAGCATCGGATTGCAATTTGAATACACGAGAAAACATAATTCTGTTACGCGGAATACACGTGTGCGTGCGTGTGTGTGTGCGTGCGTGTGCGTGTGCGTGTGTGCGTGTGCGTGTGTGCGTGTGTGCGTGTGTGCGTGTGTGCGTGTGTGCGTGTGTGCGTGTGTGCGCGTGTGTGTGTGTGTGTGCGCGCGAGAAGAAAAGAAACCGAGGGCCTGAATTTTATTAGTCTTAGCATAAGAAGCTGATTATATATTTCGCGGCCTTTATTTCTTCAGAGCCCAGAAAAAAGAACCGAGTGATAACCTCCTGACACTCTTCAATTACGACTTATGTCCTATAACGAATATTTAAACATTTTCATAAATGTAACCAATCTTTTAACGGGTCGCACTTCAAAACATAGTCTAACAATACGTCTCTGACCTCATTCGTCAAGGGGGAACCACGCTATACTTAAAGTTTGGTTCAAGTTACGTAAAACACCTGGTGTATACAGTACAACACTAAATCCGAAAAAGACCGGCAAGGTCTGGGCAGTGCGGCTACGTTCCCGTCTGGCAGACTCCATCCCAAGTAGACAGCCACCCGGCTAAAATGCAGTCTCTCTAACGTAAGGGTTTTCTGAATAATCGTGCATTACTACAGATGAAATTCTTGCCCACTGCGTCCGGTTTGCAATCTTCCTTCTCCAGTCAGGTCGGTGGTGCTGATTAATATGGAATTCTGCGCATCAGGGCGTATGCAGCGCACTGTTTAGTATTCCTCCTAATTATTGATTTTTAGATAGGTAGATTTAGCTGGAGGATCAGTTGGAGAAGTTGGAAGCACGAGCCTCCTGCTACTGCGTTTCACCTATATATGTGGATTGAGCGTTATGAGAGATGAAAATTACTCACAAAATACTTACTAACTTGGAAAACATGAAGAAATAAAAGGCACATTGTGTATGACGTGATGTCACACTAAAGCGCGAACTTGACAAATAAAGCTGATCAAAGTTCGAACATATGCACACTTAATATGCTAGCTAGGTCAAAATTTTTTTAAATTCAGGAAAAGTTAATTCACTATAATATATAAATAAAAAATAAATGCAGTCCAGAGGCATGCACACTATGACTACTCTAAAGCAAGGTTGCTAAAAATAAAAAATACCGCACAGCACATAATTCCATCTTTGCAATGCCTAGAGAAGACCACGGTCCAAGAACAGACCCGAAGGAGAGTGCAGGAGTCCCATCGTTCTAAACTTTACACACGGTTCTTGTCCTTACTGGGCGCAAAGCGGACAAGTTAACGCCATACGTGAGATGTCCTCACCTGGTGCACCACAACCACATGATGGTGATTCAGCTCGTCCACTTTTATGTAAGACTCAAATTTAAATCAAGTTTGCCGCAATCAATACAGAACAAAGGGTAAACGCGGGAGTCAGAGGCATGGCCCGCGCTTCTTATACTTCGGCAGATCGCTGCAATCAGACGACGTACGTGTTTATATTTCTCGACGAGTTGCATGCCGAAGTTTTTATGGGGACGCACGCACAGCCGCTGCCAGCGCGACCGGTGCTGAGGGCAGAGGGTAATTAGAACAGGCGGAGATCCGATGGCACGGGCTTGCAGGGGCACTCTATGTGCGTGGATGCGAAGGTAAGCTAACGAGGAGGATAGCTGACGTCAGAGGACACCTGTCGCGTGCGCCACCTGTGACCGAGCGCCCTTTGCACAGCCGAGCAGAGCCAGCCTTGGTCCTCCCCGTTGGCGGGGTCCAAACCCTTTACCACCGGGCTTGATTGCACCCGGCTTGATCAAGCCGCGCTTGATTGGGACGAACGGGCCGCGCCGTGGGCCTCGATTAGGCGCAAGCCGGCACAGGCATCCTTTCTCATTCCGCGGCACACAACCGCGTTCCCCCATGCATGCAGCTACCTTTATCGGTGCGCGTGAGGTCCAGAGGCTCGCGTTTGTTTCGCGCAATGTACCGCCTCGCTTATTAACGGTCCTCGCACCGTTCTTCGAAGTTGAGGCACGAGTTTTGGCATTCTCGCGACATCGTTTACTGTAATATATTCGATCACTCACCCATAATCCTGCGCATGTGCAGGCAGTATGAAAAGTTCATGGGATGCGACATCTAAGAAAAGGCCGAATATTTCCCGTGTCTGGACACGCAGCGCCTCGATTCGAAATGAGCTACGTGTGCTAGCGTGCGCGACCAACACAGCGTTGTGTTGTTTTAACTGCTCCACGCTAACACTGGACGGACATCCAGCTCAGATATCGCAAACTGTTGACGCTGCGCGGCTACAGCACTGTGCTCAATAATCGAAGCGCGGTTCTCGGAGCGCATGGCTGTCGGAGCTTGTGGCACCGTCGGCGGCAAAAAAAAAAAAAAGAAAAGAAAGCGTTGGGACGCTGGGTACGCTGTGGGCGCTGGCGGTGAAGTCGAGAGCCTTTGCGACGCATTGCGACTGCATCTAGTCCCTCGGTGGTCACCCAAGCAGCACTCACGGTGGTGCAAGAACCACCGGCCGCGATGCGGTTTGATTATCACGTTTCAATCGCTGAGCCCTGGGGTCGAATTTTATAACGGTTCGGAAGGGGACCGGTTCATTTGGCCTCATCTGATTGGTCAAAATTTTGCTTGCGTCAGAGGCCGTCAGAGACAGCGGGGCGGCACCGCCAATTACGAACGCGTCACGCATCTGTCAATAATTTCCAAAACGAACCCGTCTTTGGCTAGGAGCGGAATCTGCGAACGGGTGTCCGCTATGGGTTCCGTTGCTGTGGCTTGGCTGTTGGCTCGCGACCCTGACCCCGCGCGCCTGTCGCGCGGCCCCGGAGACACGCGGGCGCGTCGCGCGCACGTGCGTTGGCTGCTTCGGATGCTATTACTTGCCTTTGTCGTCTGCTTATACGCGTTCGAAGAAATCACGAATAATGAGTTCCACCGCCCCTGCCGGCTTTCTAAGTAGACCTTTTGCAGGCTACGCTATCGAGGAGACCTGGGTGCAAGCGTACCAGTAGTAATTCTGCGCAGAGGAAGGAATTGCACGCTGCGGTTCATGGCCACCGGCCAGCAGCTCCTAGAGGTTTATCGGAAGCGAAGCATTCGTCGGAATGGCCTATAGACCTCTGCTGCCGGCACTGTCCACGAAGTTGCTCTTTGCAATTATACTGTGTTGACCGGTAGAAGGGCCGGGTCAGCTTTCTCGTGACCGCCGCTTCAAAGCCAATGCCAAGGAGATATTTTCATGGTGAGATCGAATTCCCAGTGCTATCGCCAGCGTGAACAGCTCGCAGAAACCATTCAGCAATCAGAATGGTTCAACCTAGGCTGGTCCAACGCTTCCTTCGTTCGGCTGACAAAACTATACAGTCAGGACGGGAAGATATTGTGGAGATCTCTTATTTCGCTGCCCTTTTTCTTTAGTTCGGGAGTGCCGCACTTTGTTCCTCAATTTCACGGCACAGCGCGCACCGTCAGCATCACACTCTTCGATTTTACTTCGCGCAGGCAATGCAGGGCCCACCCGCCGTGGTTGCTCAGTGGCTGTGGTGTTAGGCTGCTGAGCACGAGGTCCCGGGATGCGATCCCGGGCCCGGCGGCCGCATTTCGATGGGGGCGAAATGCGAAAACACCCGTGTACTTAGATTTAGGTGCACGTTAAGAACCCCAGGTGGTCGAAATTTCCGGAGTTCCCCAGTGCGGCGTGCCTCATAATCAGAAAGTGGTTTTCAGAAACCCCATAATTTAATTTTTGGTTTAATGCAGGGCCCGTATATCGTAATGTTCGATTTCAAGTTCCGTTGTTTCTATCACGCGACGCGCCGCGGGGCAGATCGCAGGAATAGCGGCAGCGCGGCGGCGAGCGAGCGAGTCATGTCCGAGCCGATGACGAAGGGCGAAAAAAAGAAGTAACATTGATATAGTCGGCTAGTAAAGGTGAGCCTAAGAACGAGTTCACGGTTTTGTTGCGCTCGCTACTTAGGAAGTGCTGGCAGTGCATTCCTAGCTGTTGCGTGCATCCTGCCAGCTCCTGGTAGCAAACGACATGGCGCTGCGCTCTGCCAACTCATTCAGGCTTGCGATACGGTCTGTCGGCTGAAAATGAAAAATAATGACAGTAATAAGTTATTTCTGCATTGCGTCAACGCCCGGCACCACACGTTTATACTTTAGAACTTACAGTATAATGTTTAATTTATATTTTACATTTATTTAGGAAGCAGAAACATTTTCCAGTTCCTCGGTTAGCTCGTTATATAATGAGGTACACTTCCGAGGTGGCACCCTCTCATCTATTGGTCGCGTGCTCCCCTTCTTCCACCACCGGCTTGGGAGTGGCACATTTAGTGACGTAAGCGGCGAAGTGAATGGTTCCTTTTCTGAACCGTTATAAGATTCCTCCCCTGTGCTCCACATGCACGCTATGGGTGAAGGGGCGACCATTGCTCTGCCTTTCTCTATGGTTGCAGCGTATTAGAAAGGTGACGTTGCGGTTATGTGCGTATAAAATAAAGACATTTCAGTCGAGGCTAGTGAGCCAATTCGACGATGATAACTGAAGGATGTTTTTTTTTTTCTAGTTTGACTGATACAAAGAAGATACACATGACGAGCAAGGATAAATGGTAAAAAGGTTGTAGTTTGCCCCAACAAAGTAAAACCAGGCGATAATAATTCGAAACGAAGGAAAGAGAAATAGCCTTCATCGCCGTCAGCATCACCGCGGTGGCGGCGATACTAGCTTGTCTAAATCCGTCCCGACGATTTCAAATAGTTTAGGATTGGGATCATCAACTTCATTTCTAGACGTGGTAGTGGTGCAAGCACGTAAAAAGAAGAGTAATGGGCGAGGACGCTAAACTGCTTATGAATCTGTAAGCAGCATAAACTCGTAAATATCTGATAAAAAGCTATACCGAATCGCCTGCTATAGAAGCTTGCAGAACCAAGTACACCAATTTTCGGTGCTGCGGCCAGCCCGCGAGGTCAATGCCCACCTGTCACCATCTAGCCACCGACGATATGAAGAGAGGAGAAGACAAAATCCGTCAGCATTACGTGTCTGCCAGAGACCGAGGAGCAAATAGTCGATACCGGGAGACTCCATCTGTGGCATCTCGGGCTCTCAGCCAGCGACGGTTCGAGCGTAAGAACCAATTAAGGCCGTCGACAGAGCACTATGAAAGGCGTGGTAGGTCTGTCATATAAAAAAAATGATGAAGATTGCAGTGGGTGCAGCTATTGGAGTGCTTGCTCGTCATTGCATGCCAGCATGTTATGTGCTTATTCGATGGACCGCGTTTCACGTTCCAAATAAAAAAATAGGGCTACGAGAAATGCCGTAATGAAGGGCTCCGCATTATTTCTGACAACCTCGGGGTTCTTCCATTTGCACCTAAATTTTACCGCACGATCGTTTCCTTTTTTTTTTCATTTCATCTTTATCGAAGTACAGCCGGCAATCGAGCCCACAACCTCGGTATCGGCAGCAGAACGCCACAGTCCGACAGCCACTAGCTGCGCCCACGCGGCTGCATCACTTGCTTCTTTTTGTCATTTGTGCACATTCGTTAGACAATAAAATGTTGTGAAAAAGCCGATGACGAAAGTTGCCAATATTTCAAATATCATTAAATAAATGAAATTAATGACGCGGAAGTAAAACATCAAAGTGCAAACTATTGAAAGAACGCTCGAGAGATCGATCGTCGAATCCGACCGGTCCACAATTAGAGAAGGATAAAGCATGCACGATATGCTAGGCCACCGATGTGGACACGAGCACCGGAAATGCGTCATCAAACGCAGGGGCGGAAAGATGTGCAAGAAAGGGCGTCGCAGGGTCCCGAGAGCAGGGCACACGGCTACGCATTCGGCCAAGCCAAGCAATCAAGCCCAGCCGACCTTCAAGCCAGCCGCTGCCTTCCGGTTGGCCCGATCGGCCGCTTTGTGACCGCGCGGCTTGATGACGGCGGAAGCTTTTCTGGGAGTCCAACATGGGCAAAAAACAAAAATATCGAGGAGAGGAACACACGAGGGAAGTCGCTGCTGCTCAAGAGCGTGCCTTCACCTTCGAGGCAGCGACAACAACGCCGTGGGTCGACGCCAGCAGTTGCGCTAATTTCGGATGTGGTCTCTCGTCGCTTTTCCTTTCATTTTGTTTTTGCTGTCGCTTTGTTAATTGTTCTGCTGATCGTATATGCAGTACAGAGAGAGAAGATTACCCAGACGTGTCACAGAAGAATCAACAAATAGAAGAAAACCATTCCCATCATCACCCTCCAAAATCGACGATAGGGGTTTTCTGGCACCTGCGTGACGCGGTGTTCTACTGGCGTCCGTGTCGCTGTTAAATCCTTGAAAACATCCGCGTTCGGCGAGCTTCTCGCACTACCTTCGATGAGAAGTTAACGGTTGGTATCCTAACGGTTGGTATCCTGTATCCAAAATAAGAGTCACATTTCGCTTTCCTCGAGCTGCGTAATAACATGTCACTGCGAAACACGCACCTTAGTTCAATCCGTAGACCACACAGCGGTATCACATTACTGATCCATTCAACTGACTTCTAATGAGGACCTGTGTGCGTTCGTGCGAGTGAACCTATCGCACGCTAGGTTCACGCAATCAGAGGGAGCGATCTCAGTTTGTCAACACTGCACTCAAACCACAGCCACAGGGACCGACTTGTTTCACGAGCAGCAATTGATTTTGTGACTGTGCTTCGGAACAAGTTCATCGTGGTTTCGAGAAGCGGGCTTCTTGCTTATTATATATGTGCAAGAAAAAAAAACCAAATTTTCGATGAAATATAACGCACAACTACCAGACGACGGGCCGGGTAAGTAAGCCCACAGTTCTGCAGGTGAAACGTAAACGCACTTTGTGCAACTTCGGCTGAAGTTGGAACAACCCATTTCATCTTTAGCGTGTGTTCGTTCTATGCGAAGAGAAACCGAGGCCCTTCAAAGCCCCAACATTTCTATGAAATATTGAAAATTCGCGTCCTATATAGTCGCTCTCTTTAAAGTATCAATCAAATTAATTGTACTAATATATCTAATAATTTAAATTATGTGGTTTTACGTGCCGAAACCACGATCTGATTATGAGGCACGCCGTAATGGCGGACTCAGGAAATTAGCAGCACCTGAGATTCTTTAACGTGCACCTAAATCTAAGTACCACGGGTGTTTTCGCATTTCGCCCCCATCGAAATACGGCCGCCATGGCCGGGATTCGATCCCGTGACTTTGCGCTTAGCAGACCGTAGCCACTAAGCAACCACGGCGGGTTCTTTAACAATAAAAGAAGAATTCACATAGCTGGTGGTGCGCACACGGGATATGTTCAACCGAATCAATCAGTATAATTCAAGTACAATATCTCACTTATTATTTTGGTACTTGACACAGTCGCTTCAGGCAGAAAGGGGCAGCTCTGGTAGGAAGTGCCTCTCGCGGGCAGCCATGCGCAGTATTTAGCACCAAAAGATGCTAGTTAAAAAAAGCGCTGTTTTGATTAAAGCGATTTCTACTTCGAAAAGTTTGGACTTTCGGTTTGTCTCATGCTGTAAACGTTCGCACAGCGCAGAAATCTTAACACTGAAAAAGAGCACGTGGTCAGAACGGGCGCACTCTCCCCCTGTCCTGCTTTCCTGCTCTAAGATAAGTTGAGATTCCAAATGCAAAAGCACACGTGACTCAACCGTAAGCTATTTTGACGAGGGGCGAGCCCGTGTTCCTCGGCGGCCGGCCACGTGCCGACAGGTCGAACGTGAAACGTACCGCCGGCAGCCAAGCCCTATACTCGCAAGCGAGCCTGGCACACGCTCCCGACTCCGCGCGTCGCGTGATGCTTCCTGGCTGTCGACTCCCGCGTTCACTATATTTACGCGCGCACACTGGCTCCCTTAGTGACAGCCTTGACGCAAATGTCGCACCGCGCGTCACTGGCCGCGAACTGCCACCGACCAGGGTAGCAGTCACCGCTTTGACAACACGGATCCGAGCGCACAACTTCAAACTGCTCCATTCGGTTCAGACATATCTGTAATGTCGGCCGCCTTTGAGTGAAACATTCGTGTTCCTCCCCACGTCTCCTGTTCTTTCCTCTTCGCACCCCTCCTTATAAGCTGTTCTCTCTAACGAGCTGGACAGCACGCCGGATAGCAGCACAGCGGGTAGCAGCACACCGGGTCCTCGGCAGGAACGGTGCTTGGCTTTGCAGAACCAAAACTCCACAGATATTGTTACAAAATGACCGTCAAGCTTTCTAAGCACTGGCAGGTTTTCTGAAAATCAGAGAGTACGAAGCAGCTCGTTCTACATCGGGTGTGCCAGAACAGCACGAACACGGCCTGTTCAAAGCAGTACACGGGCCGACTCCCCTATAGTCCATCCAGTGCTTCTAATAAAGTTGGACCTCCAATGCTCCGGATAAAAACACGTTGCGGCCGTGCTAAAAGAGCGAGCGCCTGGTTTAATCCTTGTTACAGTAACAGCATGTGCGGGCAAATAGCGAAACTTATTTATTGCGCCAATTGTGACTATTTGGAAGAAGCCGACTTTGAGTATAGGCTAACATGGAAAACGGAAAGAAAGTTCGGAAATAAATGCACAGACATAAAAAAAGATAAAATAGTTCATTTATTTACTTGAACTCATCGCAAGTTATTTGTAGCTACGCTGTGCGTGGTATGTTCTTGTCGTGTTTACGGTAGGTACTGCATAAAAATAAGAACCGCCTCGCCCTCTGGGAACGCGCAAGTGTAAGCGTTTCGATAAAAGAATCAGCCCAGTTCAGCAGTTCCTCCTGCTCTGAACTCATTCACTGCGACAGCAGCAGGCTGTCATAGCGGACGCCACCATGTTATTTTGGTTGCCCCGAATAATTCTGCAGCATATCCACAGTGGATGATGATGATGATGATGATGATGATGATGATGATGAAAAACTTTATTTATCCCTCTTTAAAGGGAAGGGGGCAATGGAATAGAGGGTGGGAGGAGGAACTACTTGAAGTAGGCCTCCTTTATCCTCTCAGCCCACTCCAGGATGGCCTCCTGAAGATCGGGCCTGGAGCTGCGCAAGGCAGCCTCCCACTGCTCCTCACTAGATATTAATTGCTTGAGGAAAGGGGGAAGGGGCTGCTTAGGGCACCCCCACATGATGTGGTTTAAGTCTGCTCTGGGAGAGACACAGAATTTACAAGAGGGAGAAAGGTAAATGGCGGGATGAATGCGGTGGAGGAGGTAAGGGGACGGAAAGGTGCGAGTCTGCAGCTGTCGCCACAGAACTTCACACCTACGCGTGGATTTGCCCATGAGTGGCGGAAAGGTTAAGTGGTCTAATCGGTAGTGTGTGCAGATGTCGTGGTAAACAGTGGAGGAT